>NC_092713.1:221787611-222087611 GCF_047496885.1 Scyliorhinus torazame | reverse complement strand
GATTTAGTGTACTATGAAATTCATCTTTGAATCACCTACCTGGACCCCAAAAGCCCTTAATGTCCAAAAAGTTTGAGTGGGGGTTACTGGGTTAGGGGTATAGGGTAGAGATGAGTGGGGTGCCCTTTGTGAGGGCTGGTGCAGACTCGATGGGCCGAATGGCCTCCTTCTGCACTGGAAATTCTATGATTCTAAGTCTAACTTGGCTTTCTAAATAAAACATTTTTAACGGTTTGATGAGTTAAACAAAAACAAATCTTTTCACCATATAACACTTGAAAAATATGTTCAATTCAACGGTTTAATTCCAACCATTTTAAAACAAGTGAATGTTTACAAATGTGTTTTATGCCAAAGTGTCGGGGGAGCTGGACTCAGCTGCACTCGTGCTGTATTTACACGTATCTCATGTTTTGATCCTCCAAAGTACAACGTTGAAGAGGTGAACTTTTATTTTATTTCTGTGATTTTCTGCTTTTTATGTCTGACTGTATCCTTTAGTCCTCCAGCCTACAGGGGTGCTCATGTTGACGCGCTGAGCATTTTTTAGCTTTTGCGATCTTCTGCCTTTTTCTCGTCGGATTGTTTTAAACCAATCAAACGGCAGTATATCCCAGTGTATCATTTAAAACAGTTGTGGCCGCCTGGGATATTGAAGCTTTTGATTTTGTCGGTAGGTTAATGATACGGAGCTGTTGTTTAATTTTAGTCTTAAGTTTGATTAACTTAAATTTTGGGGTGCGAGTTGAGTCTTCGAGCAGTTTATAAAATCTTGTATTTGGGCTGTTTTATTAGGCGGCCTAATATAGTTTAGTCTTCTAGACAGATTGAGGGAATAATTAAGCACTCGATGGTATTTGTTTTTTAAAATGCCCATCAATCTTTGTGTCAAATTTTATCAGCCGGTAAAATGCTACTTTTAATTGTTTCATTTATGAAATGCTAAACTTTAATGTGAGCCATATACTGATGCGGTTCGCTTGTAAGTACAAGTGACTGAAAATAAATACATTCACATGACGTGGAACTTCCTGAGTTATCGGACAGCTCGGAAATTGGTTATGGTTAACACAACGTGAATTGATTAATATTCCGAAGGGTATCCTCCACTTTAATGTGACGTTCAAGAACTTTCTAAAGCCTGTCTTCTGCGATGTATTAAATCGGTGGTTAATTTTCTTCGTCCGGGATTTGAACCTGGGACCTCGCAAGCTCTCCGTTATAACCCCCAAAGCGAGACTCACCCCTCGACCAATGTGGCTTGCAATTTGGACCAACCTAGGGATCACTTGTAGGACCCTTACTGACTATATCGAGCACTCCTCGTCTTGTTTTCTCATTAAGATATTTATGTTGTGTGCAATTTCTTGGATTGGATTTGTTTATTGTCACGTGTACCCAGTATTCTTTTAGACTGTATGTAAATGTAAAGCTAAGCTTGATAATTCAGTTAAATGCCTGGAAACGCAATTTTGTTTAGTATTTTTAGTTTAAATTTGCTAGTCTGAAATGTTACATTTCATTTGTGTATATTTTTTAGTGATTGAACTGAAATGGCAATGAGAATATTTGTTGAGCAAGAAAATGAGTTGAGTACCCACAGAAAGAATCATCTGAGGCTACTTTCGGGTTCATGTAAGTAATGTAACAATGAAGTTCTATTAATACTTGAGTGAGAGGTTTTGATAACTTATTATATTACTAAAATTTTGATCTATTGTGCTAAGGTGATGTCTGCAACTTGAATCTATTTTATTGCTGGCAGCAATTGAAGTGCAATGATAAACATGACTGTCACTGCTTCCCTCTTTTTTTTTTTTAAAGACACTATCTCTGATTAAGCTTTTTGTCATCTGATCTAATCATAGAATCCCTACCATGCAGAAGGAGGCCATTGAGTCTGCACCAACCTTCTGAAAGAGCACCCTTCCTAGGCTCTATCCCTGTAATTCTACTGCAGGTACCCATATTTGGACATGAGGGGCAATTTTATCAAGTCCAATCCACTTAACCTGCGCATTGGACTGTGCGAGGAAATGGAGCACCTGGAGAAACTCGTGCAGACACTGGGAGATGGTGCACATTCCACATTGAACTTGGCACTGGGGCAACAGCGCTAACCATTATGCAATATCTTGGCTGGTGTTTTACATTTGTTAATGAGCTATACAAAATTATATTGGAACAGCTCCTCTACTTTTGAAGCTTGTGCAAGGTTTAACCTTTTTTAGAATTTATTTAAAAATCAGTTTGAGTTATCCTGGTTAATATGATACAATTATGCAATAATGTCTGTTTTCTTAAACTGGTGAACTCTTTGTATGTAATGTGAATTTAAACTTTCATATTTCAGCTACAACTGACACATCTCTACTGCAGACTCCACAAACTGGAAAGATGCTAACTACAACTCCTCAATTACAGCAGTCCACAAGAAAAGCCCTGCATGATGTGAACTGTTCATTACGAGCCGGTAGAATGACTGGTAACTCAAAGAAAAAGAGACCAGATAAAGTTCATAAGAAAAGCTCTACTTGTAATTTTAAGGTATTTAAATGATACTTTTCACTAGGCATCTTTCATAAGAAAAACTTTTTTTGAATGGGCCTATAATGGTTGAGGCAGAAAATGGGATGGTCAGCAACCCAGACAAACTATTTGAACAAAGTCATCAATATGCAATATTTACCTTATTTCTTTGCCAATTCAGGCAGTATTTGTGCTGAGAAATTTTGGTCAACATTTCATTGTTTACTTTTGTCTGAGTTGCTGACTCTAATTTAACCCTATTTTCTGCCTGACCCACTGTTTCCAACAATTTTGATGTGATGGGAATGATTGGTAGCTAATTCTGACATATGGATCCTTTGTTCATTTTGGTTGAGGCCTAAACCTACAATAATTCTTGCCACCTGTCAAAATCTGTTCTACATGAGTTTTACTCTGCAGACATTTTTATTGCTTTTTAATTGTTCTTGAAAAGTGGAACTAATGGGTTCAGTGAATCAATAGTTTGCTACTTCCACAAAAATAATTTTGTAGAATTTCTTCTGTTATCCCATGCAGAATTAGCTGTTGTTAACCTTTTTTTATTGTCACAAGTATGAACCTACTATGAGAAGCCCCTAGTTGCCAGGGTACACCCTCTAGGTGCTGCTAATCTGTGTAGCAACCAATGAAATGGAAAGATGATATAGGAATTCCTGGTTGAGAGTGACTGTCTCCTGCACGAATGCAAGATAGCGGTGCCAAGGACTTGAGTTCAATCCCAGCTCCGGGTCACTGTCTGTGTGGAGTTTGCACATTCTCCCTGTGCTGATGTGGGCCTCACCCACACAACCCAAAAAGTTTGGCCATGCTAAATTGCCCCTTAATGGGGAGGGGATGTGCGGGAAGAGATTTCTTTGAATTGCTCACACTGAAGGCTACTGTGTAGATTGCAAGAGCCTGCAACAAAGTACAGTTTTTAATTTTGTCTTCCAGGTGGCTTGTGCTCCTTCCAGGGGGGTATGCAAAAGAAAACTAAGCTGTCTTTTGCCATAGGGGCTAGTTTAGCACGGGGCTAGATAGCTGGTTTTTAAAGCAGACCAGCGGGTTCAATTCCTGTACCAGCCTCTCCGAACAGGTGTGGAATGTGGCGACTAGGGGCTTTTCACAGTAACTTCATTTGAAGCCTACTTGTGACAATAAGCGATTTTCAATTTCATTCCATGTAGCTTCGGTGAGAGAATGTTTAATCAGCTATAGCTGATTTCCAATGCTGCCATGTACTAAAATGGAATGCAAGGCCAACTCCAGTAACATATAAAGACACGCCTTTGTATATGCTCGGGTGGATTTTTCTCTTCAGATTTTGTGGATGTGTTTTGTTTAACTGTCTAAGCTTATTGTTTTTTAAATAAAAATAAAAATTTCCTCTATGAAAGAGATATTGAAGTTCTACATTAAATGGGTCTTCGTTTTTTTATCTGAAACTACATTAGGCACAGTCGTGTGTCAAGGCTGTATGTTACATGATCATGTCATTGGCTGCAAAAAGTTGATTTGTACTTCCAGTCCACAGAAAAATCTTCTACCTCAGAGCCACCAAAATGCACGGTTGGAAAATCTGAAGACTACCCTGAAATTGAAGCTTTTATTCCATACAGCCCTTTTGGTAAGAAACTAGGATGCATTAATGAGCAACGGGAGTTTTACCTTTACGGCACCAGCTATCTGGGTGTTTCTGCATTTGAAGGTGGAGGGAGTGGGTTGTTCCTCTGGATCTCCCTTGCCTCTAATCCCGATTGGTGTTTCCAGAACTCTAGCTCAAACCCACCTGTTCAAATTTTGCTATAGGATTTGTAGAGTCAAATCAAATGCCAGGTTTCAAACTACACTTTTGGGCTCTTATAGTAACCTCCAGAGTGTTGATACTGAACTGGTAGAAACCTGTAAATACTTTAGCTACATGAGCAGGTCAGAGGCTGGGAATTCTACAGAGTAACTCACTGACTCTCCAAAGCCTATCCATCTGCAAGGCACAGGTCAGTGTGATGGAATATTCTCCATTTCTCTGGATGAGTGCAGCTCCAACACAAAGTTTGACATCTGGACACAACAGCCTGCTTGTACCTACACTACATAAACTAACTGTTGAAGAAGGCAACTCACCAGCACCACCTTGATAAATACTGGCCAGTCATTGCTGCCCCACCCAGTGACTTTTCTAATCTAACATTGTAATTGTGGTAGGGACTTGAGAAAAGACTGAGGGGAGGATATAGGAGTAAAACTAGATTAACTGCAATTTGCCCCTCTAATAATTTAAACTGGTACTTTATCATTGAAATCATTGTTCTGTGGAAACTGCTAGCTCCA
The DNA here is from genome assembly GCF_047496885.1 of Scyliorhinus torazame. NCBI lineage: Eukaryota > Metazoa > Chordata > Chondrichthyes > Carcharhiniformes > Scyliorhinidae > Scyliorhinus > Scyliorhinus torazame. The sequence continues at coordinate 222,082,751 of NC_092713.1, read as the reverse complement.
CATTTCTCTGCTAAAACTAGCTATATTTATCTAATTCAATTTAATCACTTTGGGTGATCCTGGGCACATCTGTGGGTGAAAAATGTTGGTTTTGGTTCCTGGGATGGTGGGGGAGAGGAGCTCCTCTGGGCTGGGCTTGTATCCACCGAGTTCAGAAGAATGAATGCTAAAATGATAGATCCTTGACTGAAAAGGTATTGGAGTGGGCAGGAAAATACAATTGAGGCCATAATTAGAACAGTATAAAATCCTGCTAATTAATGTACACATCAGACTGTTCCTACCTATGTGGCTTTTTGTGTGCTTGTCATGCCTTCAAGGAATGAAGTAATGCAAGATAACCAATCCTGAAGTCTTCACTGAACTCTACTAGTAGCACCTGTGCTACAAGTGATCCAAGTTGGGTGTGTAAGGGTGGCATGTGGCACAGTGGCTAGCACTGCTGCATATGGCACTGAGGTCCCAGGTTTGAATCCCAGCCCTGGGTCACAGTCTGTGTGGAGTTTGTACACTCCCCGGGTCTGCGTGGGTTTCACCCCCACAACGCAAAGATGTGTGCAGTTGGGTGGATTGGCCATGCTAAATTGCCCCTCAATGGGATGTTGTGGAAATCATCAAAGACAAATTCTTCGAGGTTCGATTTAAGGTAATTTATTTACACGAGTGTTTTAGCTGCAAAGCCAAGGCACTGCACTGAGTTATGCAGTCAAACCCCATTATATTTCTAGGTTGAAATAAACCACTTTTGAAGAGATAAAGCTTGGGAACATAGCAAGAGGAAATATGAATGTTTTGCCCTTGGTTTAAAAACAATTCGAGTACGCATTTTGTTGTCCTTCGGAAGAACAACTTATTATCATAGTGCAGAGTACAAAATACTAAGCAGTATTTATTTTACATGACCTACTTATTTCTGCTCAAAAGCAGTGTTAAAATATAGTTCATATTCCCAGCATGCTTCTAAATTGGTAACTCATTAACTTCCCTTCCACATGGGGGAAAAAAAATAATGGGCACTCTAAATTTATATATTTTAATTTGAGTTTGTGTAAAACTTCATGGTTTATGTATTTATTTCAGACTTTGAAGACTTTAATGTACCAGAGGAACATAAGCTTAATCATATTTGCCTGGCAGGCCTGCCACTCCTCCGTCTTGAGAAAGAAGAAGACTTATTGGAAAAGGTGCTGAACAAAATCCCTTCGCCTCTCGAATGGCCTTCACTTGCCAAAGAAGCCAGTAAGTCCCTGTTGGAAGTTTGTCCCATTTTAGTCTCTCAATGCCAGTTAGTTAATGGGCTTACTGTGGCTTTTTGCTGGCTCTGATGTAGTGTCACATGAGCAGATCCACATTTGTTTTGTGGCCTCTCTTGCTGCCTTTAAAGCTTGCGGCTTAGAAATAATTAGAATATTTCTTGTTTTGCATTACTGAACTGAATGAAATATATTTAAACTTGTGCAGAATTTTGATATCAGTTGTAATTGGAAAAACACTTGCATTCCTGAAAGTGCAAATGTAAAGTCAAATACTAAAATTTCTCATTACACATTGGGTCTTCTCTGTATTTGGGAAATAAACTAAATTACATTGTTTTTAAATCATAGATCTGATGATGGATTTCGATGTGAATGCTGATATTTTGGCAGATTTGGATGAAATTGATGAAGTTGAATTGCCAATGATGGAAAATTTCTAACAATTTCAGATATATCTTGTACTGGTACTAAAATTTCTGTCTGGATTACAGTTGTTGCATGCATATTCCCACAATGTGGGAGAGATCTCATATCTTTCAACTTTTTTTTTAATATTTATGAATACTGTATCTAAACTTTGAATAAAGACTTGTGTGCATATTATATACATCTAGTGCTAATATAGCATTCACATTTTTCTCCCATTCAGTCTGCATTAACTGATGCCTGTCTCTACTGCAATGCCCTAGATCCTTGAAGATTTATAATCAGTGCATCCACTGAGTGTGTTAACAGCAGCATTTCTGAAATGTAATTTTGGGAGTTTGGAGAGGTATTTCTTGCCAGCTTTTACGGTGAGATCCACACCAGTATTTGATACCTAGTCATTTATTTTGGTCCTGTGGGGACTTTCTCCCCTATCCAGCCCATTGGTGAGGCTGGCTCCTCCTGGATCAGCATGCCTTAATTGGTGAGGTTTTTTTTGGTGCCACCCAGACACCTTGATGGGTCCCAAGGTGCCACTCTGATCATTGTTATGTGCACCAGTGCCATGTCTAAGTGTTCCAGACATGGGAGTTAGTTCCTGGGTGCTGGGATAATCCGGTGCAGACATTTGAATGAGTCCAGTGAGGGTTGACTCTCTACTACTATTAATTAAACTAACATTAACTATCTAGACCAGGCTAACTCTGATCCATGTGTCGAAGATGTTGAATGGTTTGTACACCCTGACTGTTACTACAGTTGTCACCAGTGGAAAAGAGGCAGTGCTGATGCCTTGTGTGTTTTATAGTTGGAAGCCCCCCTCTGGTGTTCTGTATGGTGATTGGCTCACCTGGGTGTCTGTCACTACCTGCTTTTACCTCATGATGTGCATGGGTGCATATTATGACAGGTAGCATTTAATTAGTAATGCTTTTAGTCTATGGTTACAGTAAATGTCTTAACTTGAAATTTTGTCATCCTTTGAATGGGAAATTTACATTTCTTCAAAAGATCTCTAAGGAGGTTGTAGCACACAGCTCAGGTGTTTCTCCTGAAATCCTTTATTGGAGACTATTGTCCCTGATTTTAGACTCCCTCCAGTGCAAATATTTTCTCTTCACCTACCCTAGCAAATCCTTTAAGAATGTTATAGTTCTAGATTGGTCACCTCTTCACCATCTCTTTTCTGGAGAAAAGAGCCACAAACTGTTCATTCTTTCCTGACGGTTATACCATTGCGGACTTCTGGTGACGGGCACATCACCATCAGGTTGCTCTCCTCCCAGTTGGACCCAACACTGAATTTGTTTAGCCATCTAAAACCCACCGAATACAAAAGGCTCCAACAGCGCGAGAAGGAAAGAGGATGCCAGAGTTTTTTTTTAATTAACTGAGTAAAAAGTCCACTTCAATGGGGTAAGAACAGATTTTGTCTGAATAAATTGAAGTGAAACGTTGGCAAGAAAGACCAATTGGCTACCTTCAAAGAACAGGCACAGTATATTCACTGGAAAGGGACAGATAGGGCAAACAAACCTGGCTGAAAAGATAGAAATGAAAAAGTATGCTTATGACAAGTGTTGGGTAATAAATACAATTGAAAACCAAGCTAGAAGAATAAAAGGTTCAGAAGAGAGAAGAAGAAGCAAAGTGGGAGTATGAAAGTATATTTGCAGCTAGCATAAAAAGGAACACAAGTCTGCCACAGGCATTTAAACATAAGGTGCTAGGGCAGCGCAGTGGTTAGCATTGCTGCCTCATGGCGCTGTGGTCCCAGATTCGATCCCAGCTCTGGCTCTGGGTCACTACCCGTGTGGAGTTTGCACATTCTCCCCATGTTTGCGTCAGTTTTGCTGTTATGTAATTAGGAATAACACAAGCTGCCACTTGATGCAGTTTTGAGTAAAAGATGCTCCAGACTTTGAAGTGAGTTCAATGTGTTTTATTGAACTATTAGCACAGTTCTGAATGAGTTCGACTCACTGCTAATCTACATGTAGTAACTGTCTAACTGAACCAGCCTTGCTCTAAGCCACGTGCTGGGGTGTGATGCTAAGGATATACCCTGTCTCTCTCTCTAGATGTTGGTCTGTGGAAAGAGGCCTCCGCCCTTTTATAGTGAGATATCACCCTTGAGTGTCCTGGCTGCTCATTCATTGTGTCCTATTCTATGTGTTCATTAGCTGCAAGTTTGCATATCATGCCGTCTCCCTTTTGTTTAATGTTTTGTTGGTGTATGTGAATGTATTTACATGTGAATGAGTCTGGCTAACGTGACTGATGGAGGACAGCAGAGCAAACAAAACAAACGTTCACAAGTCCAGTCTCTGAGGCTTGCATCTGATCCTGGTCAACCGCCGGAGAGGTGGTGGAGAGGACGACGGTGCCTTGACAGGCGGGATGAAACCCTGACTGGTGGCCTTGTGGTGCAAGGTATCAGGAGGTGGCAATTCAACATATGGAAATGGAGGAGAAAGTGGTTGCGTGCAGGCAACTTTGCGCAGTGCCCGTCGATTCCTTGGCACGATGGAGCCATCAACCATACGTACAACACGAACGGGGAACAACGACAGCCGGGGGAGACCACCCTCCATCCGGTATCTTGATCCTGACGGTGTCTGCCGGAGATAGCACAGCCAGCTCGGCGGCACGGGCATCATAGCCCTGTTTTTGACGGTCTCTGAGCTGCTGCATCTTCTGCACCACCGGGAGGTGATCCAGGTTGGGCAGGTGTATGGCTGGAAGCCATACACCTGGTCCCTGTTCATCAGGAGTTGAGCCGGCGACATACCATAAGACATAGGAGTGGAATAAGGCCATTTGGCCCATCGAGTCCACTCCACCATTCAATCATGGCTGATTTCAACTCCATTTACCCGCTCCCTCTCCATAGCCCTTAATTCCTCGAGAAATCAAGAATTTATCAACTTCCGTCTTAAAGACACTCAACGTCCTGGCCTCCACCGCCCTCTGTGGCAATGAATTCCACAGACCCACCACTCTCTGGCTGAAGAAATTTCTCCTCTTCTCTGTTCTAAAGTGACTCCCTTTTATTCTAAGGCTGTGCCCCCGGGTCCTAGTCTCCCCTGCTAATGGAAACAACTTCCCTACATCCACCCTATCTAAGCCATTCATTATCTTGTAAGTTTCTATTAGATCTCCCCTCAACCTCCTAAACTCCAATGAATATAATCCCAGGATCCTCAGACGTTCATCGTATGTTAGGCCTACCATTCCTGGGATCATCCGTGTGAATCTCCGCTGGACCCGCTCCAGCGCCAGTATGTCCTTCCTGAGGTGTGGGGCACAAAATTGCTCACAGTATTCTAAATGGGGCCTAACTAATGCTTTATAAAGCTTCAGAAGTACATCCCTGCTTTTATATTCCAAGCCCCTCGAGATGAATGACAACATTGCATTTGCTTTCTTAATTACGGACTCAACCTGCAAGTTTACCTTTAGAGAATCCTGGACTAGGACTCCCAAGTCCCTTTGCACTTCAGCATTATGAATTTTGTCACCGTTTAGAAAATAGTCCACGCCTCTATTCTTTTTTCCAAAGTGCAAGACCTCGCACTTGCCCACGTTGGTTTCATCAGCCATTTCTTGGACCACTCTCCTAAACTGTCTAAATCTTTCTGCAGCCTCCCCACCTCCTCCATACTACCTGCCCCTCCACCTATCTTTGTATCATCGGCAAACTTAGCCAGAATGCCCTCAGTCCCGTCATCTAGATCGTTAATATATAAAGAGAACAGCTGTGGCCCCAACACTGAACCCTGCGGGACACCACTCGTCACCGGTTGCCATTCCGAAAAAGAACCTTTTATCCTAACTCTCTGCCTGATAGCCAGTCGTCAATCCATGTTAGTACCTTGCCTCGAATACCATGGGCCCTTATTTTACTCCGCAGTCTCCCGTGAGGCACCTTATCAAAGGCCTTTTGGAAGTCAAGATAGATAACATCCATTGGCTCTCCTTGGTCTAACCTATTTGTTATCTCTTCAAAGAACTCTAACAGGTTTGTCAGGCAAGACCTCCCCTTACTAAATCCATGCTGACTTGTCCTAATCCGACCCTGCACTTCCAAGAATTTAGAAATCTCATCCTTAACAATGGATTCTAGAATCTTGCCAACAACCGAGGTTAGGCTAATTGGCCTATAATTTTCCATCTTTTTCCTTGTTCCCTTCTTGAACAGGGGGGTTACAACAGCAATTTTCCAATCCTCTGGTACTTTCCCTGACTCCAGTGACTTTTGAAACATCATCACCAACGCCTCCACTATTTCTTCAGCTATCTCCTTTAGAACTCTAGGATGTAGCCCATCTGGGCCTGGAGATTTATCAATTTTTAGACCTCTTAGTTTCTCTAGCATTTTCTCCTTTGCGATGGCTACCATATTCAGCTCTGTCCCCTGACTCTCTGGAAATGTTGGGATATTACTCATGCTTTCTACTGTGAAGACTGAGGCAAAGTACTTATTCAGTTCCTCAGCTATTTCCTTGTCTCCCATCACAAAATTACCAGCGTCATTTTGGAGCGGCCCAATGTCAACTTTTGCCTCCCGTTTGTTTTTAATGTATTTAAAGAAACTTTTACTATCATTCCTAATGTTACTGGCTAGCCTACCTTCAAATTTGATCCTCTCTTTCCTTATCTCTCTCTTTGTTATCCTCTGTTTGTTTTTGTAGCCTTCCCAATCTTCTGACTTCCCACTACTCTTTGCCACATTATAGGCTTTCTCTTTTGCTTTGATGCATTCCCTAACTTCCTTTGTCAGCCATGGCTGCCTAATCCCCCCTCTGATAACCTTTCTTTTCTTTGGGATGAACCTCTACTGTGTCCTCAATTACTCCCAGAAACTCCTGCCATTGCTGTTTTACTGTCTTTCCCACTAGGCTCTGCTCCCAGTCGATTTTCGTCAGTTCCTCCCTCATGCCCCTGTAGTTACCTTTATTTAACTGTAACACCTTTACATCTGATTCTACCTTCTTTCTTTCAAATTGGAGATTGAATTCGACCATATTATGATCACTGCCTCCTAAGTGCTCCCTTACTTTAAGATCTTTAATCAAGTCTGGCTCATTACATAACACTAAGTCCAGAATGGCCTGTCCCCTCGTGGGCTCCATCACAAGCTGTTCCAAAAAGCCCTGTAAACATTCAATGAATTCCCTTTCCTTGGGTCCACTGACAGTATTATTTACCCAGTCCACCTGCATATTAAAGTCCCCCATGATCACTGTGACCTTGCCTTTCTGACATGCACTATTTCGTGGTGCATCTTGTGCCCCTGGTCCTGACCACTGTTAGGAGGCCTGTACATAACTCCCATTATGGTTTTTTTGCCTTTGTGGTTCCTCAACTCTACCCACACAGACTCCACATCATCCGACCCCATGTCGTTTAGTACTATTGATTTAATTTCATTCCTAATTAACAAGGCAACCCCGCCCCCTCTGACCACCTCTCTGTCTTTTCGATAGGTTGTGAATCCCTGGATGTTTAAATGCCAGACCTGAAACCCCTGCAACCATGTCTCTGTGATGCCTACCACATCATACCTGCCAGTCACAATCTGGGCCACAAGCTCATCTAACTTGTTCTGTACACTGCGCGCATTTAAATATAGCACCTTTAATTCTCTATTGACCGTCCCTTTTTGTTTTCTTAGTTGGTGGACCTTGGTTTACTGAGCCTTTCCATACACTGTCATATTTTGTGGGATGGGGACTATTGTAACCTCTCCTGAGTACTGTCTTTTCGTGCTTTTTTTTATTCCTAAGCATCTACGGTTCCCACTGATTACTTCACCTCTTGGTTCCCTGACTTTCCCTTCCCCCCCCCCAATCTTTAGTTCAAAGTCCTATTGACCACCCTATTTACTCTTTTCGCCAGAACACTGGTCCCAGCTTGGTTCAGGTGGAGAACATCCCAACGGTATAGGTCCCCCCTGTCCCAAAACTGATGCCAGTGTCCCATGAAAAGGAACTCCTCATTCCCACACCACTCTTTCAGCCACGTGTTAACTTCCCTTATTCTTGCCTCCCTATGCCAATTTGCACGTGGCTCGGGCAGTAATCCGGAGATTATGACCCTTGAGGACCTGTTTTTTAATTTGAATCCTAGCTCTTTATAATCTCTAAACAGGTCCTCTTTCCTAGACTTGCCTATGTTGTTGGTACCGACATGGACCACAACAACTGGATCCTCCCCCTCCCTCTCCAGTATCCTTTCAAGCCGGTCAGAGATGTCCCGCACCCTAGCACCGGGCAGGCAACATACCATGCGGGACTCTTTATCCTGCTCACAAAGGATACTATCTATCCCCCTGAGAATAGAATCCCCTACAACTACAACTTGCCTATTTACTCCCTCCCCTTGAATGGTCTGCTGAACCATGAACAAAGAACAAAGAAATGTACAGCACAGGAACAGGCCCTCCAAGCCCGTGCCGACCATGCTGCCCGACTAAACTACAATCTTCTACACTTCCTGGGTCCGTATCCCTCTATTCCCATCCTATTCATGTATTTGTCAAGATGCCCTTTAAATGTCACATCGTCCCTGCTTCCACCACCTCCTCCGGGAGGGAGTTCCAGGCACCCACTACCCTCTGCGTAAAAAACTTGTCTCGTACATCTACTCTAAACCTTGCCCCTCTCACCTTAAACCTATGCCCCCTAGTAATTGACTCCTCTACCCTGGGGAAAAGCCTCTGACTATCCACTCTGTCTATGCCCCTCATAATTTTGTAGACCTCTATCAGGTCTCCCCTCAACCTCCTTCGTTCCAGTGAGAACAAACCGAGTTTATTCAACCGCTCCTCATAGCTAATGCCCTCCATACCAGGCAACATTCTGGTAAATCTCTTCTGCACCCTCTCTAAAGCCTCCACATCCTTCTGGTAGTGTGGCGACCAGAATTGAACACTATACTCCAAGTGTGGCCTAACTCAGGTTCTATACTGCTGCAACATGACTTGCCAATTCTTATACTCAATGCCCCGGCCAATGAAGGCAAGCATGCCGTATGCCTTCTTGACTACCTTCTCCGCCTGTGTTGCCCCTTTCAATGACCTGTCGACCTGTACTCCTAGATCTCTTTGACTTTCAATACTCTTGAGGGTTCTACCATTTACTGTATATTCCCTTCCTGCATTAGACCTTCCAAAATGCATTACCTCACATTTGTCCGGATTAAACTCCATCTGCCATCTCTCCGCCCAAGTCTCCAAACAATCTAAATCCTGCTGTATCCTCTGACAGTCCTCATCGCTATCCGCAATTCCACCAACCTTTGTGTCCATTTTCCTCCAAATCATTTATATATATATATATACTACAAAGAGCAAAGGTCCCAGCACTGATCCCTGTGAAACACCACTGGTCACAGCCCTCCAATTAGAAAAGCATCCTTCCATTGCTACTCTCTGCCTTCTATGACCTAGCCAGTTCTGTATCCACCTTGCCAGCTCACCCCTGATCCTGTGTGACTTCACCTTTAGTACTAGTCTACCATGAGGGACCTTGTCAAAGGCTTTACTGAAGTCCATATAGACAACATCCACTGCCCTACCTGCATCAATCATCTTAGTGACCTCCTCGAAAAACTCTATCAAGTTAGTGAGACACGACCTCCCCTTCACAAAACCATGCTGCCTCTCACTAATATGTCCATTTGCTTCCAAATGGAAGTAGATCCTGTCTCGAAGAATTCTCTCCAGTAATTTCCCTACCACTGAAGTAAGGCTCACCGGCCTGTGGTTCCCTGGATTATCCTTGCTACCCTTCTTAAACAGAGGAACAACATTGGCTATTCTCCAGTCCTCCGGGACATCCCCTGAAGACAGTGAGGATCCAAAGATTTCTGTCAAGGCCTCAGCAATTTCCTCTCCAGCCTCCTTCAGTATTCTGGGGTAGATCCCATCAGGACCTGGGGACTTATCTACCTTAATATGTTTTAAGACACCCAACACCTCGTCTTTTTGGATCTCAATGTGACCCAGGCTATCTACACACCCTTCTCCAGACTCAACATCTACCAATTTCTTCTCTTTGGTGAATACTGATGCAAAGTATTCATTTAGTACCTCGCCCATTTCCTCTGGCTCCACACATAGATTCCCTTGCCTATCCTTCAGTGGGCCAACCCTTTCCCTGGCTACCCTCTTGCTTTTTATGTACATGTAAAAAGCCTTGGGATTTTCCTTAACCCTATTTGCCAATGACTTTTCGTGACCCCTTCTAGCCCTCCTGACTTCTTGCTTAAGTTCCTTCCTACTTTCCTTATATTCCACGCAGGCTTCGTCTGTTCCCAGCCTTTTAGCCCTGACAAGTGCCTCCTTTTTCTTTTTGACGAGGCCTACAATATCTCTCGTTATCCAAGGTTCCTGAAAATTGCCGTATTTATCCTTCTTCCTCACAGGAACATGCTGGTCCTGAATTCCTTTCAACTGACACTTGAAAGCCTCCCACATGTCAGATGTTGATTTGCCCTCAAACATCCGCCCCCAATCTATGTTCTTCAGTTCCTGCCTAATATTGTTATAATTAGCCTTCCCCCAATTTAGCACATTCATCCTAGGACCACTCTTATCCTTGTCCACCAGTACTTTAAAACTTACTGAATTGTGGTCACTGTTACCGAAATGCTCCCCTACTGAAACATCTACCACCTGGCCGGGCTCATTCCCCAACACCAGATCCAGTACCGCCCCTTCCCTAGTTGGACTGTCTACATATTGTTTTAAGAAGCCCTCCTGGATGCTCCTTACAAACTCCGCCCCGTCTAAGCCCCTGGCACTAAGTGAGTCCCAGTCAATATTGGGGAAGTTGAAGTCTCCCATCACCACAACCCTGTTGTTTTTAATCTTTTCCAAAATCTGTCTACATATCTGCTCCTCTATCTCCCGCTGGCTGTTGGGAGGCCTGTAGTAAACCCCCAACATTGTGACTGCACCCTTCTTATTCCTGATCTCTACCCATATAGCCTCACTGCCCTCTGAGGTGTCCTCCCGCAGTACAGCTGTGATATTCTCCCGAACCAGTAGCGCAACTCCGCCTCCCCTTTTACATCCCCCTCTATCCCGCCTGAAACATCTAAATCCTGGAACGTTTAGCTGCCAATCCTGCCCTTCCCTCAACCAGGTCACTGTAATGGCAACAACATCATAGTTCCAAGTACTAATCCAAGCTCTAGGTTCATCTGCCTTACCCATAATACCTCTTGCATTAAAACATATGCACTTCAGGCCACTAGACCCGCTGTGTTCAGCAACTTCTCCCTGTCTGCTCTGCCTCAGAGCCCCACTGTCCCTATTCCCTCGTTCTCCCTCAATGCTCTCACCTTCTGACCTATTGCTCCCGTGCCCACCCCCCTGCCATACTAGTTTAAACCCTCCCGTGTGACACTAGCAAACCTCGCGGCCAGGATATTTATGCCTCTCCGGTTTAGATGCAACCCGTCCTTATATAGGTCACACCTGCCCCGGAAGAGCTCCCAGTGGTCCAGATAACGGAAACCCTCCCTCCTATACCAGCTGTTTAGCCATGTGTTTAGCTGCTCTATCTTCCTATTTCTAGCCTCACTGGCACGTGGCACAGGGAGTAATCCCGAGATTACAACCCTAGAGGTCCTGTCTTTTAACTTTCTGCCTAGCTCCCTGAACTCCTGCTGCAGGACCACATGCCCCTTCCTGCCTATGTCGTTAGTACCAATATGTACAACAACCTCTGCCTGTTTGCCCTCCCCCTTCAGGATGCCCTCTACCCGTTCGGAGACATCCTGGACCCTGGCACCAGGGAGGCAACATACCATCCTGGAGTCTCTTTCACGTCCACAGAAGCGCCTATCTGCGCCCCTGACTATAGAGTCCCCTATTACTATTGCTCTTCTGCGCTTTGACCCTCCCTTCTGAACATCAGTGCCAGCCGTGGTGCCACTGCTCTGGCTGCTGCTGTTTTCCCCTGATAGGCTATCCCCCCTGACAGTATCCAAAGGGGTATACCTGTTCGAGAGGGGGACAACCACAGGGGATTCCTGCACTGACTGCCTGCCCTTTCTGATGGTCACCCATTTCTCTGCCTGCACCTTGGGTGTGACCACATTTATATAACTGCTATCTATGACGCTTTCCGGCACCTGCATGCTCCTAAGTGCATCCAATTGCTGCTCCAACCGAACCATGCGGTCTGTGAGGAGCTCCAGTTGGGTGCACTTTCTGCAGATGAAGCCATCTGGGACGCTGGACGCCTCCCGGACCTGCCACATTTCACAGTCAGAGCACTGCACCCCTCTAACTGACATTGCGTCAATTAATTAAAATTAAAATTAAAAAAATAAAAAATTTTAATATTTTTTTTTTAATTTCAAAGTTACTGTTAACTATCTGTTTCCTAGCACTAGATTTCTTATAGAAATGCGAAAGCTAAACATAGTACTCTCTGATCTCTGGCTTAGATACCCCTCTAAATTATAATTAAGTAATTATGTTTAATTAGTTACCAATGCTTAATTTTTTTAATTTAGTGTAGATTCCCAACCAGCCACTCAGGCCACAGCTTTTCTGTGATGTCACTTCAGTTTCTCCCCGACACACACAATTTGAAAAAGTTATAAAAGTAAAAATGAGTAAAAATCACTTACTTACTGTTATAACCTGCCTACTTACCATTGGCTGGGGACTAATGACTATCCCACAATCCTGTGGGAGTATGAGCTTCCCCAATGAGGGGGGCGGAGAAACCACTAGTAAACTCCTAGTATAAATAAGCTGGCCAGTTCAGGAACCAGGAGGAAGGAGTATGAGCAAGGGAAGTTACTGCTACTGTTATGTATATATGTTATAGTAAATAAATGTTATTACTTTGTATCCTTAAAACTCGTGCTGGATTCTTCGTGGCCCTTACAAAACTGGCGACGAAGGTAAAAGTGAATAGCTGTCTACACTGCTGAAGCCACCTCCCTGGATTTTTGTTCGATACAGGTTGAAAGTTGTTTTCTATTATACCATGCCTCTGTACGGACGTTTGGATGTTTTTGATGCTGTGCTGGAAAGCTGGAACCAGTACACACAACGGATGCGTTACTATTTCCGGGCAAACAATATCACCGAAAATGAGCGCCAGGTGGTCATATTGCTCACCGCCTGCGGCCCGCATACGTTTGGGGTGATTAGGAGCCTTACGTACCCAGCTGCGCCGGACACCAAAACGTTTGATGAACTTGTGAATATAGTGGGGCAACACTTTAACCCAACCCCGTCCACGATAGTCCAGCGTTACCGGTTTAATACCGCTGAGAGGACCCCTGGAGAATCCCTTGCCGATTTTCTATCCAGGCTACGCAGGATTGTGGAGTACTGTGACTATGGTGAGACGTTGTCAGAAATATTACGCGACCGTTTGGTTTGCGGTATTAACAATGCAGCCACCCAGAGAAAGTTGTTAGCGGAGCCAACATTGACTTTTCAACAGGCCATTCAAATAGTCTTGTCCCGAGAGAGCGCAGAGCGAGGAGTACAGGAGCTACAGGGAATGGAAGTGCATGCCTTGGGGCGCAACCCTTACCGTCCGAAAACGTCCCCCCGCACTCCTGCGGTACCTTGGGCGAGGCAACGTCCGGACCGACGCCAGTGGCCATCGGACATTCCTCCCCGAAGGGAGCCTTCTCCAGAGCCAATGGATGAGGAGCCATGTCCGTGTCAGACTTGTAGGCGCCGACCCCGTCGCGGACGGCGGTCCTGGGGACGCCAGAGGCACCGTCGTTCCAACCGAAACTGGGACCAGCCCAGGGGCCGTACCTGGGACCAGCCCAGAGGCTGTACCTTCCATGTGGATGAACCTGCGGCGACTACTCCTGAGGACGTGGAGACGGAGGACGACTGCCTGCAGCTGCATTGTGTGGCAGCTCCCCGTGTGGCCCCCATTAAGGTGACAGTACGGGTCAATGGCCACCCGCTTGAGATGGAGTTGGATACTGGCGCAGCGGTCTCCGTGATCGCCCAGAGGACTTTCGACCGCACCAAGCAGGGTATACAGACCCTTACATTAACCGACTCACAAGCCAGGTTGGCCACCTACACGGGGAACCACTGGACATTGCAGGAACTACAATGACCCCTGTTGTCTATGGACGCCAGGAGGGGCGTTTCCCACTTATCGTGGTGCGCGGCCATGGGCCCAGCCTGTTGGGTCGGGACTGGTTGCGCCATTTGCGGTTGCAATGGCAGCACATCCTCCAAACAGTTTCTGAAGGGTTGACTGAGGTGCTAGGACGATACCCAGATGTATTCCAGCCTGGTTTGGGGAAAATAAAAGGGGCCGTAGCCCGTATCCAAGTTCAACCAGGAGCCACGCCGCGCTATTTCCGGGCGCGCCCAGTGCCTTACGCCTTGCTCGAGAAGGTAGAAGGGGAGCTCACTCGTTTGGAGAGTTTGGGTATTATCAGGCCCGTCCGTTTTGCTGACTGGGCAGCACCAATTGTACCTGTAATGAAGCCAGATGCCACAGCTCGCTTGTGTGGCGACTATAAACTTACAGTGAATACAGTTTCCCGACTCGACCGATATCCAATGCCTCGCATAGAGGATCTCTACGCGAAACTTGCAGGTGGACTCTCGTTCACAAAATTAGATATGAGTCACGCCTACCTGCAGTTGGAGCTGGACCCTGCCTCCCGACCAGATGTAACGATTAACACACACCGGGGCCTGTATGAATATACACGGTTGCCCTTTGGAGTATCCTCTGCCTGCGCAATTTTTCAACGTGTTATGGAGGGCATTTTGAGAGGTTTACCACGTGTGGCTGTCTACCTAGATGACGTTTTGATTACAGGGACGTCGGAGCAAGAATATTTGGAAAATCTGGAGGCTGTCCTTAGACGCCTTTCGGAGGCTGGAGTCCGTTTACGTCGCACAAAGTGCGTATTTCAGGCAAAGGAAGTTGTCTACCTAGGTTATCGGGTGGACCGCGAAGGTCTGCACCCCGTCGCAGAGAAGGTGCGTGCAATTCAACATGCCCCCGCCCCGACTGACACTTCGCATCTTCGTTCTTTTCTCAGTCTCGTAAACTATTATGGGAAGTTCCTCCCCAATCTGGCAACTACACTGGCCCCTTTGCACCTTCTGCTAAAGAAAAATCACACCTGGGTTTGGGGTCAGCCGCAAGAAACCGCTTTCCGGCGGGTAAAGCAACAATTGTCGTCGTCTGGGTTACTAACCCACTATGATCCTGGAAAGCCTTTGCTCGTCACATGTGATGCATCCCCGTATGGTATTGGGGCCGTCCTGTCCCACAAGATGGAGAACGGGGCCGAGCGACCGATAGCTTTCGCCTCGCGCACATTGACTGCAGCGGAGAAAAGGTACGCGCAGATCGAGAAGGAGGGCCTGGCTGTGGTTTTTGCGGTGAAACGCTTCCACCAGTACGTGTACAGCCGCCATTTCACAATCGTGACTGATCATAAGCCCCTGCAGGGACTTTTCAGAGAGGATAAGCCAATACCGCCCATTGCTTCTGCACGGATCCAGCGCTGTGCTTTGTTGCTTGCTGCATCCGAGTATTCTCTGGAGCACAAACCAGGTACGCAGATAGCAAATGCCGACGCACTGAGCCGATTGCCTTTATCGACCGGCCCCATGTCAACCCCCACGACCGGTGAAGTGGTTGCAACCCTAAATTTTATGGACACCTTGCCTGTCACGGCATCACAGATCCATGAGTGGACCCAGAAGGAGCCAGTCCTGTCAAAGGTTCGGCACATAGTCCTGTATGGTGGGCAGCATAGACAGCTCCCAGGCGAGTTGCGGGCATTTTCCTCCAAGCTGTCAGAATTCAGCGTGGAAGACGGCATCCTCTTGTGGGGGACGCGTGTGATTGTCCCAGAAAAAGGTCAGGAGCTGATACTATCAGACTTGCACAATGGGCATCCAGGCGTGACCAAAATGAAAATGTTGGCCCGGAGTTATGTCTGGTGGCCAGGCCTCGACACCGACATTGAGAAGGTGGCCCAAAACTGCTCCATTTGCCAGGAGCATCAGAAGCTTCCGCCGGCCGCGCCCCTACATCACTGGGAATGGCCAGGGCGGCCTTGGGCACGCTTGCATGCAGATTTCGCAGGCCCTTTTCAAGGATCCATGTTCCTTCTACTAATTAACGCCCAGTCCAAATGGCTAGAGGTGCATAAGATGCAGGGGACAACGTCCTGCGAAACAATTGAAAAGATGCGTTTATCGTTTAGTACGCATGGCCCCCCCGAGGTGCTGGTCACGGATAATGGCACTCCATTCACGAGTGAGGAGTTTGCTAGGTTCACAAAGATGAACGGCATCCGCCATATCCGCACTGCCCCTTACCACCCGGCTTCAAATGGGTTGGCAGAGCGCGCAGTGCAGACTTTCAAAAGAGGCCTAAAGAAGCAGCCTTCCGGATCAATGGGCACGAGACTGGCTCGCTTTTTGTTTACGTACAGGACCACCGCCCATGCAGTGACTGGGGTAGCTCCCGCAGAACTCCTAATGGGCCGGAGACTTCGCACCTGCCTTAGTATGGTTTTCCCGGACATTGGCGCAAAAGTACGCCGCACACAAGAACGGCAGGGACAGGGATTTTCTCGGCATCGTCCAATTCGGCAGTTTGCGCCCGGTGACCCAGTATTCGTTCGGAATTTTGCTGGTGGTGCCCAATGGGTTCCTGGTGTAATCTTTCGCCAAACGGGTCCTATATCTTACCAAGTGCAAGCCCAGGGTCGTCTCCAGCGAAAACATGTAGACCACGTTCGCTCCAGAAGATCATCCCCTCAAAAGATTCCCCGCCCCCGGAGCTCATTTCAACAGCCGCAGAGACCAGAGACAAGGGAAGGTAGTCCTCACAATCTTCCACTGGTGCCTCACTCATAGCCTGCGCAGGTCGTTACGGGACCGAATGGAGATAGAGACGCTGACATGACGGCGGCAGCAGACTCTGACTCCGAGATGGAGACACAGGATGCATCAGAGGGGGAATCCTCTGGTCCACGGGCCGTGGATGTACAACCGTGCCGTTCATCACGGAAGCGCTGGTCTCCGTCTCGTTACACGCTGCCTGATCCAGCGCCGCGTGCAAATGGCGTCCGGCCTGCGGCCAAACGAGTCCGACGCCCTCCTTCGCCAGGGTCTTCGGTGGATTCCTTGGACTTTGGGGGGGAGGGATGTTATAACCTGCCTACTTACCATTGGCTGGGGACTAATGACTATCCCACAATCCTGTGGGAGTATGAGCCTCCCTAATGAGGGGGGCGGAGAAACCACTAGTAAACTCCTAGTATAAATAAGCTGGCCAGTTCAGGAACCAGGAGGAAGGAGTATGTAGCAAGGGAAGTTACTGCTACTATTATGTATATATGTTATAGTAAATAAATGTTATTACTTTGTATCCTTAAAACTCGTGTTGGATTCTTCGTGGCCCTTACAAAACTTACCTTCTTACCTTCTGAGTGTCTTAGATGTTCTCAGGTTCTCTCCCTGACAGAGACTGCTCCTCCACCTCCGAACCTTGACCTGCACAATCCTCCCAGCAATCACTTGCGCACCGCTCCCGCTGAAATCGACTGGCCTGTTCCTGCTCCATGGTGCCTTGGTCAGCTGACTCATCCTTCCTGCAACCCTGTTCGCCATCCACACAGGGAGCAAGTGCCTCATACCTGTTGGACAGAATCAAGGGCTGAGGCTCCTGAGTTCCTGACTGCTGGTTCCCTTTACCTGCCTGACTTGCAGTCACACCCTGCTGTCCCTGGCCACTAGCAGGATTTAAACTACTTACTCTGACAGGTGTGACTGCCTCCTGAAACACAGTGTCCAGGTAAGTCTCCCCCTCCCGGATGTGCCTCAGTGTTTGAAGCTCAGACTCCAGCTCATCAACTCTGAGCCGGAGCTCTTCGAGCAGCCACCACTTACTGCAGATGTGGTCGCTGCAGCTCGCAATGGGATCTGCCAGCTCCCACATCAAGCAGCTCAAGCACATCACCTGACCAGCCATCACTAATTAATTAATTTAATTTAAGTTTATGGTGGGGGCAGCTTCAGCCAATCAGACACTACCCTGCACTTTTAACTGAAAAACAGCACAATTAGATTAACATAGAACATAGAACAATACAGCGCAGTACAGGCCCTTCGGCCCACGATGTTGCACCGAAACAAAAACCATCTAACCTACACTATGCCATTATCATCCATATGTTTATCCAATAAACTTTTAAATACCCTCAATGTTGGCGAGTTCACTACTGTAGCAGGTAGGGCATTCCACGGCCTCACTACTCTTTGCGTAAAGAACCTAC
Organism: Scyliorhinus torazame; assembly: GCF_047496885.1. Classification (NCBI taxonomy): domain Eukaryota; kingdom Metazoa; phylum Chordata; class Chondrichthyes; order Carcharhiniformes; family Scyliorhinidae; genus Scyliorhinus; species Scyliorhinus torazame. The sequence goes on along the minus strand of NC_092713.1, from coordinate 222,064,743 downwards.
CTCTGACCTCTGTCCTATATCTATTACCCCTCAGTTTAAAGTTATGTCCCCTCGTGCCAGCCATATCCATCCGCGGGAGAAGGCTCTCACTGTCCACCCTATCCAACCCCCTGATCATTTTGTATGCCTCTATTAAGTCTCCTCTTAACCTTCTTCTCTCCAACGAAAACAACCTCAAGTCCATCAGCCTTTCCTCATAAGATTTTCCCTCCATACCAGGCAACATCCTGGTAAATCTCCTCTGCACCCGCTCCAAAGCCTCCACGTCCTTCCTATAATGCGGTGACCAGAACTGTACGCAATACTCCAAATGCGGCCGTACCAGAGTTCTGTACAGCTGCAACATGACCTCCCGACTCCGGAACACAATCCCTCTACCAATAAAGGCCAACACTCCATAGGCCTTCTTCACAACCCTATCAACCTGGGTGGCAACTTTCAGGGATCTATGTACATGGACACCTAGATCCCTCTGCTCATCCACACTTTCAAGAACTTTACCATTAGCCAAATATTCCGCATTCCTGTTATTCCTTCCAAAGTGAATCACCTCACACTTCTCTACATTAAACTCCATTTGCCACCTCTCAGCCCAGCTCTGCAGCTTATCTATATCCCTCTGTAACCTGCTACGTCCTTCCACACTATCGACAACTATCGACAACACCACCGACTTTAGTATCGTCTGCAAATTTACTCACCCACCCTTCTGCGCCTTCCTCTAGGTCATTGATAAAAATGACAAACAGCAACGGCCCCAGAACAGATCCTTGTGGTACTCCACTTGTGACTGTACTCCATTCTGAACATATCCCATCAACCACCACCCTCTGTCTTCTTTCAGCTAGCCAATTTCTGATCCACATCTCTAAATCACCCTCAATCCCCAGCCTCCGTATTTTTTGCAATAGCCTACCGTGGGGAACCTTATCAAACGCTTTGCTGAAATCCATATACACCACATCAACTGCTCTACCCTCGTCTACCTGTTCAGTCACCTTCTCAAGGAACTCAATAAGGTTTGTGAGGCATGACCTACCCTTCACAAAGCCATGCTGACTATCCCTGATCATGTTATTCCTATCTAGATGATTATAAATCTTGTCTCTTATAATCCCCTCCAAGACTTTACCCACTACAGACGTGAGGCTCACCGGTCTATTGTTGCCGGGGTTGTCTCTGCTCCCCTTTTTGAACAAAGGGACCACATTTGCTGTCCTCCAGTCCTCTGGCACTATTCCTGTAGCCAATGACGACATAAAAATCAAAGCCAAAGGTCCAGCAATCTCTTCCCTGGCCTCCCAGAAAATCCTAGGATAAATCCCATCAGGTCCCGGGGACTTATCTATTTTCAGCCTGTCCAGAATTGCCAACACCTCTTCCCTACGTACCTCAATGCCATCTATTCTATTAGCCTGGGGCTCAGCATTCTCCTCCACAACATTATCTTTTTCCTGAGTGAATACTGACGAAAAATATTCATTTAGTATCTCGCCTATCTCTTCAGACTCCACACACAATTTCCCATCCCTGTCCTTGACTGGTCCTACTCTTTCCCTAGTCATTCGCTTATTCCTGACATACCTATAGAAAGCTTTTGGGTTTTCCTTGATCCTTCCTGCCAAATACTTCTCATGTCCCCTCCTTGCTCGTCTTAGCTCTCTCTTTAGATCCTTCCTCGCTACCTTGTAACTATCCATCGCCCCAACCGAAACTTCACACTTCATCTTCACATAGGCCTCCTTCTTCCTCTTAACAAGAGATTCCACTTCCTTGGTAAACCACGGTTCCCTCGCTCGACGCCTTCCTCCCTGTCTGACCGGTACATACTTATCAAGAACACGCAGTAGCTGATCCTTGAACAAGCCCCACTTATCCAGTGTGCCCAACACTTGCAGCCTACTTCTCCACCTTATCCCCCCCAAGTCACGTCTAATGGCATCATAATTGCCCTTCCCCCAGCTATAACTCTTGCCCTGCGGTGTATACTTATCCCTTTCCATCATTAACGTAAACGTCACCGAATTGTGGTCACTGTCCCCAAAGTGCTCTCCTACCTCCAAATCCAACACCTGGCCTGGTTCATTACCCAAAACCAAATCCAACGTGGCCTCGCCTCTTGTTGGCCTGTCAACATATTGTTTCAGGAAACCCTCCTGCACACACTGTACAAAAAACGACCCATCTATTGTACTCGAACTATATCTTTTCCAGTCAATATTTGGAAAGTTAAAGTCTCCCATAATAACTACCCTGTTACTTTCACTCATATCCAGAATCATCTTCGCCATCCTTTCCTCTAAATCCCTAGAACTATTAGGAGGCCTATAAAAAACTCCCAACAGGGTGACCTCTCCTTTCCTGTTTATAACTTCAGCCCATACTACCTCGGAAGAAGAGTCCCCATCTAGCATCCTCTCCGCCACCGTAATACTGCTCTTGACTAGCAGCGCCACACCTCCCCCTCTTTTGCCTCCTTCTCTGAGCTTACTAAAACACCTAAACCCCGGAACCTGCAACATCCATTCCTGTCCCTGCTCTATCCATGTCTCCGAAATGGCCACAACATCGAAGTCCCAGGTACCAACCCATGCTGCCAGTTCCCCTACCTTGTTTCGTATACTCCTGGCATTGAAGTAGACACACTTCAAACCACCTACCTGAACACTGGCCCCCTCCTGCGACGTCAAATCTGTGCTCCTGACCTCTATACTCTCATTCTCCCTTACCCTAAAACTACAATTCAGGTTCCCATGCCCCTGCTGCATTAGTTTCAACCCCCCCAAAGAGCACTAACAAATCTCCCCCCCAGGATATTTGTGCCCCTCAGGTTCAGATGTAGACCATCCTGTCTGTAGAGGTCCCACCTTCCCCAGAAAGAGCCCCAGTTATCCAAAAATCTGAATCCCTCCCGCCTGCACCATCCCTGTAGCCACGTGTTTAAATGCTCTCTCTCCCTATTCCTCATCTCACTATCACGTGGCACGGGCAACAACCCAGAGATAACAACTCTGTTTGTTCTAGTTCTGAGCTTCCATCCTAGCTCCCTGAAAGCCTGCCTGACATCCTTGTCCCCTTTCCTACCTATGTTGTTAGTGCCAATGTGGACCACGACTTGGGGCTGCTCCCCCTCCCCCTAAGGACCCGGAAAACACAATGGGCACAATGGACACAATGGACCCGGGAGGCAACATACCAAACGCGAGTCTCTCACGCTCCCACAAAATCCCCTATCTGTGCCCCTGACTATAGAGTCCCCAATTACTAATGCTCTGCTCCTCTCCCCCCTTCCCTTCTGAGCAACAGGGACAGACTCCGTGCCAGAGGCCCGTACCCCATGGCTTACCCCTGGTAAGTCCCCCCCCCCACAAGTATCCAAAGCGGTATACTTGTTTCTCAGGGGAACGACCGCAGGGGATCCCTGCACTGACTGCTTTTTCCCAGTCCCTCTTACAGTTACCCACCTATCTCCAATCTTTGGTGTAACTAATTCCCTGAAGCTGCTATCTATGACCCCTTCTGCCTCCCGAATGATCCGAAGTTCTTCCAACTCCAGCTCCAGTTCCCTAACTCGGTCTTGGAGGAGCTGGAGATGGCAGCACTTCCTGCAGGTAAAATCAGCAGGGACACTAACTGCATCCCTCACCTCAAACATCCTGCAGGAGGAACATTGCACTCCCTTCCCTGCCATTCCTCTAACTTTCTACCAAGATCTGGCTAACAACTAAATTAAATTTTTATTAAAAATAATAATAATATAATAAAATATGGTACTTACCTCAGACCAATGGGTTTTATTATTAGGTTAGAGGAGGAGGGCAGGTGGGAGACACTACACGTGTAGTGTCTCGGGTTTCCTCTCCACCAGAATTTATTGGTGAGGGTCTTCCCAGACGTCCGCGGGTCGACTTCCTGTTCCCGCCTAAAAAGCTAATTTAAAAAAAAAGAAAAATTCTCAGCTCCTGCTGAAATTGACTAACCAGCCAGCTCCACTCCCGCCGAAATCGACTGGCCTGCCCCTGCAAAGACAAGTGCTTTTAAAGGTTGACTTACCTCCCAGCAACCTCCTTCCGCAATGCTCCCGCTGAAACTGACTCACCAGCTGTTCTCACGCCGAAATCGACTGGCCTGCCCCTGCAAAGACAAGTGCTTTTAAAGGTTGACTTACCTCCCAGCAACCTCCTTCCGCAATGCTCCCGCTGAAACTGACTCACCAGCTGTTCTCACGCCGAAATCGACTGGCCTGCCCCTGCAAAGACAAGTGCTTTTAAAGGTTGACTTACCTCCCAGCAACCTCCTTCCGCAATGCTCCCGCTGAAACTGACTCACCAGCTGTTCTCACGCCGAAATCGACTGGCCTGCCGCTGCAAAGACAAGTGCTTTTAAAGGTTGACTTACCTCCCAGCAACCTCCTTCCGCAATGCTCCCGCTGAAACTGACCTTACCTGGTTACCTCACTGCACCAAACTAGCAAATTCTCACTGTCTGTATCTCTCTCACTCCGGCTATGTCTCCTTGACCTGCGCAATGCTAATAATATAATATAATAATGCTAACATAATAATATAATATGGCACTTACCTCACACCAATGGGTCTTATTATTAGGTTAGAGGAGGAGGGTGGGTGGGAGACACTACACGTGTAGTGTCTCGGGTTTCCTCTCCACCAGAATTTATTGGTTTGGGGGAGGGCGCCTTCCCAGAAGTCCGCAGGTCGAAAAAAATAAAACAGAAAAGAAGTGTTTTTTTTTTAAAGGAGAAACTTACCTCCCAGAAATCACTTGCGCACCGCTCCCGCTGAAATCGACTGGCCTGCTCCTGTGAAGGTAAGTGTTTTTAAAGGAGAAACTTACCTCCCAGAAATCACTTGCGCACCGCTCCCGCTGAAATCGACTGGCCTGCTCCTGTGAAGGTAAGTGTTTTTAAAGGAGAAACTTACCTCCCAGAAATCACTTGCGCACCGCTCCCGCTGAAATCGACTGGCCTGCTCCTGTGAAGGTAAGTGTTTTTAAAGGAGAAACTTACCTCCCAGAAATCACTTGTGCACCGCTCCCGCTGAAATCGACTGGCCGGCTCCTGTGAAGGTAAGTGTTTTTAAAGGAGAAACTTACCTCCCAGAAATCACTTTCCAGTGGACAATGGAGTCCCCTGTATGCAAGCAGTGCAAGGTGTATGTCAGAAGCAGAGTCCGCGGCTTTGCAGATGAGCTGTTTCACAATGTGCACCCCTTTCTCGACTTTTCCATTGGAGTGCGGATAGTGCGGACTGGACGAGACATGCTGGAAATTGTATGACCTGGCAAACGTGGACCATTCTCGACTGGTAAAGCACGGGCCATTGTCACTCATGACGGTGATTGGGATGCCGTGCCTTGAGAACGTCTCCTTACAGGCTTTGATGACGGTCCGAGAGGTGAGGTCCGGGAGCTTCAGCACCTCAGGGTAATTCGAGAAATAGTCGATCAGGCTTTGATGACGATCCGAGAGGTGAGGTCCGGGAGCTTCAGCACCTCGGGGTAATTCGAGAAATAGTCGATGATCAATACGTAGTCGCGACCATTCGCATGAAAGTGGTCGATGCCAACCTTGGACCACAGAGAGGTCACTATGTTGTGCTGTTGGAGCGTCTCCTTGCTCTGCGCTGGCTGGAACCGCTGACAGGTAGTACAGTTCAGGACCATGTTCGTGATGTCCTGGTTGATGCTCTGGAGACTGAGCGGAATGACGATCCTGTCCAGCTTGAGGAGGATACCATCAATCACCGTCAGGTCATCCTTCCCATTGTAAAATTGTGGTCACTGCCATTTCTGCCAGCCATTGGCGAGGTTGTGGGTGACGTGCTGCAAGAGGGGGTCTTTGGCTGTCTCATCACGGATGAGAACAACCTTCTCATCTGTCGCCGGGAGAGTGTTACCACACAGCTGCACCTGCGATTCGATGTGCTGGATGATCTCCAGCAGCTCACTGGGCGAGGTGACGGAGCGGGACAATGCATCAGCAATGATGAGCTCCTTGCCAGGTGTGTACACCAATTTGAAGTCATACCTCCTAAGTTTAAGCAGGATTCTCTGCAACCGAGGCGTCATGTCATTCAGGTCCTTTTGGATGATGTGGACCAGAGGCCTATGATCCGTCTCGACAGCGAATGTCAGCAGGCCGTAGACATAATCATGAAATATGAGGATGCCAGTGAGAAGACCCAAGCACTCCTCAATCTGAGCATATCTAGTTTCAGTGGGTGTCATTGCCCTTAATGTGTAGGCTACTGGTGCCCAGGATGATGTGTCATCTCGTTGAAGCAACACCGCTCTGATGCCATCCTGACTCGCATCTGTGGATATCTTTGTCTCACGGTCCGGGTCGAAGAATGCCATGACTGGTGCAGTGGTGAGCTTGGCTTTCAACTCCAGCCACTCCGTCTGGTGTGCCGCCTTCCACTCAAAGGCAGTTGACTTTTTCACCAGGTTGTGTGTGGCCATATTCGGAATGAACTCGCCCAGAGAATTGACCCTACCCAAGAAGCGCAGCACTGCCTTTTTGTTCTCAGGGACCTTCATCGCCTCGGCTTTGATTTTGTTTTGTGTCCGAGCGCACACCATGCTGTGAGATCTGCTCGCCTAGGAACTTGAGCGTAAATGTGCCAAAACAACATTTGAATCTGTTTAACTTCAGGCCGTTGGCATGTACAAGGAGGAACACCTCCTGGAGACGGGACACATGTTCTTCAGGGGTCGTGCACCATATGATGATGTCATCCACGTACACACGAACCCCTTCAATGCTTTCCATCATTTGCTCCATGATGCAATGGAATATCTCTGATGCCGAGATGATGCCAAATGGCATGCGATTGTAGCAGTATCTGCCGAAAGGCGTGTTGAAGATGCAGAGCCTTCTGCTGGACTCTTCCAGCTGGATTTGCCAAAATCCCTGTGATGCATCCAATTTTGTGAAGAAGCGCACGTGTGCCATCTCCCTTGTGAGTTCCTCCCGCTTCGGGATGGGGTAGTGTTCCCGCCTGATGTTCTTATTGAGATCTTTGGGATCAATGCAGATGCGCAGGTCCCCCGAAGGCTTCTTTACGCACACCATCGAGCTGACCTAGTCAGTCGGTTCGGTGACCTTGGATATGATGCCTTTTTGCTGAAGATCCTTGAGTTGTGCCTTCAGGCGCTCTCTCAGTGTAGCAGGGACACGTTGAGGTGCGAGGACCACTGGCCTGGCATCAGGTCGTAGCAGAATCTTGTATCGATAGGGCAGCACGGTAGCCTTGTGGATAGCACAATTGCTTCACAGCTCCAGGGTCCCAGGTTCGATTCCCGGCTTGGGTCACTGTCTGTGCGGAGTCTGCACATCCTCCCCGTGTGTGCGTGGGTTTCCTCCGGGTGCTCCGGTTTCCTCCCACAGTCCAAAGATGTGCAGGTTAGGTGGATTGGCCATGATAAATTGCCCTTAGTGTCCAAAATTGCCCTCAGTGTTGGGTGGAGCTACTGGGTTATGGGGATCGGGTGTAGGTGTTGACCTTGGGTAGGGTGCTCTTTCCAAGAGCCGGTGCAGACTCGATGGGCCAAATGGCCTCCTTCTGCACTGTAAATTCTATGATAATTCTATGATACAGCAGCGTGCCCATCCCGTTGAACACATCTGGATACTGGGCGAGGATGTCGTCGATGCCGGCCTGAACATCCACATGGGAGGATGTCGTGGTGTAAACCCTTTGAATAAGGTTCAGCTGCTTGCAGGCGTGCGAACCTAGTAGGGATGCCCTGTCTGGCTTAACAATTTCAAAGCGTAACCGTGCTTGTGTGTGTCGGTTCGATATGTGCAGGTGGCAGGATCCCAGTGCCGTTATGGCATTCCCATTGTAACCCAGGAGCTTGCAGGCAGCTGAAAGGACCGTGGGGGGCTTCTTAACGCGTCAGAAGTCTGCCTGTGAGAGGAGGTTGGCAGAGGTACCTGTGTTTAGCTTGAACTGGATGGGGCAGTCGTTGACCTTCATCACTGCTCGCCATTCGTCCTCTGAATCCACAGCTAGGATTGACTGCACTTGCGATGAGTCTGGTGTGGCATATTCACACGTTGTAATAATGCCCACACGGTAGGCGTTGTCCAGGCATTCAACATCTGGATCCGTTGCACTGCCGGGATCAGAATCCTGTAGGTGTTGTTGCACACTCCGGATGAGCCGTCGTCGGGAGCGCTGCCTCCTGACTGGTGGTGCAGATCTGCACAGGGCTGCATAGTGGCCTGGCTTCCCGCAGTTTAAACAGCATCTGCCTCTTGCAGGGCAGTGTTTCTTTAAATGGGCGGTGCCACAGTTCAAACACGTCATGACGTCGGCGTCATAACGCTTCGTGCGTCGTCGCACATGCACAGTGCGGTTCTCAGATGTCTGCACCTGTGCAGTGCAGGTTTCGGCCGCTTAGTTATCACGTTCGCATCGCGCATGCGTCAGGCCCCGGGAAGAGCGCGCAAAATGGCCGCTTTTGTCAATGTTGAGGCGCTGCATCCGGGAGATGGCCTGCACACTCTCCGCCTCGTGGGAGGCTAGTTTATCATTTTCTGCCGTTTTGTACTGGGAATAGCGATTTTCAGCGTGTTCATGCACTGTTCATGTTTCAATCGCGACTGGCAGGGTCATATGCTTGATCTTCAATAACTGCTCCCTGAGGATCAGAGTGAACTCCAAAACGATTTGGTCTCTAATCATGGATTCAGTGATATCACCAAAGTTACAGGATTGCGCTAGCAGTCTAAGGTTATGTGGTAGTCTGTGTTAGAAGGATTACGGTACCTGGTAATGCCGGAATACCATTGGTGGAGAATGTACTTGTTCCCATTGGTTAAGCCTGTATGTTAGCTCCGCCCTGCAAGGCAGTGTATAAGAGCCCGTGCCGCCCCAGCATCTTTCTTCGGTACCTGTGCTGCTGGGGGAAACATCTAGCGCATTAAAGCCTTCAGTTGTCTCCAACCTCGCTTCTGGAGTTATTGATCGTACATCAATTTATTACGCTAGTTTTTAAAGAATGGAGCTCCGAATCAAGCCGGAGAGTCTGCAACTCAGCCCCCACACGGCAAACTCAGCGGCAACATTCAAGCATTGGCTGGCGTGCATCAACGGATATCTCGGGACGGCCGAAAACACACCCACGGGAGAACAGAAACTACAAATTCTGCACTTGAGCGTGAGCCCAGAAATCTACACCCTCATCGTGGACACGGACGATTTTGATGCCGCAATGGAGCTGCTGAAAGGACATTATATTCGCCCTGTAAACCAGGTCTGCACCCGACATCTACTAGCGACGAGGCGACAAATCCCTGGGGAATCACTGGAAGAATTCTACCGTGCGCTCCTGATGTTGGGGAGAAACTGCAGCTGCCCGCATGTTTCAGCAAACGACCACAGAGAACTTTTGATTCAGGATGCTTTCGTTGCACGTATGCTGTCCTCCCAAATCCGCCAGCGATTGCTGGAGAAGACAGAGAAACTAGGCCTCAAGGAGGCACGGGCCCTTGCCGGCTCCCTGGATGTGGCCTCCCGAAACGCCCGCGCTTACGTCCCAGACGGTGGCAGCCCCCTGGGCAGTGTGGAACCCCCCCCGCGGTCGACCCCGAGGCATCTCCCCCCCCCCCCCCCCCCCCAACAAGCTTGTGCTGCGAGACGACCTGGCAGCCCTGGGGGGCCCCGCTGCTATTTTTGCGGGCAAGCCAAGCACCCCCGACAGTGCTGTCCGGCCTGTTCATCCATCTGCAAGGGATGCGGCAAAAAAGACCACTTTGTGGCGGTATGCCAGGCCCGGGCGGTCGCTGCGGTCTCCAGACGCGAATAGGGACCGCCACCACAACCCTCTCCATGGACCCCGTGCGGCCAGCGGGCGCCGCCATCTTCCTCCTCCAGGGCCACGTGTGGGCTCCGGGCACCGCCATCTTGTCCCGCGGACGCCACGTGCGATGGATGGGCGCCGCCATTTTGTGCACCCCCAGCCATGTGCGACCAGTGGGCACCGCCATCTTGGATGGACTCCCAGGACCCCAGTTCGGCTGACCACACACCGCCCGAAGAGAACATCCAACTGCTGCCACAATTAGCCTCGGTGACCCTGGACCAGTCACGGCCCCGAACACTCTCAACTGCTACGACGACGGTGCTTATCAATGGGAATGAAACGTCCTGCCTAATCGACTCTGGGAGCACGGAGAGCTTCATACACCCTGACACGGTAAGGCGCTGTTCTCTCCCCGTCCACCCCGTTAATCAAAAAATCTCCCTGGCCTCCGGATCTCACTCAGTAGAGATCAAGGGGTTTTGTATAGCTAACCTCACGGTCTAGGGAAGGGAGTTCAAAAACTATCGACTCTACGTCCTTCCCCAGCTCTGCGCGGCCACACTCCTAGGGTTGGACTTTAAGTGCCACCTCCAAAGTCTAACTTTCAAATTCAGCGGCCCTATACACCCCCCCTCCTCCTCACTGTCTGCAGCCTCGCGACCCTCAAGGTCGATCCGCCTTCCCTGTTTGCGAACCTCACCCCGGATTGCAAACCAGTCGCCACCAGGAGCAGACGGTACAGTGCCCAGGACCGGATTTTTATTAGGTCAGAGGTCCCAACGGTTACTGAGGGAAGGTGTCATTGAGGCTAGCAACAGCCCCTGGAGAGCTCAAGTAGTGGTTGTAAAGACCGGGGAGAAGCATAGGATGGTCATCGACTACAGTCAGACCATCAACAGGTTTACGCAGCTTGACGCGTACCCTCTCCCCCGCATATCCGACCTGCTCAACAGGATCGCGCAATACAAGGTCTTTTCCACAGTGGATCTTAAGTCCGCCTACCACCAGCTCCCCATCCGCACTAGATGGGCAGCTCTCCCATTTCTTAAGGGTTCCCTTCGGTGTCACTAATGGGGTCTCGGTCTTCCAATGAGAGATGGACCGAATGGTTGACCGGTACGGTTTACGGGCCACATTCCCGTATCTCGATAATGTCACCATCTGCACCACGACCAGCAGCGGTATAAGAGCCCGTGCCGCCTCAGCAGCTTTCTTCTGTACCTGCGCTGCTGGGGGAAACATCTAGCGTATTAAGCCTTCAATTGTCTCCAACCTTGCTTCTGGAGTTATTGATCGTGCATCAGGTTAGTTAAATATGAGTTGAAGGATTCGTCTTTACCTTGCAATCGCTGCTTGAATCTGTAGCGCTCGAAGATTTCATTGGTGTCCACCTCGCAGTGGCTGTCACACTTGTCCAGGATGGTCTGAAACTTTGTCTTGTCCTGGTCTTCGGCGAAGTAAAAGGAGTTGAATATTTCCAAGGCGTGATCACCCGCTGTGGTGAGGAAAAGAGCTATCTTCCGTGCATCAGATGCACCATTGGGGTCTGATGCTTTGACGTAAAGCTGAAATCTCTGCCTGAATGTCTGCCAGTTGGCACTGTGATTGTCGGAGATCCTGAGCTGCTGAGGAGCCGGAATCTTTTCCATTGTGCTGGTATATGTTCGCTGGTCGTCACGGACCTTGCTGAGTTGAACTAACTAGATTGAACAGACTCCTGGTATCATGTTGTGTTATGTAAATTGGAATAACACAAGCTGCCACTTGATGCAGTTTTGAGTAAAAGATGTTCCAGACTTTGAAGTGAGTTCAATGTGTTTTATTGAACTATTAGCACAGTTCTCAATGAGTTCGACTCTCTACTAATCTAAATGTAGTAACTCAGTCTAACTGAACCAGCCTTGCTCTAAGCCACATGCTGGGGTGTGATGCTGAGGATACACCCTGTCTCACTCTGCAGATGTTGGTCTGTGGAAAGAGGCGGGGTGTGAGTGCCTCGTCCCTTTTAAAGTGAGATACCACCCCTGACTGCTCATTGGTCGTGTCCTATTCTATGTGTTCATTAGCTGCATGTTTGCATATCATGACAGGTTTCGCCCCCACAACCCAAAGAGATGTGCAGGTTAGGTGGATTGGCTGCACTAATTTGCTCCTTAATTGGAAAAAATGGATTAGGTCCTCTAAACGTATAAATAAAAGAGTAACAAGGTGGTAAAAGGAGGATTAGGGACCACACTTTACGAAGAAAGAATGTGCTACTTGGGTCACAGTACATGATAAGACCATAAGAAATATGGGCAGAATTAGGTCACTCGGCCCATCGAGTTGTTGAAGTCAATATTTTCCTGCTTCTGGACTGCAGTAGAAAGATTCAACAACGCTCATTAAGGCAAAATAACAAGACTTTATTTACAAAGAGACTGCATGCAGTAATGGCTGAAACTTGAGGTCTGAGAGCAGTTAGTACAACTGCTGATTCCTTCCCAAGTCCACGCTTTCACAGAGAATCAGCTCAGTATTTATACATTATCAGGATTGCGTGACTACAGCTTAGTCAGGAATTCGATCAGAAGTACAAACATAAGCAATATCATAAAACAGACCTAACCTTGCTGACCTTCTCGGGATATTTGTCGCATCACTCATACTATTATCTTGTCCTTGGAGGGAACATTAAACTGTCGGAGGAGACTTATACGGCCCTGGGTTATGACGAGTTAGTCTTATCAGGAGTTGCCGAGGTCAGGCATTTTGGAATGGCTTGACCTTCTCTGATCTTATTCAGACTTCAAGTTATGTGGAGTCGGCCTTATCAGTCTTACAGGGGTCTGGAATGGTTAGGGCAGCATTTCTTACAGGGGTCTGGTGAACTGTCAGCATTCTTTACAGGGGTCTGGTGAACTGGAATGAGTAGGTCAGCTTTTCTTACATTGTATCAAACATTTTGACCAGTCTTCCCATTGACCAGTTTTCCCATCATGCCATTACTTTATTCGTACCATATCACAGAGTGTGTTCCGCCATTCAATCATGGCTGATATTTTTCTCATCCCCATTCTCCTGCCTTCTCCCGATAACCCCTGATCCCCTTAAAGACACTGTGATTCGGCCTCCACAGCCTTCTACGGCAAAAAGTTCCACAGATTCACCACCCTCTGGCTGAAGAAATTCCTCCTAATCTCTGTTTTAAAGGATCGTCCCTTTAGTCTGAGATTGCGTCCTCTGGTTCTAGTTTTTCCTGCAAGTGGAAACATCCTCTCTATGTCCACTATATCCAGGCCTCTCAGTATCCTGTAAGTTTCAATAAGATCTCCCCTTCATCCTTCTAAACTCCAACGAGTACAGACCCAGAGTCCTCAACCGTTCCTCATACGACAGGTAACTTGGACACCAGGTGGTTTTAAAATTGAAAACATACTTGAACTTAAATACTGAGGGAAGTGAGAGTAGAAATTGCAACGGCATTGGCCATGATTTTTCAGTCTTCGACTCAGAGTAGCCCGAGAGGACTGGAGAATTGCAAATGTTACATCCTTGCTCAAAACGTTTGTAAAGATAAGCCCAGCAACTAACTACAAGTCAGTCAGTTTAACTTTGATTATTGTACTAAAGGTTAATCGGAAAAATAAGGGTTCGTGGAGTTGGCGATAGTATATTAGCATGGATAGAGAATGAGTTAACGGATGGAAAACAGTGAGTGGGCAGTGATGGGGCTTTTTCAAGTTGGCAGGCAGTATAGTAGAATTCGACAAGGATCAGAGATGGGGCCTTGTCTATTTACAATCTATAGTAATGATTTAGATGAAGAGACAGAAAGTAATGCATCTAAGTTTGCTAATGACACCAAACCAGCAGATGTAAGTTGTGGGGAGGATGTAGAGAGGCACAAAAAGATATAACAGGTTAGGTGAGTGGGCAACAAGCTGGCAGTTGAAGTTTAATATAAGGAGATGTGAAGTTATTCACTTTGGTCGTGAATACAAAAGCAGGATCTTTTTTTCAGTTGAGCAACTTGTGACTTGATAATCAAAGAAACTGGGCGTGCTAAAACAAGGAATAAGAACTAGGAGCAGGAGTAGGCCATCTGGCCCCTCGAGCCTGCTCCGCCATTCAATGAGATCATGGCTGATCTTTTGTGGACTCAGCTCCATTCTCCGGCCCGAACACCATAACCCTTAATCCCTTTATTCTTCAAAAAACTACCTATCTTTATCTTAAAAACATTTAATGAAGGAGCCTCAACTCCTTCACTGGGCAAGGAATTCCATAGATTCACAACCCTTTGGGTGAAGAAGTTCCTCATAAACTCAGTCCTAAATCTACTTCCCCTTATTTTGAGGCTATGCCCCCTAGTTCTGCTTTCACCCGCCAGTGGAAACAACCTGCCCGCATCTATCATAATCTATTCCCTTCATAATTTTATATGTTTCTATCAGATCCCCCCTCGTCCTTCTAAATTCCAACGAGTACAGTCCCAGTCTACTCAACCACTCCTCGTAATCCAACCCCTTCAGCTCTGGGATTAACCTAGTGAATCTCCTCTGCACACCCTCCAGTGCCAGTACGTCCTTTCTCACGTAAGGAGACCAAACCTGAATACAATACTCCAGGTGTGGCCTCACTAACACCTTATACAATTGCAGCATAACCTCCCTAGTTTTAAACTCCATCCCTCTAGCAATGAAGGGCAAAATTCCATTTGCCTTCTTAATCACCTGTTGCACCTGTAAACCAACTTTTTGCGACTCATGCATTAGCACACCCAGGTCTCTCTGCACAGCAGCATGTTTTAATATTTTATCATTTAAATAATAATCCCTTTTGCTGTTATTCCTACCAAAATGGATAACCTCACATTTTTCAACATTGTATTCCATCTGCCAGACCCTAGCCCATTCACTTAACCTATCCAAATCCCTCTGCAGACTTCCAGTATCCTCTGCACTTTTTGCTTTACCACTCATCTTAGTGTCGTCTGCAAACTTGGACACATTGCCCTTGGTCCCCAACTCCAAATCATCTATGTAAATTGTGAACAATTGTGGGCCCAACACTGATCCCTGAGGGACACCACTAGCTAATTGCCAACCAGAGAAACACCCATTAATCCCCACTCTTTGCTTCCTATTAATTAACCAATCCTCTATCCATGCTACCCTTAATGCCATGCATCGTTATCTTACGCAGCAACCTTTTGTGTGGCACCTTGTCAAAGGCTTTCTGGAAATCCAGATATACCACATCCATTGGCTCCCCGTTATCTACCGCACTGTTAATGTCCTCAACAAATTCCACTAAATTAGTTAGGCACGACCTTCCCTTTATGAACCCATGCTGTGTCTGCCCAATGGGACAATTTCCATCCAGATGCCTTGCTATTTCTTCCTTGATGATAGATTCCAACATCTTCCCTTCTACCGAAGTTAAGCTCACTGGCCTATAATTACCCGCTTTCTGCCTACCTCTTTTTTTAAACAGTGGTGTCACGTTTGCTAATTTCCAATCCACCCGTGTTAGACGTTTTAGTTGCTGTGAAATGAAGAGTCTAAAGTTCTTGTTCCTTTTCACCAAACACCATTTATTTCACTTACACAGCCTCTGCACAAAACTCTTAACAACACACCACCTCCCAGAGGCCACCTGAAGTCCCTTTACATATCAGTGTCAATTAATGGATACTTAACATAAATGAGACAACTAATTGCAATGTCTCTTAACCCATTACTTAACACCCGGACCACCCCAGAGTCTAGTGAATTTGGCTAAATTATCACTTGCATTTGCAATTTCCCTCGCCATCTCTTTTAGCACTCTGGGATGCATTCCATCAGGGCCAGGAGACTTGTCTACCTTTAGCCCCATTAGGTTGCCCATCACTACCTCCTTAGTGATCACAATCCTCTCAAGGTCCTCACCTGTCATAGCCTAATTTCTATCAGTCACTGGCATGTTTTTTGTGTCTTCCACTGTGAAGACCAACCCAAAAAACCTGTTCAGTTCCTCAGCCACTTCGTCATCTCCCATTATTAAATCTCCCTTCTCAACCTCTAAAGGACCAATATTTACCTTAGCCACTCTTTTTTGTTTTATATATTTGTAGAAACTTTTACTATCTGTTTTTATATTCTGAGCAAGTTTACTCTCATAATCTATCTTACTCTTCTTTATAGCTTTTTTAGTAGTTTTCTGTTGCCCCCTAAAGATTTCCCAGTCCTCTAGTTTCCCACTAATCTTTGCCACTTAGTATGCTTTTTCCTTCAATTTGATACTCTCCCTTATTTCCTTAAATATCAACGGTCGATTTTCCCTCTTTCTACCGTCATTCCTTTTTGTTGGTATAAACCTTTGCTGAGCGCTGTGAAAAATCGCTTGGAAGGTTCTCCACTGTTCCTCAACTGTTTCACCATAAAGTCTTTGCTCCCAGTCTACCTTAGCTAGTTCTTCTCTCATCCCATTGTAATCTCCTTTGTTTAAGCACAAAACACGAGTGTTTGATTTTACCTTCTCACCCTCCATCTGTATTTTAAATTCCACCATATTGTGATTGCTCCTTCCGAGAGGATCCCGAACTATGAGATCATGAATCAATCCTATCTCATTACACAGGACCAGATCTAGGACCGCTTGTTCCCTCGTAGGTTCCATTACATACTGTTCTAGGAAACTCGCAGATACGTTCTATAAACTCCTCCTCAAGGCTGCCTTGACCGACCTGGTTAAACCAATCAACATGTAGATTAAAAATCCCCCATGATAACTGCTGAATGCAGAAAGTTAACATGAAGTTACGTAAGCAATTAGGAAGGCAAGGGCATGTCGCCTTTGTTGCAAGGGAATTGGAGTCCAAGAATAAAGAAGTCTTGCTAAAGTTGTGCAAGCTTTTAGTGAGATTGTATCTAGTCGCACGTGCAATTTTGGTCTCCCCATATAAGAATTGTGGGCAGCACTGTAGCACAAGTGGATAGCACTGTGGCTTCACAGCGCCAGGGTCCCAGGTTCGATTCCCTGCTGGGTCACTGTTTGTGTGGAGTCTGCACGTTCTCCCCGTGTCTGCGTGGGTTTCCTCCAGATGCTCCGGTTTCCTCCCACAGACCAAAGACGTGCAGGTTAGGTGGATTGGCTATGCTAAATTGCCCTTAGTGACCAAAAAGGTTAGGAGGGATTATTGGGTTACGGGGATAGGGTGGAAGTGTGGGCTTAAGTGGATCGGTGCAGACTCGATGGGCCGAATGGCCTCCTTCTGCACTGTATGTTCTAATATACTTGCATTAGAGGAAGTACAAGCAAAGGTTCACTAAATTGGTCCTTGGGATGAGGGGGTTGACCTATAACGAGAAGCTGAGTAAATTTGGCTTATACTCTCCATTTTAAAAGAATGAGAGGCGATCTCATTTAAACCTACAACATTCTGAAAGGGCACGATAGGGTGGGTAGTCACTAAAATAAATGTCATACAAATTCAAAATGTTAACTTTCTCTCCACAGATGGTGCCAGAACCGCTGAGTTTATTCAGCACTTTCTTTTTATTATAGGGTAGACGCCATGGGTTGTGGATGTTCGATCTTTGAGTTCATTTAAAAAGGCCTGATGGGTCGTATGATCTACCTACTTCTTATGTTCTTTGTGTAACAAGCTTCCTCATAAACATTCCGAAGCACTTCTGCTACAATTAATTACTTCCATATACAATAGTGTTGCGTGTCAATATTTCGGATTTAAGCATTTTGCTTGAAACTGGAATCTGACCAGAATACAAATGCCCAGTCCAGAGAGTAACCACTCTCATTGCTTTCCCCAGAGGCCACTTGAGGGAACTGTCCCTTTAAGAACCTGAAAGTCTCGCCTTGCTGCAATCTCGCGCGATTCTAGCACTGACGAGCGGGGCACTGCGCATGCGTGCGTTCTCTTTTCACCGGTGGCCATTGAAGCTAGAACAGGAGGGTGAGGATTCTGTCAGTGATATCCAGTAACATCCGAGCAGTTCGCAATCTAATCGTGACAAAGCGATCCCAGATCCCGAGCCGGACAACGGTCCACTAGTCTTACGAGGCAATATTGTTAAGTTGCGTGTTGGGAGGTGACTTGAGATTGGTGTAAAATATAGGCGCCTGTGGGGCCTACACAGTGGGCGCGAGAGGCAGGAGGGGGCTTGGAAACTCGCAGACCCCAGTGTTACCGAGCTCTTGCTTGGATCATAACCCACCTTGCTAATATGTGATCTGATCCATTGAACTCTCATTTTACGGTTCAGCTAGCAGCGGCTTTAAGTTTTGTGTTTCTTCTGTGTGCAGCCAATATGAAGTTCAATCCCTATGTGACATCTTCCCGGAGGAAGAACCGCAAGAGGCACTTCAATGCTCCATCTCACATCCGCAGGAAAATCATGTCCTCTCCACTCTCTAAGGAGCTGAGGCAGAAATACAATGTTCGCTCAATGCCCATACGCAAGGATGATGAGGTTCAGGTAAGCGAAGCAAGCCCTGCATTTTATTGCTTGAAAATATAAAGAGAAGTTGTGAATGTTGGAAATTAACCAAATCATCCACTTGCAATGTTGCCCTGTCTTTCTGTCTGAAGTATTGACTCTGTTTGGTCTGTAATATTTTCCCTTTTAGACTGACCTTCTGCTATGGTTATGCCATGGGAGGTGGTGGCCTATTAATCCAGAGAACCAGAGTAATGGTCTGGGGTCCCAGGTTCAAATCTCACCACTGTAGATGGTGAAATTTGAATTGAATAAGAAACTGAAATTTAAAATATGATGATGATCATGAAGCCATTGTCGAGATAATACCAGGCAATGCTGGAAATAATTGTTATTAGTGTTACAAGTAGGCTTACATTAACACTGCAGTGACGTTACTGTGAAAATACAGCAAGTGAAAAGATAGGTTTTGTTTTTCTCAAGTCTTATTCAGTGGAACTGATGCTGACGGACCTGTGAATTAAGAGTTACACTACATCTTATGAGAGAAAAGATGAAACACATAGTTCAGAATCCATTTCATACTTCCAGCATTTACAAGTTTTTAATGCTATTGTATTGCAGTGCTATGGTTAAGCTTTAGTGTCCTTTTGTATTTATTGGTAGTAGCTGTAAAGGCTTTCATTGTCTTGTGTGACTTTCTCAGAAGTTCAGGTGGCCATTTGTGCTGCTTCCATGGCAATATTATGCCTGGCAATCCCATGTCTAACTGTCGTATTCATGCAGTCTAGTGCTTAGAATGCCAGGATGCCTAGTCAACGTTCCCTTGTCTGATCAACGGTAATTTTCTGCCCCATTTCTGTGACTTTGTGGAGCTTTGTTCCATTGCTAGTTTTGAAATTTTGATTCTCCACCTCCGCTTAACTTCAGGAGTTTATAACAGTATTTGGTGAGAGCTCTGTGTTCCTCTGACTTTGGACACTTCCTCTCACTCCCTTTGTTTCTCCATTGGTAACTGCCTTCAATCAACTAGGCAATATGGTCCAGAATTCTATCCCTAACCCCCTATATTTTGCTGACCTCTTTTTGACCTCCCTTTACAAGTGAACTCTTCGGCTAAGCTTTGAGTTATGCCTCCTAATATTTTCTTAATTCAGGTTCCATTTGTGTCTGTCTCAGTGAATGATCGGTATTTCTTCTCCATTAACCATGTGTTTGCAGTCAACTCTCGTCATTTGCGACCCCTCTGTCACAAATTGATTTAACCACGTGAATGAAATTGTGAACACAATCCCAGTTTGTGGCCTCAAATCTTCACTCATCTGCAACTTCTAATGTTCAATTCTCACCTTTCCCAAGCAGAAAGTGCACACTGTGTATCTGCTTACTCTGCGCATGCACAAAGACAGATGTCAAAGGTAGGTTCTTTACTCAGAGAGTAGTACGGGTGTGGAATGCCCTGCCTGCAACAGTAGTGGACTCGCCAACACTAAGGATATTCAAATGGTCATTGGATAGATATATGGACGATAAGGGAATAGTGTAGATGGGCTTTAGAGTGGTTTCACAGGTCAGCACAACATCGAGGGTCGAAGGGCCTGTACTGCGCTGTTATGTTCTATGAACTTCGGGACCCATGCCACATTCACTTTAATATGACAGGTGAGCCTGCTTGATCCTCACACTCTCACTTAATCGGGTTCACCGGATGAGAGGGCAATGCACGTAAGATGCAGACTTCAGTTGGCTCCTTTATACAGTCTTCACCTTGGTGGGAATGGAAAATCCCACCTCGCACATGTAGGTCATCGTGATGGGCAAAAGCAACAAAATGGTTGTTTTACTCCACATTGGATACTCCTGGGAGATACTAATGTAGAATGCTGACAGCCCCATGGACTTGTGGCGTGTTTTTGACATGCTGTCACATGTCAGGTGCAGCAGTTCAGTCTGCACGTTTGGAGTTAGCTGTATATTAATAACTGACTGGGTCTTAAACTCTGAGGGATTTTTCACCCACCTCTTTTTCAAAATCTGAAACTTCTCTGGAAAGAAGCAAAACTATTAATCAGCGCATCCAGATGCGACTGAATAAGACCTGTCAGTCTAGTGACAGTTCTCTTACTAATACTTTTCTTCAATGTGCCATAGCAGTGTGCGGAACATGTGGTAGGTTAGGCTTTTTACTCGCACTTGCCAAGCTTTCAATGGCTTTTGGAAAGCACTTATTGCCGGTAATGAAAGCAACCACCCATACAATTTGAGATTCAGTTCGTATAGAATTGAAAAGATGTCAGCAAAATAGACCAACTAGAAAGATCAACTTTCATCACCAAACAAAACAGCCAGAGGAGGCTATTTCTCAAGCGTGGATTTCATACCACAGTTTGTAAACTCTGCCAAGCGTCCAACCCCATGACAGCCAATGTAGCCCTGTGTTGAACAATAAATGTGTGAGTTTGGCTTCCATATCAGAACAATTCCTTCCAACACCACTTCAAGGCCTGGTGGAATTCCTTTTGGTGCCAGTGCCTTGCAGTGAATAAAGTAATGATTACAAACAATATCCTGCCTGACCAGCTGGCTGCCCCATCGCTTGTGATTCCTCTGCAATTAACTGTCGACCCCGCACTTTCTAACCACTTAACTATTCAATGCTTCAAAGATCTGTGCTCAGTCGTGCTGGTTGGTAATGTCAGGCAGCAAAGCAAATCCTAAATAAATAATTGTGCCAAATATCCCTAACGTAAACTAGCAAGGTTGCAGAATCTGAAACATCTGTACTTTCATCCAGTTGTATTGAGAACTCCTGCGCTAACATTAAACAAGAAATAAGTGGTATTTCTAAATTCCCAGCAATATCACAAATTCGGCAAGCCACTGTGTTCTCAGTAAGCAGAATGCATTTCAGTTTTTCAGCTGACCTCTGATCTAGGACCATGCAATCCATGTCTCATGCTGCAGGGAGAATTAATCTCTGCAACAGTGTGGGGAATTTTCTCTGTGATGTGCTACTGTGTGGAGATGCCGGCGTTGGACTGGGGTGAGCACAGTACGAAGTCTTACAACACCAGGTTAAAGTCCAACAGGTTTGTTTCGATGTCACTAGCTTTCGCGCTGCTCCTTCCTCAGGTGAATGAAGCGATCTGTTCCAGAAACACATATATAGACAAATTCAAAGATGCCAAACAATGCTAGGAATGCGAGCATTAGCAGGTGATTAAATCTTTACAGATCCAGAGATGGGGTAACCCCAGGTTAAAGAGGTGTGAATTGTCTCAAGCCAGGACAGTTGGTAGGATTTTGCAGGCCAGATGGTGGGGGATGAATGTAATGTGACATGAATCCCAGGTCCCGGTTGAGGCCGCACTCGTGTGCGGAACTTGGCTATAAGTGTAAGAGGCTAATTGTGCTTTGTCATTCAGTGTAAAATTTCTGCTAAGAACTTGAGCTGATTTCAGTTATGGCTGCATCCTTTGAAAAAAATCAAGAGGTTTGTTCTCCAGCTCCCCATGTTTAATCTTCAGGTGCCTTTGCAGTTTTGAGGGTTTTAAACTAATTCATCGGTATTTCCCTGCATATAACACATGGGCTTTGCATCCTGAATTGTGTTAGCACAATTAACAAAGCCATACCTCAAGAAATCATCTTTATACTGCTCTGTTCCCGATTTATGTTTCTTTGTAGGCTGTTCACCGGAGGCCCTGGCACACAGTACAGAGCTAACACTAGCATTGCTTTGTCCTGTTTGCTTTTTTTTAATAGAATTTACAGTGCAGAAGGAGGCCATTCGGCCCATCGAGTCTGCACCGGCTGTTGGAAAGAGCACCCTACCCAAGACCACACCTCCACCCTATCCCCATAACCCAGTAACCCAACACAAGGACAATTTTGGACACTTAAGGGCAATTTAGCATGGCCAATCCACCTAACCTGCACATCTTTGGACTGTGGGAGGAAACCGGAGCACCCGGAGGAAACCCACACACACACGGGGAGAACGTGCAGACTCCGCACAGACACTGACCCAGGCCGGGAATCGAACTAGGACCCTGGAGCTGTGAAGCGATTGTGCTAACCACTATACTACCGTGTTGTGGACACTCCAGAGCAGCTCCATCCGATTCTGATGAGAGATCCTGGCCAGTAGGTACTCTGCCTATTAGTGTCTTTGGCTGCCTCTTTGTTGTAATAAAACGGTCCATGTCCACGGTCCTCTTGTCTTGCTCACAACTGAAAGAAGCTCACCTCCAAGTCAATTCACATCAAAAGCACATATGAACAGGGTGCTTGGTACCAAGTGTGCGTGCAGGGTGCGCTGACCTCACAGTTGCCTCTTCTGGTCGGAGATTGTACTGTTATTTATACTGTGGTTCAATGCCTGTATTAGCTGATGGGTGCAGCGAGAAGCAGTTTATGTCAGGCAATCTTTGGGGTACACTGCAATTTTTTTAATACCCGCCTGAGACCCACCGATGGGTCACAACTTCTACTTTAAAAGGCCTTGTATAAAGAAGTATGTGTTTATGATATATATTTATGATTAGAAAATAGAATACAAATTTTAGGATTGTTAAAAAGAATGTTGTGCTTCTGGTATTTACTGAGTCATCGTAAATTAAACCGTTTTATCACATGGTGAACTAAAAGTACAAGTGTTTCTTTCGATGGTGCTATCTTATGGCAGCACGGTAGCACTGTCTGGGTCACTGCCTGTGCGGAGTCTGCACGTTCTCCCTGTGTCTGCATGGGTTTCCTCCAGTGCTCCAGTTTCCTCCCACAAGTCCTGAAAGATGTGCTGTTAGGTAATTTGGACATTCTGAATTCTCCCTCTGTGTACCCGAACACTGTGGAGTGTGGCGACTAGGGCATTTCACAGTAACTTCATTGCAGTGTTAATGAAAGCCTACTTGTGACAATAAAGATTATTATGGATTATTAATATTATTGGTATATTTATGAATTTTGCTACTCAATCCTTGTATCTTGGGAAACATAAACTGTTCAACATAAATTTTGAATCAGCAAATTGAGCATTTTGATTGTATGTATTAATATTAAACTTAACTACTATACTTGTTATCTTAAATGCAGGTCGTCAGAGGGCATTACAAGGGCCAGCAAATTGGTAAAGTTGTCCAAGTGTACAGAAAGAAGTATGTAATCTACATTGAACGTGTACAACGTGAAAAAGCCAATGGTACCACAGTTCATGTTGGCATTCACCCCAGCAAGGTAGGAACTGCTATGAAATCTGGATTTTGGCTGGCTAATGTCAGTAAGTAAACCTAGTTATTTTGGTGTAATGATATGAGAAGGAGAGTAACCAAGCAGACTTCCTACTACAGAACCAATGTTTTATGTTAATAGTTTTTAAAGCAATGCCAGCCTGTACCATTCAAGTTCATGGAAGTATATTGCTAAAATGACATGTAACCTTGGCTGATACAATACGGAGGATGTGCTGCACTGTTGGGTGCCAGCTTAAAGAGGGGACTAAGGTGTAATAACATCCTGAGGAGCAGAGATGGGGAGTCCTTTCAGCATGCTAACCAATATGTATCCCTCAACCAACTCCACCATTACTGGTTTGGAACCTTGTGTGTATGTTGGTTATTTTGCTTCTATACATTCAAGGGTGACTACATTTTAGAAGCACTCTGATGTTATGGGTTATCATGAAACTTGTTATTTAAAAGATCTGAGAATATTAGATTTCATTGCTCTGAAGTGACAATGTAACTATGGTCATTCAAAATGCTGCAGCTTTTGTTAAACCAGTGGGTGACTTGAGGTTAGAACCATAGTTTGGATGAACTTAGTTGTGATCAAATACTACCTAGAATATTTATTTAGTACATATTCTGATGTGGAAATCAACAATTGCAGCTTCTGAACAGTACTCTGGAGTCATTGATGTTTAACTAAAATAGCCACCTATAGGTTACTTTGCGATCTTATAGCAAAGATTCGGGGATGTATGTTTACCTTTATTCATGGGTTAAGATTTCAGAGGCTGGGTGGCATGATGGCGCAGTGGTTAGCATGGCTGCCTCGCGGTGCCTAGGACCTTGTTTGATCCCGGTCACTGTCCATATGGGGTTTGCACATTCTCCCCGTGTCTGCATGGATCTCGCTCCCACACCCAAAGATGTGCAGGGTCGGTGAATTGGCCACACTAAATTGCCCCTTAATTGGAACAAAAGAATTAGGTACTCTAAATTTATATTTAAAACAATATTTCAGAAGCATAGATAAATGCAGAGTTATTACTGCACAGGATGGGGCCGTTCAGCTCATCAAATCCATGCTGGCTCTTTAGTGCAATGCAGTTAGCCCTATTTCCCCTGATCCCCGTAACCTTGTGTAAGTTTATTTTGCTCAAGTGTCCAGTTAATTCTGTTCTGCTTCACTCCGCTTCTGCCACCTTTTCAGGCAGCGTATTCCAGGTTATTCTCAGTTGCAGCACAAAAAAGTTCTTTGTAACATTGGGGCTGCTCGGTGACACGGTGGTTAGCACTGTTGCCTCAAAGTGCAAGGGACCCCGGTTCAATTATAGCCTTGGATGACTGCCTGTGTGGAGTTTGCAAGTTCTCCCCGTGCCTGCAAGGGTTTTGTCCGAGTGCTCTACCACCGTCCAAAAGATGTGCAGGTTAGGTGGATTGGTCATGCTAAATTGTCCCTTGGGTTAGGTTTCAGGGATGGGCAGTGGGCCTAGGTAGGGGGCTCTTTCAGAGGAAGTGTGCAGACTTGATGAGCCAAATGGCCTCCTTCAGCACTGTAGAGATTCTATGATTTCCCACCCTCAATAACTTGCCCAAAATTTTAAATCTGTTCCCTGTTTCTTGTATCATCAGCTAGTGGGAACAGCTTTCCTTTTTCTTCCTTTTATTAATCCTGTTGCTATCTTGTACACCTGTAACGGATCTTCCCTCAACTCCAGCTTCTCAACGCTAACCTTGCAATTACATTCCCTCACCCCTGGAACTACTCTGGCAAATCTCTTCTGCGTCCTCTTAAGAACCTTCACATCCCTCCTACAATGTGGTGGCTAGAATTGACCTAATCAGAGCTTTATGAAGGTTCAGTAGAGGCACTTAATACCTCTACTTCTGAAGCCCAAGATCCCATTTGCTTTGTTAGCTATGCTCTTGATTCGTCCAGCCACCTTTAAAGATCTACACACATGAACCTGCAGCACCTTCTTTAGAATTGTATTCCGAAGTGTGTAATGCCTCTTCTTCCAAAATGCATCATCTCACTATATGATCCAGGAATCTCTCCGTCTATCTCATGCTGCCCAGTGACTCCAGCTGCCCCTCGCGTTCCAAGACCCTGTGCTGAAAAAGCTGAAGACACTTTGTTCACACTTGTTTCCCCAAGACCTGTGAAGTGTCCTAAAATTCCTACAATTTCTAAGAATTGCAAGTAACAGGTCTCGGGTTCCCATCCATGATCTAAAGAAATCTACTCTGTCTTGTTAGAATCAAGTTCATGTAGTATCTTATTAATTTAAACATTGTCCCTTCTTGATTGGTGACCAGTACACTTATAGCTATAACATCACAGAGCTAAGCGAGAGACTTCTGGAAATTGGAAGTAACCAAGTGTGGCATTTTGCTACTGGGATGGGTGGTGCTTTCCTCAATTTTTGTTTATTAATTCAAAGGATCTGAGCTTTGCTGGCTCGGCCAACATTTATTGCCTATTCCTAATTGCCCTTGAGAAGGTGATGCTGAGTTGCTGTTTTGAACTGCTGAAAAACATGTCATGTAGACACACCCATAGTACTGTTATAGGATCATAGAGGTCTACAGCGTAGAAAGTGTCCTTTGGCCCATCGTGTCTGTGTCAGTCAAAAACAGCCACCTAAATATTCTAATCCCATTTTCCAGAACTTGGCCCATAGCCTTCGCATCACAAGTACATATCTACATGCTACTTAAATGTTATGAGAGGCTCTGCCTCCACCACCCTTTCAGGCAGTGAGTTCCAGACTCTCTGCCCTCTGGGTGAAAAAGCTTTTCCTCACAGCCCCTGTAAACCTCCTAGTGACAGTGAATATGGTATATTTTCAATTCACAATGGCTCCACAAGTTTTTCCAGTTAATAAATGAGCAGAACGTTATGTTTGTTTATCTGTGTAATTCCATTGCCCATACAATTGGGGTTCCAAATCTGCTACTGTTCACCAACTGTCACAAGTAGTATGCTCAGATGAATGGACTGAGGACAGAATTGCTGCTGTTAAAATTTAAAGAAACATAGCACCGGCTCTTACAGTTGGATTGCACTGCCATTCCTCCTTCCTGTGATACAATATTTTTCTGCCACAAATTGAAACATTGGTTCCATACACAAGTATTATACGCACGTAACTAGTAATTCAGAGGCCCAGTCTAAAGACCTGGAGACTGAACTTCAACATGAGCTGCGACAAAGTCTTGGCACTCACGAGCAACTGAGTCTACCTGCATCGCACTGACTGCAGTGGTTCAAGAAGGCAGCTCACCATCACCTGAGGGGGAATTAGGAATGGGCAAGAGATGCTGATATTGCAGTATGTTTCGCAGACCAAAGCAATCCCATGGTTTATCAATTAAATAAAGGTTTTACAGGCCTGCACATCTAGAGTGATTAGTCCTGGACATTTAAAGCAACTAATGGGAAAAGGCAGCTTCATGAATATCTGCATCCTGATTTAATGGAAGAGTATAGCACTCCAGTGCAGAGGTTAAGGCTAATACTTTTACAATCATTCCTCCTGAGGTTGCCACCAACACGAAAACCAATTTGCTTCACCCTGGGTGGTATTAAGAGATGTGTGAACACACTGGATAGCAAATAGCCCTAAAAACATTCCAACTGTAGCGCTCAAAATTGGTGCTGCAGAATTAATTATTCCTCCAGTCAAGTTCCAGTGCAGCCACAATTCTGGGATCAACCTGGCAAAGTAAAAAGTTGAAATAAAAACAGGTTGCTGAAGTAGAAAGTTGTCCTGCTACATCCTTTCTGCAAAATGTAAGATAAATCCTATCTAACCAATTACTGCCCCATTATTTTTTCTCCATCTGCAAAGTGATGAAAGGCGCCTTGACAGTAATACTAAGCAACAATATGGTGGTTCAGGGGTTAGCACTGCTGCCCCATGGCGCTGAGGATCCAGGTTCGATTCCGGCTCTAGATCACTGTCCTTGTGTAGTTTGCACATTCTCCCTGTGTTTGGGTGGGTTTCATCCCCACAACCCAAAGACGTGCAGGCTCAGTGGGTTGGCCACATTAAATTACCCCTTAATTTATATTTTTTTAAAAGGGTTGTTTTTTTAATTGAGCAGCAGTAAGCATAATATACTCACCGGTGCTCAGTTTAGGTTCTGCCAGGACCATTGCTCAAGATCTCATTATAGTCTTGCAATGGTCTTCCATCAGAAGTCAGGATGTTTGGCAACAATTGCACAGTGCAGTTCTTTTCACATCTGTTAATGGCACAGTCCATGCATGTGTCCGGCAAGACCTGAACTACGTTCAGACTTGGGCTGATCAGTGGCATACACCGCTTGCATCATATAAGTTCTGATCATTCATAGATTATCATAGAATTTAGTGCAGAAGGAGGCCATTCGGCCCATCGAGTCTGCGCCGGCTCTTGGAAAGAGCACCCTACACAAGGTCAACACCACCACCCTATCCCCATAACCCAGTATCCCCACCCAACACTAAGGGCAATTTTGGACACTAAAGGCAATTTATCATGGCCAATCCACCTAACCTGCACATCTTTGGACTGTGGGAGGAAACCGGAGCACCCAGAGGAAACCCACGCACACACTGGGAGGATGTGCAGACTCCGCACGGACAGTGACCCAAGCCGGAATCGAACCTGGGACCCTGGAGCTGTGAAGCAATGGTGCTATCCATTGTCCATTTCCATAATGAGGATCTACCCCTTCCCTTGATATCCCTTGTCTTTTGCTGAATTATCAACCATCAATATCCTAGAGGTTCTTAAACAGGACCAGCCACTGACACTCTGCAGCGACAAGAGCAGCCCAGAGGCTATGTACTCTGTGGCAAATGACATCCCGATTCCCTAAAAACTTTCTGCCAACTACTAGTCACAAGTAAGGAGCATGATGGAATACTTTTCACCTGAATAAGAGCAGCCCCAGCAAAACTCAAAAAGCCTGATGTTATCCAAGACAATTCAGAAAGTCAAGGGGCATGGGATACAGGGAAATTTGGCTGTCTGGATACAGAATTAGCTGGCCAAAAGAAGACGGCGAGCGATAGTGGATGGGAAGTATTCTGCCTGGAGGTCAATGGCCAGTGGTGTCCTGCAGGAGGGATCTGTTCTGGGACCTCTGCTCTTTGTGGGGGGGGTTTTTTTTTTTTTGGAATACGTTTTATTAAGGTTTTCATAAAACATCAATAATAAAATGAAAAAGGAACCCAACAGGGTTAAGTACAAAACATAGTCCAAAAAGGCAACCCTCCATACCCCCCTCCCCCCTGTACATAAATAATAAATTAACATTAACACCCCGACGTAGCACAACAAATATATGCACCCCCTCAGACCCCCCAGTGTAAATAACAGAAACAAAAATAAAGTTCCCCCCCCCCCCCCCCCCCCCCCCCCCCGAGTTGCTGCTGCCATTGACCAATGTCTACCGTTCTGCCAGGAAGTCTAGGAACGGTTGCCACCGCCTAAAGAACCCTTGTACCGACCCTCTCAAGGTGAATTTCACCCTCTCCAACTTAATAAACCCCGCCATATCGTTGATCCAGGATTCCACGCTTGGGGACCTCGCATCCTTCGCCGGGCTGCCAAGGACGCAAAGGCCAGAATACCGGCCTCTTTCGCCTCCTGCACTCCCGGCTCCCCTGCAACCCCAAATATTGCGAGCCCCCAGCCCGGTTTGACCCTGGATCCTACCACCCTCGACACTGTCCTTGCTACGCCCTTCCAAAACTCCTCCAGCGCTGGGCAAGCCCAGAACATATGGGTGTGGTTTGCTGGGCTCCCTGAGCACCTAAGACACCTGTCCTCGCCCCCAAAGAACCGGTTCATCCTTGTCCCGGTCATGTGTGCCCTGTGCAGCACCTTAAACTGTATGTGGCTGAGCCTCGCGCACGATGAGGAAGAGTTCACCCTCCCTAGGGCATCTGCCCACGTCCCTTCCTCGATCTCCTCTCCCAACTCCTCCTCCCACTTACCTTTCTGCCGCCTGGGAAACGCCCTTACCTGTAAGTACCTGAAGGTGTTCCCCGGGGGGAGCGCATACTTCTCCAGCTCGCCCAGGCTCACGAACCTCCTGTCCACAAACAGGTCCCCCCCCCCCCCCCCAACCTTCGTATCCCTGCCCTGTGCCACCCCGAAAACCCTTCATCTGTTCTCCCTGGGACGAACCGGTGGTTCCCCTGTATTGGGGTCCACACCGAGGCCCCACCTTTCCCTCCTGTGCCGCTTCCACTGCGCCCAGATTTTGAGGGCAGCTGCCACCACCGGGCTCGTGGTATACCTCCTTGGAGGGAACGGCAGCGGCGCTGTTGCCAGCGCCCCCAGACTCGCACCCACACAAGACGCCGTCTCCAGCCTCTTCCATGCAGCCCCCTCCATCACCCACTTGCGCACCACCGTCGCATTGGCGGCCCAGTAGTACCCACAGAGGTTGGGCAGCCCCCCCCCCCCCCCCCCCTCTATCTCTACTCCGCTCCAGGAACACCCTTCTCGCCCTCTGAGTCCCTCGCGCCCACACAAACCCCATTATACTCCTGTAAACCCGCCTAAAAAAGGCCTTCAGGATAAACACGGGGAGGCACTGGAACAGGATCAAAAACCTTGGGAGCACCTGCACCCTACCCGCCAAGGACGGCGGCAACGCGTTCCACCTCTTGAACTCCTCCTTCATTTGCTCCACCAGCCTTGTGAAATTAAGCCTATGCAGGGCCCCCCAGCACCTGGCCACCTGGACCCTCAAATGACTGAAGCTCCTCGCCGCCCTTTTTAGTGGGAGCTCGCCAATCCCCCTCTCCTGGTCCCCTGGGTGAACCACGAATAGCTTGCTCTTCCCCATGTTGAGCTTGCACCCCGCAAAATCCCCAAATTCCCTGAGGATCCTCATTACCTCCGGCATTCCCCCCACCGGGTCCGCCACATATAGCAGCAAGTCGTCCGCATAGAGCGACACCCTATGCTCCTCCCCACCCCGCACCAACCCCCTCCAGTTCCTCGACTCCCTCAGTGCCATAGCCAGGGGTTCAATCGCCAGTGCGAAGAGCAAGGGGCACCCCTGCCTCGTCCCTCGGTGCAACCGAAAGTACTCATATCTCCTCCTGTTCGTGGCCACACTTGCCATCGGGACCTCATACAACAGCCTAACCCACCTGACAAACTCCTCCCCAAACCTCTTCAGCACCTCCCACAGGTACCCCCACTCTACCCTATCGAAGGTTTTCTCAGCGTGCATCACCACCACTATCTCCGAACCCCGTCTGGTCTTCGTGGATGACCTGCGGCACACAATCCTCAATCCGCGTGGCTAAGACCTTCGCCAGCACCTTGGCATCTATGTTCAGCAACAAAATTTGCCTGTAAGACCCACACTGCAGGGGATCCTTGTCCCGCTTCAGGATCAGGGAGATCAGTGCCCGGGACATAGTCGGGGGCAAAGACACCCACTCCCTTCCTCATTGAAGGTCCTAACTAGCAACGGGCCCAACAGGTCCACATATTTTTTATAGAATTCAACCGGGAAACCGTCTGGCCCCAGTGCCTTCCCCGCCTGCATGCTCCCTATCCCTTTGGTCTGCTCCTCCAGCCCAATCGGGGCCCCCAATCCCGCCACCAGTCCCTCCTCCACCTTCGGAAACCTCGATTGGTCCAGAAAGCGGCCCATCCCTCCCTCCTCCAGTGGGGGCTCGGATCGATACAATTCCTCATAAAAGTCCCTGAAGATCCCATTGATGCCAACCCCACTCCGCACCACACTCCCGTCCTTAACTGCCACGATCTCCCTAGCTGCGTCCCGCTTCCGAAGCTGATGCGCCAGCATCCGGCTTGCCTTTTCCCCATACTCGTATATCCCCTGGGCCTTCCTCCACTGCACCTCCGCCTTCCTGGTGGTCACCAGGTCGAATTCGGCCTGAAGGCTGCGCCTCTTCCTCAACAGTCCTTCCTCGGGCACCTCTGCATACCTCCAGTCTACTCTCACCATCTCCCCCACCAGCCTCTCCCTCTCCCTCCTCTCCTTGTGGGTCCTAATGGAGATCAGCTCTCCCCTAACCACCGCCTTCAGCGCCTCCCATACCATCCCTACTCGGACCTCCCCGTTATCGTTGGCCTCCAGGTACCTCTCTATGCTTCCTTGGACCCGCTCACTCACCTCCTCGTCCGCCAATAGCCCCACCTCCAAGCGCCACAACGGGCGCTGGTCCCTCCTCCCCCAGCTCTAAGTCCACCCAATGCGGGGCGTGATCCGAAATGGCTATCGCCAAGTACTCGGTATCCTTTACTCTCGCTATCAGCACCGTGCTCAAAATTAAAAAGTCGATCCGGGAATAAGCCTTATGGACATGTGAGAAGAATGAAAATTCCCTAGCCCCCGGCCTTGCAAATCTCCAGTGGTCCACCCCTCCCATCTGGTCCATAAACCCCCTCAGCACTTTAGCCGCTGCCGGCTTCCTACCCGTCCTAGACCTGGAGCGATCCAGTGCCGGATCGAACACCGCGTTGAAGTCTTCCCCCCCCCCCCCCCCCCCCATTATCAGGCCCCCCCACTTCCAAGTCTGGGATCCGACCCAACATGCGCCGCATAAAACCCGCATCGTCCCAGTTTGGGGCATACACATTGACCAGTACCACCCTCTCTCCCTGCAGCTTACCACTTACCATTACGTACCTACCGCCATTGTCTGCCACAATGCTCAACGCCTCGAATGACACCTTCTTAGTCAGCCTGACTGCAGTGGAGGAAATGCTAGAGTCCATTATAAAAGATATAATAACAGAGCACTTGGGGAACAGTGGCAAGATCGAACAGATTCAGCATGGATCTACGAAAGGAAATCATGCTTGACAAACCTACTGGACTTCTTCGAGGATGTAACTCGTATAGTTCACGAGGGGACAATGGGTGTGGTTTATTTGGACTTTCGACAAAGTCGCACGAGGAAATTAGCGTGTAAAATTAACGAGCATGTGATTGGCTGTAGTGTATTGAGATGGAGAGAGGAAACTGAGTAGGAATAATCGGATCTTTTTACAGACAGCAGGCAGTGACTAGTCAGGTATCGCAGGGATCCCAGCTATTCACAATATATATAAATGATTTAGATGAGGGAACTAAATGTGATCTCTCCAAATTTGCAGGTGGCAGAGTTGGGTGAGAGAGCAAAAACAGGAAGGCAGTTTATTATCAGAATTGCTAAAGATTGAATGTGCAACAAGACTTGGGTGTCCTTGTACAGCATTCGGTGAAAGTGAGCATGCAGATGCAGCAGGCAGTAAAGAAGGTAAATGGTATGTTGATCTCCATAGTGAGGATTTGAGTACAGGTGCAGGGATGTCTTGTTGCAGTTACACAGGGCCCTGGTGAGACCACATCTGGAATATTGTATGCATCCTTAGCTGAGAAAGGATGCTCTTGCTATAGAGGAGTGTAGCAAAGGTTTGCCAGACTAATTGCTGGGGTGGCACGACAGACGTATGAGGAGAAATTGAGTTGGTTCGGATTATGTTGGGGGTTTTGAAGAATATGGGGGGGAACTCATTGAAACCTATAAAATTCTAACGGGGCTAGACAGGATAGATGCAGGAAGGATGTTCCTGATGATCGAGGAGTCCAGAACCAGGGGTCACAGTCGCTCAGTATAAAATGGACTGGGATGAGGAGAAATTCCTTGTGGAATTTGCTACCACAGAAAGCAGTAGAGGCCAGAACACTTATGTTTTAAAGGAGTCAGGTCTGGCTCTTGGGGCTAAAGGGATCAAATGATATGGGGGAAAGCGGGAACAGGTTACTGAGATGGATGATTAATCATGATCATAATGAATGGAGGAGCAGGCACAAGGGGCTGATTGGCTTACTCCTATTTGTATGTCAATAAATTATTTTTGCTGTCAAATCCTGGATCATAAAACTTGGACTGGTTTCTGAAATTGGCTAGATTTAAGAACTATGCCTTTTTGAACTGTCAATTCTTGATATGTATTAACTCTTGTATATGTGCCAGTTTCATTTAACGTCTATGTTGATACATGTTTTACAACAATTGATGTTCCTACAACTCAATGTTGACTTTTAAATTGCTTGCCTTTTCAATTGAGCCTGCCTAATTTCTTAAATGTTGATGCTTTTTTGTGGGTGTCCGCACCCTTCCTATGCCTCCAGCAATTAATATTTCTTAATTTTGGATATTTTCAATCTACAATTCAAATAGCCATATTTTCCAGCATTGGTATTAGATTGTTGTCTGGCACACGGGAACATTGACGAGGAATGTTCCTGGTTCAACTGGTCCATAGGTGCTGAGTTTCTGTAGGAAGTCCGTCATGTCGCGACAGAAGCTGGGCGTACCTTGTACGATGGGTTTCAAGATGTCCTCGATGTAGCCAGAGAGGTTTTCACACAGGGTCCCATTGCCTGAAACGATAGGACTGGTGTGTTGGCCGTGTGTATTTTCGGGAGGCAGTAGAGATCTCCAATGCGGCGAGTACGTGGGATGAGAGCACGTAGGGTGCTCTGAAGATCTGGATCCAAGGTCTTGATCAGTCTTAAGTTGACGGATGTGTTCCTTGGTTGGATCTGCGGGTAACTGTCTGTAGAGTTCTTGGTTGTTCAGTTGTCGTTATACTTCTTTGCAGTAGTCCGTTCTGTTCAGTATGACAGTGGCCCCTCCTTTTGTCTGCTGGTTTGATGACGATGCTGCGGTTGGTCTTGAGAGCGCGGATGGCATTACGTTGTGCTTGGGTGACGTTCGGGGCTATCTTGTGAATGCGACTGATGAATCTGGCATTGACGCGACTCCTGGCGGCTTGTGCATACATGTTGAGTCTAGGGCAGCGGCCTTCCAGAGGGGTCCAATTCGACTCTTTCCTCTTCGGTTGCCGCACCGCAGATCTCTCGGTCTGCTGTTCCGGTTCATTGGTAGTCTGCTTGGGTTCGCTGTTGGCCTCTTGGGGTCTGTGGAAGAATTCCCGGAGTCTCATTCGCCTGATGAATTCCTCCGTGTCTGCCGCGAGACTGCTGGGGTCCATTTTGGTGGTGGTGCAGAAATTGAGCCCTCTGCTGAGGACTTCGATTTCGTCTGGTTGAAGGGTGTAGTCTGACAAGTTGACAATAGATTTCCCTGTATTGTTTTCTACTGTGGTACCGGGGGTGGCTTGGTTGCTGCTGGTGGTGATGCCGAGTTTCTCAAGCTTCCTGTTCTTGGTGTGCATATAGATGGCATAGTATTGTTGTCTCATCTGTTTGGCGGTGTTCAGCAGCTGGTCTGCTGCGTCCTGAGCACAAGTTGAGAATATGGCCTCTATCTTGGTTTCCAGGTTGCGTCATCTGCTGTAGAGCTGGCGTACGAGGTGGTTGAGGAGTGTGAGAGAGGTGCGATGGCAGTCTCTCAGCGTAGTCTGTGTTGTAGGTCGACTTGAGTGGGTTTTGTGATCTGTAGCCCTTTCGGGATCTTGTCTGCTTTCTTGCATCTTTGTAGAAACTTAATGTCAGTGTCTATATGCGCGATCTTCCTGGAGATCCTCTCCACTTTGAATATCATAACAGGATTTCTTCTTGGTTGACTGTACTTCCTGCTTTTATATATGCGTTTCATGCTGGATGTGATTTGACCTGTTTGGTACTATTGTATATATGAATAATTATCAATAAATTTATGATATCTCTTTCAGGTGGTGATTACCAGGCTAAAGCTGGACAAGGATCGTAAGAAGATCCTGGAACGCAAGTCCAAATCTCGCCAAGTTGGCAAAGATAAGGGCAAATACAAGGAAGAGTCTGTAGAAAAAATGCAGGAGTAATTGAATATTGGAACTTTGCTACTTTCAATAAAGATTCAAATATTGCAATTGGTTTACTTTTACCTACCCTTATTTTTCAACTCTTACTTTCATGTCAATAACAAACTCATTCAATTCCAGTTGATTGTGCGTCAGGAGTGAATTCACTTAATTTCTATACTATGGAAATTTTCATGTGTGAAGTAACGAGTTCAGCTTAAAGCGGCGTTTCTTTCAATTTCTCCTTCTGTGGGAAAGCATCTTGCCATAATAGTTTCTGAAAGCAGTCAACAGAGTGTAAATGCCGATATTGCACCACTATGTGACAAGAGCATTTGAATTTTTAAAAATTCAAAGTTGGATAGGCCAGCATGTATTGACCATCCCTAGTTGGCCTTGAGGAGGTGGCGGTGAGCTGCCTTCTTGGACTGCAAACTTGTATTTGAATGAGCCACACGGATCCACCCAATCCCAAATTCTGGTCTCAATTACAGTCTGCAATAAAAATGTACTCGGGGATGGAATTGAACTGCTTGACAATGGAGAATTATGAATGTAGCATGTGATGCCTAAATTATTAGAGGCTGAGAGTGAAATTTGTGATAGATGTGGGAATCAGACTGAGGTATAAGGTACACCCCTAATCTATTTATTTTTAAAAATATATTTTATTCAAGTTTTTTGGCCAAACATAACAATACGTAGTGTTTCTTTTACACAACAATAAAGCAATATAAATAACCGTGGCCAGTTTTAAACAAATAAATAAGTAATATATAAACAAAAACTAAATGGCAACTGCCTTGTCCAAAATAAATACTCTCCAAAAATACAATCCAATATACAATTACATATACCAAAAACATATACAATAACAGCCCCGAGAGTCTGTCCGATTCCTCCCCCCCACCCCCCTGGGTTGCTGCTGTTGTCTACTTCTTTTCCATTCCCTCTATCTTTCTGTGAGGTAGTCGACGAACGGTTGCCACCGCCTGGTGAACCCCTGAGCCGAACCCCTTAACACGAACTTAATCCGTTCTAACTTTATAAACCCTGCCATATCGTTTATTCAGGTCTCCACACCTGGGGGTTTGGCTTCCCTCCACATCAACAATATCCTGCGCCGGGCTACAAGGGACGCAAAGGCCAACACGTCAGCCTCTCTCGCCTCCTGCACTCCCGGCTCTTCTGCAACCCCAAATATAGCCAACCCCCAGCTTGGTTCGACCCGGACCCCCACCACCTTCGAAAGCACCCTTACCACCCCCACGCAGAACCCCTGTACTGCCGGGCATGACCAAAACATGTGGGTGTGATTCGCTGGGCCTCTCGAGCATCTCGCACACCTATCCTCTACCCCAAAAAGTTTACTAAGCCGTGCTCCAGTCATATGCGCCCTGTGTAGCACCTTAAATTGTATCAGGCTTAGCCTGGCACACGAGGACGATGAGTTTACCCTACGTAGGGCATCAGCCCACAGCCCCTCCTCAATCTCCTCCCCCAGTTCTTCCCATTTCCCTTTCAGCTCATCTACCATGATCTCCCCCTCGTCCCTCATCTCCCTGTATATGTCCGCCACCTTACCGTCCCCCACCCATGTCTCTGAGATCACTCTATCCTGCACTTCCTGCGTCGGGAGCTGCGGGAATTCCCTCACCTGTTGCCTCGCAAAAGCCCTCAATTGCATATACCAAAATGCATTCCCTTGGGGCAACCCATATTTCTCCGTCAGCGCTCCCAGACTCGCAAACGTCCCATCTACAAATAGATCTCTTAGTTGTACTACCCCAGCTCTTTGCCATGCTCCAAATCCCCCATCCATTCTCCCCGGAACGAACCTATGATTGTTTCTTATCGGGGACCGCACCGAAGCTCCCCTATGCCGTCTCCACTGCCCCCAAATTTTCAATGTAGCCACCACCACCGGGCTTGTGGTGTATTTCTTTGGTGAGAACGGCAACGGCGCCGTCACCATTGCTTGCAGGCTAGTCCCCCTGCAGGACGCCCTCTCCAATCTCTTCCACGCCGCTCCCTCCCCTTCTCCCATCCACTTACACACCATTGGAACATTGGCGGCCCAGTAGTACTCACTTAGGCTCGGTAGTGCCAGCCCCCCCCTGTCCCTACTACGCTGCAAGAATCCCCGCCTCACTCTCGGGGTCTTCCCAGCCCACACAAAACTCAATGCTCTTCTCAATTCTTTTGGAAAAAAAGCCTTCGTGATCACCACCGGGAGGCACTGAAACACAAAAAGGAATCTCGGGAGGACCACCATTTTAACCGCCTGCACCCTACCTGCCAATGACAGGGACACCATGTCCCATCTCTTGAAATCCTCCTCCATCTGTTCCACCAACCGTGTTAAATTGAGCCTATGAAATGTACCCCAATTCTTGGCTATCTGGATCCCCAGGTACCGGAAGTCCCTTGTTACCTTCCTCAACGGTAAATCCTCTATCTCTCTGCTCTGCTCCCCGGATGCACCACAAATAACTCACTTTTCCCCATGTTCAGTTTATACCCTGAAAAATCCCCAAACTCCCCAAGTATCCGCATTATCTCTGGCATCCCCTCCGCCGGGTCCGCCACATATAGCAACAAATCATCCGCATACAGAGATACCCGGTGTTCTTCTCCTCTTTCTCCCCCCCCCCCCCCCCCCCCCCCCCAGTACTCCCCTCCACTTCCTGGAACCCCTCAGTGCTATGGCCAGGGGTTCAATCGCCAATGCAAACAACGGGGACAGAGGACATCCCTGCCTCGTCCCTCTATGGAGCCGAAAATAGTCAGACCCCCGTCCATTCGTGACCACGCTCGCCATCGGGGCCCTATACAGCAACTGTACCCACCTGATATACCCGTCCCCAAAGCCAAATCTCCTCAACACCTTCCACAAATAATCCCACTCCAGTCTATCAAATGCTTTCTCGGCATCCATCGCCACCACTATCTCCGCTTCCCCCTTTGGTGGGGGCATCATCATTACCCCTAGCAGCCTCCGTATATTTGTATTTAGCTGTCTCCCCTTCACAAACCCAGTTTGGTCCTCATGGACCACCCCCGGGACACAATCCTCTATCCTCATTGCCATTACCTTGGCCAGAATCTTAGCATCCACATTCAGGAGGGAAATGGGCCTGTATGACCCGCATTGCAGCGGGTCTTTTTCCTTCTTTAGGAGGAGCGATATCGTTGCCTCTGACATAGTCGGGGGCAGCTGCCCCCTTTCCCTCCCCTCATTAAAGGTTCTCATCAGTAGCAGGGCCAGCAAGTCCAAATATTTCTTATAGAATTCAACTGGGAATCCGTCTGGTCCCGGGGCCTTCCCCGCCTGCATGCTCCCAATCCCTTTCACTACTTCCTCCGTCTCAATCTGTGCTCCCAGCCCTACTCTCTCCTGCTCCTCCACCTTAGGAAATTCCAGCTGATCCAGAAAGCACATCATTCTCTCCTTCCCGTCCGGGGGCTGCGCTTCATATAATCTTTAATAAAATGCCTTGAACACTCCATTCACTCGCTCCGCTCCATCTCTCCCTCCTCATCTCTCACCCCCCCCCCATCTCCCTCGCTGCTCCCCTTTTCCTCAGTTGGTGGGCCAACAACCTACTCGCCTTCTCCCCATATTCGTACTGTACACCCTGTGCCTGCCTCCATTGTGCCTCTGCATTACCCGTAGTCAACAAGTCAAATTCTACATGTAGCCTTTGCCTTTCCCTGTACAGTCCCTCCTCCGGTGCCTCCGCGTATTGTCTGTCCACCCTCAGAAGTTCTTTCAACAACCGCTCCCTTTCCCTACCCTCCTGCTTTCCTTTATGTGCCCTAATAGATATCAGCTCCCCTCTAACCACTGCCTTCAGTGCCTCCCAGACCACTCCCACCTGTACCTCCCCATTATCATTAAGTTCCAAGTACCTTTCAATACACCCCCTCACCCTTAAACACACCCCCTCATCTACCAATAATCCCATGTCCATTCTCCAGGGTGGAAGCTGTTGTTTTTCTTCCCCTATCTCCAGGTCCACCCAGTGTGGAGCATGATCCGAGATGGCTGTAGCCGTGTACTCCGTCCCCGTCACCTTTGGGATCAGTGCCCTTCCCAAAACAAAAAAATCTATTCGTGAAAATACTTTGTGTACATAGGAGAAAAACGAAAACTCCTTACTCCTAGGTCTACTAAATCTCCAGGGATCTACTCCTCCCATCTGCTCCATAAAATCCTTAAGCACCCTAGCTGCAGCCGGCCTCCTTCCGGTCCTGGACCTCGATCTGTCCAGCCCTGGGTCCAGCACCGTATTAAAGTCTCCACCCATTACCAACTTCCCCACTTCTAGGTCCGGGATTCGTCCTAACATACGCCTCATAAAATTGGCATCATCCCAGTTCGGGGCATACACATTCACTAATACCACCGCTTCCCCTTGCAGTTTGCCACTCACCATCACGTATCTGCCCCCACTATCC
Organism: Scyliorhinus torazame; assembly: GCF_047496885.1. Taxonomy (NCBI): domain Eukaryota; kingdom Metazoa; phylum Chordata; class Chondrichthyes; order Carcharhiniformes; family Scyliorhinidae; genus Scyliorhinus; species Scyliorhinus torazame. Next base: position 222,025,018 of record NC_092713.1, on the reverse strand, counting down.
GCCACTATAGTCTTTGCCTCAAACATTACCCGCTTCCCCACTAGTATGGCCACCCCCGTTTTTTGCATCTAGCCCCGAATGAAACACCTGCCCACCCATCCTTTGCGAAGTCTAACCTGGTCTATCAGCTTCAGATGCGTCTGCTGAAGCATAACCACATCTGCCTTAAGTTTCTTTAGGTGTGCGAGTACCCGTGCCCTCTTAATCGGCCCGTTCAGCCCTCTCACATTCCACGTGATCAACCGGGTTGGGGGGGCTCTTTACCCCCCTTGACGACTAGCCATTTCCTTTTTCAATCCAGCTCCTCACCCGGTTCCCACGTAGCTGTATCCCCCCCCCCCCCCAGGCGGCGCCCCCCCCCCCCCCCCCCCCCGCCCCGACCCCCCCCCCCACCCCTCCCATACCAGCTCCCCCTTCTCCCCAGCAGCAGCAACCCAGTTAACACCCCCCCCCCCACCAGCTAGATCCCAAGCTAGCGTAATTGCACCCCCCATGTTGCTCCCAGAAGTCAGCAAACTCTGGCCGACCTCGGCTTCCCCCCGTGACCTCGGCTCACACTGTGCGAGGCCCCCTCCTTCCTGCTTCCCTGTTCCCGCCATGATTACCATAGCGCGGGAACCAAGCCCGCGCTTCCCTTTTGGCCCCGCCCCCAATGGCCGGCGCCCTCAGCTCCTCATCCTCCCTCACCCCCTCCCCCACGACATGGGGAAGAGAGAGAAGTTACAGGGTCGCAGGTTTAACAACTTGGGAAGTCCCCTTTTCCCCCCTTCATCCCACAAATTCACCCCCCCCCCCCCCACTTTTGTCCCAAACGTTCTTTTTCTGGCCCGCTCACTCCAGCTTCTCCTCGACAATAAATGTCCACGCCTCATCTGCCGTTTCGAAGTAGTGGTGTTTCCCTAGATGTGTGACCCACAGTCTTGCTGGTTGCAGCATTCCGAATTTGACCTTCCTTTTATGCAACACCGCCTTGGCCCAATTAAAGCTTGCCCTCCTTCTTGCCACCTCCGCACTCCAATCTTGATATACGCGGATCACCGCATTCTCCCACCTAATGCTCCGAGTTTTCTTTGCCCATCTGAGGACCATCTCTCTGTCCTTGTATCGGAAAAATTTCACCACTATTGCTCGAGGAATTTCTCCAGCCCTCGATCTTCGCGCCATAACCCGATAGGCTCCCTCCACCTCCAGCGGACCCGTCGGGGCCTCCGATCCCATTAACGAGTGCAGCATCGTGCTCACATATGCCCCGACGTCCGCCCCTTCTGCACCTTCGGCAAGACCAAGAATCCTTAGGTTCTTCCTCCTCGCATTATTCTCCAGCACCTCCAGCCTTTCCACACATCTTTTGTGTTGTGCCTCGTGGATCTCCGTTTTCACCACCAGGCCCTGTATGTCGTCCTCATTCTCAGCAGCCTTTGCCTTCACGACCCGAAGCTCCTGTTCCTGGGTCTTTTGCTCCTCCTTTAGCCCCTCAATCGCTTGTAATATCGGGGCCAACAGCTCCCTTCTTCATCTCCTTTTTGAGTTCATCTACGCAACGCCGCAGGAACTCTTGTTGGTCAGGGCCCCATATTAAACTGCCTCCTTCCGATGCCATCTTGCTTTGTGCCTGCCTTCCTGGCCGCTGCTCTAGAGGATCAACCGCGATCCGGCTACTTTCCTCTCTTTTTTCCATCCGTGTCCAGGGGGGATTCCCTTCTGGATTACCGCACAGTGTTATTTGCCGTTAAAATTGCTGATGGGGCTCCTATTAAGAGCCCAAAAGTCCGTTCCACCGGGAGCTGCCGAAACGTGCGACTCAGCTGGTCATCGCCGCACCCGGAAGTCGTACACCCCTAATATTAATCACTCCACAATTCTCAGCTGCATAAGCTCTGGATCTACCCTAAACCCCTCTACCTCACTACTTTTCTTTCCCCCCTTTAAGAAGCTCCCTAAAAAACCCTCTTCTCCCTTGAGGTTCCTTAAGACCTATCTCTTTGATAAAGCTTTTGGTCATCTTTCCAGATTTCTCCTGTGGGTTGCCAAAAAATGGACAGAAACACTGGTGAAGTGCTTTGGAATGCTTTACTGTACTTTAAAATGCTATGTTTTTCTGTGCTGCAGAATTAAATTTTGACTAAATTTTTCATGTTGCTAATCAGGAGGATGGGGGAGTAAGCTATCAATTTACCCACAGTAGTCATCACTGGTAAGTTTAAAAATGACTGCTTTGTCACTTGGAAATTGGTAATACAAACTGTTCCAAGTGATTCCTGTTGCGATAAAATCTGATATATTAAAATCTTGTTCATTGTTGCGCTTAAAGTACATACTTTGTAACTTGTTTTTAATTTTAAAACAACAAGACCTTCAGTTAGCTAGCCTGAATTAGGGCTACAAAAAAGCCCCACGTGTTAATTAAGTGTTAAATTAGGCACTGTTTCTGTGCCTGTTTGGTGTACACTAAGGACTAATAAAATGCAATTAAGGATTAGATTGGGCACAGCTGTGATGTCTTGCACAATTAACCGTGTGCCACCCACTCAAAATTACAACTTGCAAAAGTGGCCAGGTGGATTTTGATGGAACTAAAATGTAGCGTGCACATGTCTCAGCCTCTTCTGAACATAGAGTTCATGTTTGCAATGACAGTCACGTGAAAAGTTGACAGATTGCATATTTATGGGGTGAGACCAGGGTATAATTACACGTGACTTGACCATCCTAAAATCTAAAGTGCCACATATAATTTAACATGACATAACATGTTCTCTGCAGTTATAGCCAATAAAGAAATGTCAGGTTCTTTTTAAATGTAATGGTTTTCCAATAGCATACAATTGTGAAGCTTTGCAATTACTAGTTAATCGCTGTAGGGAGGTGGTAAATCACAAATGTCATTTACAACAGATTCTGTTCACTTACTCTTCGTTTCTCCATTGCTCACACATGTTGCTCTGCTGCATGCATTTACTCCATGATCTTCTGTTACTTGCAACACCCCTCCATTTACCATACATACCATGATTCCACAGAATGCCTGCTCGTATTCATTTTGCACCTTGTCGCCAAAGTACATGTAATATCACACTTCCAATAGAAATCGCGGCTCGCTACAGCATCACTTTTAACACATGCACTAATTTGAACAAAAATGCCTTACACACACTGCATATAAATGTAAATTGTGTCTACTTAACAAACATTACCGTCACTCAGTGCAAAACTTATTCAGCCTCACCAACCTTTGGAATTCTGACATAAATTTATTAGACAGTGCCACTATTAAATTTTTGTTCATCATCAATTACAGTACTTCAGTCTCATTAGTAATTGCAGAAAACGTTGACTCATACAAGACACGCCAAAGGGTGCACTCAATAATCAAAAAATAGATACAGGCTCTTTGTCTTGCCATTTTATCAACATATATGAGATCACATGTCACTTCATTTTTACTGACCAAAATTGGAGTTAGTCACATTTGGATTCTCAATTAGCCAGATGTGACTAGTGGTTAATGTATTGGACAACACTGGTAGCAAAGGATGAGCTAGCATTACTTCAGCAAAACTGAACTCTATACAAAAAATGTAATTTTTTTTATTTAGATCTGTCATTTTCACAGGTATACTGTCATGCTTTTGCTACGAAGAATTTTAAGTATCTAAACCTTTATTTTCTGTGCCAGAAACGTGAACATGAGCTGGTTCCTCTAAATGTTCAATATCGCTATCTGAATTCTCTTGTGATTTGTCTCGGTGGATCATCTTGTAAACAACCTTTGTTGATCCTTGGCGGGAGGGAGAACGACTCAATGGTTTTAATGTTGTTAGTTCATCTTCAGTAAGGAGTGGTGACACAAGTCCATCAAGGCCACCAGAAGGTGACCTCCGGGGAGATCTGCGTCTGCTGATTACAAAAGCCCCACCCATGTGTTCCTCTTTCCGGACAGCCTCCACCTGCTTGTGATGAGAACTATTTATCCCAGCACACATGGTGGTTTGAGGTTTACGATGAACATCTTTCCCAAATCCTAAATCATCCTCATCTGTATTTTCATCATCTGCTTCAATCATGCCCTCATAATTGTCTCCCAATTGAGATATGTTCTGGGACCGTTTCTGAGTGAAACTGTCAGTTTCACGGCGAGATAATGAGTGGCAGAGGAAGCACAGTCGCTCCCTCTTTGACTCACTTCTCCCATATCTGGACCCTTTCCCCTTTTTTAATAAACGTGAGTTCCCTATATCATCACCAGCATTTGATAGTTGCAGAAGTTGTGCAAATGTTGCATAATCTGTTGAAAGGTCTGAAACAGATTGGAAAACTTGTTGGTAGTCCAGATATGAAGTATGTTTGACCAGTCTCTCTGACAGCGTTTTGGCTGTTAACAGTGTCTGCTCAGCATTATCAGTCACATCGCTTGCATAAGAAAGCACCTCTTCGGAATATTTAAAAGCAAGCTGTGCTTTTTTCTCACTCTCTCTTGCCTTTTGAGCTGTTTTTGCTGCTGTCGTCACTAAATCAACCAGGGCTCGGATCAGGCTCTCCTCACTTTGGGGGGAGAATGAGCTGCTGCTAGCACTCACCTCAGGTTTACTTCCTGCTGACTCCTTGTGTGTCTTCAGAGATCCCTGAGGTCGGGGGTGGACTTGATTCTTATCTTCCACCTCCATCTCAATACTGAACATGAAAATTCCAGCCGTCACATATTGATGCAGTATAATATGATGTGAGCTACAGTATTATGATGCAAGCATGATGTAACAGAAAAGAGCAGAGCACAAAAATGGAACATCCAAAAACATAATGGCAGCACATAAAAATTAGAATGCTTATGAATGTGTTTTTTTTCACAATAGTATGGCAATATAGAAATTTGAAACCTTTAAATATAAATTGGTATCTTCAATGTTACATGTAATAACAGGTCTGCCATGGTGTTGCACAGGAAAGTTATTGTGCAAGCTTATTTTACTGAAGATATTGATTCACAAGTGTTGGCAGGTGTCTCAGAATGCTGGACAATGTGGGTATTCTGGAATGGGAATTCACCTTTAGGCGTTTTAAGAGGACTGAAAAGGTGCCAGAGGTCTCAGAAGACTAAGGTGATGGGATTAAGAGTGGTAGAAGGATTTCTCCGCATCTGGCATTATTGGTGCACTTGTGCACTGAGGGAGAATACCAGCTACAATAATTTGGGAAAGAGCAGTCTGTCATCCAGTATGAGGAAGGAGAGCCTTGTGTTGAGGGAAACAATGTCCATCAGCATTTTGGAAGAGGGATTTAATGAGAATGAAAGTCTGGCTCTCTTTTTAATCTAAATGTAGAGTACCAATTAATTTTTTTTCCCAATTAAGGGCCAATTTAGCGTGGTCAATCCACCTACCCTGCTCATGTTTAGGTTGTGGGGGTGAAACCCACACAGATATGGAGAGAATGTGCAAACTCCACACAGACAGTGACCCAGGGCCGGGATCGAACCCGGGTCCTCAGTGCTGTAGGCTAACCACTTTGCCGCCCTCGCTCTTTTAAATAAAAAATCAGGTTCTCCCACTGTACTAGCCCATCAGTCTAAGCCTATCCACAGAGTTTTTGCAACATTCACTCCAGTCAAAGGTTAGTTCCTGTTTTTAGGAAATAACAGTCAAAAGATTTTAAATATAAATTTTCTGCATCTTAAAAAAAAATCAATGTATGGGAAATCATAGGATGCAAATGTGCAATCTCCTGACATACATTGACAATTTGCACCAGGTACACAAAAATATAAAATCTGGTGTAAAACCACTGAGTTTGCTCACTTGAAAACAGTAATTTGTATTTATATAGCCTCTAACCTAAAAACCAAAGAGAAATATCAAATTTAGCAAAAGACAAAAATAGGTTAGATGTGAGTAACTGTTTTGTAAAAATTCATCCATATGCAAGACCAGTATTTATTGTCCATCTAATTGTGTTGGGAACCTTCTTGAAGGTAGCCACTTCAACCTCTGCAGTCGTGCGGTGAAGAGAGTGTTTCAGGCTTTTGACCCAACGACGATGATGTAGCAGCAATTATAGTTCCAAGTCAAATGGTGTATGACTTGGAGGGAGCTTGGATGTCGGTGTCCCAATGCACCTTTTGTCCTAGATGATAAAAGATCAGAGGTGCTGTTAAAGAAATCGTAATGAGTTGCAGCTGCGCATCTTGAAGATGGAATACAAATGTAGCCATGTTGTGCCTGTGGTGGAAAGAGTGACTATTTGAGGTGGTGGATATAGTGCCAATCAAAGCAGGCTGCTTTTTCCTGGATGGTGATATTTCATTATACTCTGCTGACTTGTATCTTGTCAGTGATGGAAAGGCTTTGGGAAGTCGGGAAGTGAGCCAAATGCACACCCTATAACCTGTCATACCTAAAGTATTTATGAGGCTGATCCAGTTATGTCTCTGGTTAATGGTGCCTCAGAATATTGATGTAGTATTCAATGATGGCAATATCATTAAACATCCAGAAGAGGAGTTTGGTCTCCCTCTTGGAGATGGTCATTGTCTAGCGCCAGGTGTGATGCTAATATTACTTGTCATTTGATCAGCCCAAACATGGATATTGCTGCATGTGGGCACAAAAATCCCTTTATATTGTGTGGAAGTATGAATGGAACTGAGCATTATGCAATCAGGAGTTTGTAAGTAAATTTATAATTTGGCCACATAGAAATCAAATTGTATTTAATGTGAAAAGATAAATATATTACTGAAAAGGGAGATGTATTGCCAAGCTTTTTATCTTGCATTCATCAGGAAAAATACCTAATTTCAAACGATCACTACAGGAGAAAAGGGCACTGATTGTCGGCAAGTGGATTCTTGATTGGCTGAGGCGTTGCCATGGAGGACTATATGCTCCCATGCTTTTGAGTAATTTTAAAAAGGCACAAGGTTTAAACATATTCCTTTTTGTTGGCAGAGGGCAGAGAATGGGCCTGTGGTTATGAATGTATGTCATTTCTGGCAAGTTTAAATGTGTCCCAAGCTCAACTGATTATCTTAAATTGGTTGTTGTATAGTTATTCGCACACTCAGGATTTCCAGCAAGTCCTGCTCAATTTTGGAATCACATCCAACAGTAGGTATTTTATTTTGGGTTTTTAAAGCGTGGACTTGTTAAACCTTTTATGAATTGCTGAAGGAATATGTTTGATTCGATAAGCCATATGGCTTACATACCTGGCATCACACCGGCACTGAATTTCGTATGCAATATTGCACAATTGTGTGGTGGGCAGAACATCATTTTGAACTGACAACAGCATCCTATTAGAGGAAAATACCACTTAAGTCACCACCGCATAGCAACACCATGAAACCGTTTGCTTAAACTATTATTCACATATTTAGTGACTGCCTTTCAGTGGTAATTTGAGGTAGACCGGGCACTTTCCAGGTCCATAATGCGACAGTCTTTGAAATATTTGCGAGTTTGTATGGTACAAAGTAAACAATCTGATTGGGCTAGCCATTGTTCCACAGGGTGGCTTTGGTGCATTCTATTTCTGCATCAAGCTTGCAAGGTGAGAAAATAGATCTGGCCCTACTTGCATGGTGACACAGTGATAATCGCTGCTGCCTCACAGCGTCAGGGACCCTGGTTCAATTCTAGTCTTGAGTGACTGGAGTTTGCATGTTCTCTCTGCGCCTGTTTGGGTTTCCTCCAGTTGTTCTGATTTCCGCCCAGAGTCCGAAGACGTGCAGGTTAGCTGGGGTTATAGGGAAAGAGTGGGGAGTGGGCCTCTGGGAGGGTTCTCTTCGGAGGGTCAATGCAGATTTGACAGGCCGAATGGCCTCTTTCTGCCCTGTAGGGATTCTACAAAGATTGTTAATAGGCCAATCCCATGGCAGTTTCGCAGCTGAAAAGTGCCTGGTCTATCTCAAAATACACTAGAAAGACTGGGAGAGGGGTAGAGTCAGTAGCTAGGGAAGAGGTCGGAGCGGGGACCAGAATGATGGCATTAGTCTTCCCAATATTGAGAGAAAGTTTGCTTGCATGCAGACAGTGAATGTCAGCTGAGGGTTTAGCAAAGTAGAGGAGTCTGGTTGTGAGGTAGGATGTTGTCAGCATACACATGAAAAATTGAATCAGATTATGTCATTGAGGGGCAGCATTTAAGTGCGAAATAGAGGGCCGAGCTTAGAACCTTGCACGACATAGATAATGGTGTGGGCAGCAGGAAAAGAAGCTGTGGCAAATGAACCTCTGGGTCTGATGAGATGGATAAGAATAGATCCAATTGAGAGAAATCCCACCTAATTGGATGATAGTGGAGTGTCATTGAAGGAGGATGGGGTGCTCAAGCATGTCAAAGGTTGCTGACCGGATGAGAAGGGGGGGGGGCATTGTTTACCTTTATCATAGTCACTTCGAATGTGATTTGTGAATTTGATAGGATCTGTTTTGGTACCGTGGCAATTTTGGTGAGGAAAGTGAGGTTGGAGATGGGACTTTAATTTACAAGGATGATGTTGGGTCAAGGGTTTTTTTTTGAAGAGAGGTTGATAATGGCAGATTTAAATGAGACAACATCTGAATAGAGAAGAAACTTACAACAGTAACTACATTTTAGTACTGTTAGCTTTAACTAGGATCCAGAGGGGAAAGAGCTTTATTTACCAAATAAAACATTCCATTGACAGGCGAGGGATAACATAAAACTAAAACAAAGAGCAAATACAACTGCAAAAAGTAATGCAAATCCAGATGGCTGTGAGACATGTAAAGAATAGCCAAAGAATATAAAGACGGTAGCAATAGCTGATATTAGATATGAAAAGAAACTGAGATATCAAGATAAACATTTTTTTTTTTTACAATTATAGTAGAAGAAAAAGGGTAGCCAAGGGAAATGTGATATTTTAAAAATAGATGTTGTAATATTACAATGTTGTAATGTAAGCAGAGAGGGCTGGTTTAGCTCAGTGAGCTAGACAGCTGGTTTGTAATGCAGAACAAGGCCAGCAGTGTGGGTTCAATTCCCATATTGGCTGAGAATTTTGAATTCTCCCTATGTCCCCGAACAGGCGCCTGAGTGTGGCGACTAGGGGCTTTTCACAGTAACTTCATTGCAATGTTAATGTAAGCCTACTTGTGACAATAAAAAGATTATTATTTCAAATGGCAGTAAGAAACTGGCATAAATGCTGGATAAACTCAGCAGATCTGGCAGCATCTGTGGAGAGAGAAACAGAGGGCCCAGTGAAGCAGTTGAGGCTACCTCGTTGAATGTTTTTAAGGTAAAGATAGATTTTTCAACAGTAAAGGGTTATGGTGAGCAGGTGGACAAGTGGAGCTGAGTCCATAAAAAGATCAGTCACGATATTGAATGGCGGAAGAGGCTCGAGGAGCGGGATGGCCTACTCCTGCTCCTAGTTCTTATGATTCAGCGGCCTCGTCACACCCAACTTGGTGTCCGGACGAGGCTGTTGAATCTTGCGAGATTCGCGATACCCGAAGCTCCATCCACCTGCCTTGGCTCCATATCCTTTTGTACTCCTAGCAAAAATTGATCAATCACAGGTTGATGGTCAATTGAGCTAGAATCTACTGCTTTCTATGAGGGAGTTCAACATTTCTACATCTCTCAGCATACGGAAGTGCTTCTAAACTTTCTTCTGAATTGCCGCATTCTGTCTAAGGTTATTCTCTTGTTCTATGTTCTCCTACCAGCAGAATATTCCTATCAATCTTAGTAGTCTTCTCAAAATGTATAAAACCTCAATCACATCACCCTTTCACCATCTATATTCAAGAGAATATTGGCCTAGTTTAGTAATATCTCCTCACAATCAAACCCTTGGAAGCCTGGTAAAAATCTGGCAAATTTGTGCTGCATGTCTTCCAAGGGCAGTGTCATAGAATTCTAAAACGGTTAAGTGCAGAAGAAGGCCATTCAACCCGAGTCCATTTCAGGTCTCTGAAAGCAGTGTAATTAGTCCCACACCAACACTCTTTCCCCATGACTTTGCATTTTTTCCTCTTGTGCTTTTCCTTATGAAAGCCACAATTGAATCTTCCTTCTCTCGGATCTTAGATCCGAACCACTCACTGCAGTAAGTTTATACTCTGTCTCCTTTGGTCCTTTTTTGTCGATCACCTTAAATCTGTATTCTCTCGTTTTTGACCCTTCCGCCAATAGGATAAATTTCTCTCCATCTACTCAATCTAGACTCATGATTTTGAACATCTCTATTAAATCTCTTCTCAACCTGCTGTAAAGCCAACAGCCTTAGCATCTCCAATGTATTCATTTAAGTGAAGACCCTCATCCATGGAACCATTTTTGTGAACCTATTCTGTACCCTTCTGGAGCCTTCAGATCCTTCCTTAAAATATAGTGTCCAGAATTTGACACAATACTCCAGTTTAGCCATACCAATATTTTATAAAAGTTTATCACAAATTCCTTGCATTTGTACTCTGCTTCTGTTTATAAAACCCTGGATCCTGTATAGCTTCTTAACCACTTTATCAACCTGTCCTGTCACCTTCACCGACTTGTGCACATGCACCCCAGGTCACGTTGTTCCTGACCCACTTTAGAATTCTGTCCTTTTGTTTACCTCTTCTCATTCTTCCCACCAAGATGTACCAGATCACATTTAATCTGCTACATGACCACCCATTCTAGCAATCTGTCTATGAATTCTTGAACTTTTTGTTACTATTCTCAGGGTTCACAATACTTCCAAGTTTCTGTTATCTATAAATTTTTAAATTGTGCCATGCATACCCAAGTCTAGGTCATTAATATATATCAAGGAAAGCAGTCGTTCTAGTACTGATCCCTGGGGAAGCAGACTGTGTGCCTTTTAACAGTCCAATCAATAACCATTCACCAGTTTGGTCTGTTTCCTGTCATTCAGCCAAAATTGTATACATGCTGCCTCTATCCTTTTCATTCCGGGCGGGCTTCAACTTTGCTGACAAACCTATTCTGGGACACTTAATAGAATTCCAAATGGCAATTAACAAAGATCACTAACTGTACACCATATAGCTTCATCAACCCTCTCTGTTACCCCATCAAAAACTCAGTTAAAATCAGTTTTTAACAAATCCTGATTTTCCTTAATGAATCTACCTACACTTGTCCAATTAATTTTGTTCAGCGTAACCTACTCTTTAAAAGTCCATGTTGGGTCTCTCTACTCAGTTTAAATTCTCCTCCTATTGTTCAATAGTGTCTTTAATTATAGTGCCCAATCAGTTCTCCAATACAGACTTTTAACTAATAAATCCTAATTTCTAGGTTCCTCTGCTAAGTGTTTCCTAAATAATTTACAATTTTCCAATCTAAAGGAACAATACTGAATCAGGAAATCTTTGGAAGATTATTGCAAAAGCATCTGCAATTTCCTACATCTTTTAAACCCTAGAACTGGGATTTTACAGTTTTTATATTTTTAATACTGTTTTCTCACTTCTTAAATTCACTATTAGTTTTCGTGGAACACCAGGCATAACGTTATTTCAAAGAACAAAGAAAGGTACAGCACAGGAACAGGCCCTTCGGCCCTCCAAGCCCGTGCCGACCATGCTGCCGGCTAAACTACAATCTTCTACACTTCCTGGGTCCGTAACCCTCTATTCCCATCCTATTCATGTATTTGTCACGATGCCCCTTAAATGTCACTATCGTCCCTGCTTCCACCACCTCCGGTAGCGAGTTCCAGGCACCCACTACCTTCTGTGTAAAAAAAAACTTGCCTCGTACTACTCCAAACCTTGCCCCTCGCACCTTAAACCTATACCCCCTAGTAATTGACCCCTCTACCGTGGGGAAAAGCCTCTGACTATCCACTCTGTCTATGCCCCTCATAATTTTGTAGACCTCTAGAAGGTCGCCCTCAACCTCCGTCGTTCCAGTGAGAACAAACCGAGTTTATTCAACCGCTCCTCATAGCTAATGCCCTCCATACCAGGCAACATTCTGGTAAATCTCTTCTGCACCCTCTCTAAAGCCTCCACATCCTTCTGGTAGTGTGGCAACCAGAATTGAACACTGTACTCCAAGTGTGGCCTAACTAAGCTGCAACATGACTTGCCAATTCTTATACTCAATGCCCCGGCCAATGAAGGCAAGCATGCCGTATGCCTTCTTGACTACCTTCTCCACCTGTGTTGCCCCTTTCAGTGACCTGTGGACCTGTACACCTGGATCTCTGACTTTGAATACTCTTGAGGGTTCTACCATTCACTGTATATTCCCTACCTGCATTAGACCTTCCAAAATGCATTACCTCACATTTGTCCGGATTAAACTCCATCTGCCATCTCCGCCCAAAAGTCTCCAAACAATCTAAATCCTGCTGTATCCTCTTGACAGTCCTCATCGCTATCTGCAATTCCACCAACCTTTGTGTCGTCTGCAAACTTACTAATCAGACCAGTTACATTTTCCTCCAAATCATTTATATATACTGCAAACAGCAACGGTCCCAGCACTGATCCCTGCGGAACACCACTAGTCACAGCCATCCAATTAGAAAAGCATCCTTCCATTGCTACTCTCTGCCTTCTATGACCTAGCCAGTTCTGTATCCAACTTGCCAGCTCACCCCTGATCCCGTGTGACTTCACCTTTAGTACTAGTCTACCATGAGGGACCTTGACAAAGGCCTTACTGAAGTCCACATAGACAACATCCACTGTCCTACCTGCATCAATCATCTTTGTGATCTCTTCGAAAAACTCTTATCAAGTTAGTGAGACATGACCTCCCCTTCACAAAACCATGCTGCCTCTCACTAATACGTCCATTTGCTTCCAAAAGGAAGTAGCTCCTGTCTCGGAAGAATTCTCTCCAGTAATTTCCCTACCACTGACGTAAGGCTCACCGGCCTGTAGTTCCCAGGATTATCCTTGCTACCCTTCTTAAACAGAGGAATAACATTGGCTATTCTCCAGTCCTCTGGGACATCACCTGAAGACTGAGGATCCAAAGATTTCTGTCAAGGCCTCAGCAATTTCCTCTCTAGCCTCCTTCGGTATTCTGGGGTAGATCCCATCAGGCCCTGGGGACCTATCTACCGTAATATTTTTCAAGACGCCCAACACCTCGTCTTTTTGGATCTCAATGTGTCTCAGGCTATCTACACACCCTTCTCCAGACTCAACATCTACCAATTCCTTCACTTTGGTAAATACTGATGCAAAGTATTCATTTAGTACCTCTCCCATTTCCTCTGGCTCCACACATAGATTCCCTTGCCATCCTTCAGTCGGCCAACCCTTTCCCTGGCTACCCTCTTGCTTTTTATGTACGTGTAAAAAGCCTTGGGATTTTCCTTAACCCTATTTGCCAATGACTTTTCGTGACCCCTTCTCGCCCCCCTGACTCCTTGCTTAAGTTCCTTCCTACTTTCCTTATATTCCATAGAGGCTTCGTATGTTCCCAGCCTTTTAGCCCTGACAAATGCCTCCTTTTTCTTTTTGACAAGGCCTACAATATCTCTCGTTATCCAAGGTTCCTCACAGGAACATGCCGGTCCTGAATTCCTTTCAACTGACACTTGAAAGCCTCCCACATGTCAGATGTTGATTTACCCTCAAACATCCGCCCCCAATCTAGGTTCTTCAGTTCCTGCCTAATATTGTTAGAATTAGCCTTCCCCAATTTAGCACATTCACCCTAGGACCACTCTTATCCTTGTCCACCAGCACTTCATGTGAAGGCTGACAAAGTAATTATTCAACAAGTCTGCCAGTTTGAGTCATACAGACTCAAAACATTAACTCTGGGCGTGATCCAGTGAACTTGAGGCAGAGAAACATCCAGCTATTCAACAGCACTTTGCCATTCTTCTTGGCCTCTGGGGGGATTCTGTCCACCGAGACAGCACTTGTAGGGGGAGCCAAGATCTCATTAAATGTCTGAAACGGCTGTGGGGCTGAATGGCTTACACATTTTATGCTCACATGATATCATGTGCGGGTATTAATAAAATTGGAGCTCCTTTCATTCGAAGAAAAAAAGAGGTCTGATTGAAGTGTTCTAAATAAGGAAAGGTGAGGTGTTCTAAATAAGGAAAGGTCTCAAGTTAAATTGGGAAAGAAAAGTTTCTACTGGTAACTTGTGTTAAGATCCTGGACAGACTCCAACATCTGTTAGGATACAGAACAAAAACCCCAAACACTTGTAAAACTGCGGAAAGAATATTTCGCTCCCAAAGTGATTCCATTGACAAATAGGGATATGTTATATTAAAACAAACTTTATTGTTAACATCGGATTAAACTACATTAATGCCACAGCCTAAAGCTTAAAACTAACATTTCAACAATTCTTAATAATAAAAGGGAACACTTTAACTGCTGATACCTTCTTGATCTCCAATCAACAAAACCCATCATAGGTTAAAAGGCACTTGTAAATACAGTTAGCAAATGCAGAGATACTTGCTGTACACGTGAATAGAGATTTCTTGGAAATCCTGCTTGAAGAGAGCGATCCTGTCAGGAAACAGCCTGAAGATTTTTATTGCTTAACCTGACAGTCTTTTGGAAAAGCTGCTGCTCAGCTCAAAGCTCCCAGCAAAAACTCAAACTAAACTGTCTGCTACAGACCTGACTCCTCCCATTAATTACATCCTCTATCCCATTAATTGGATTATGATCATTTTTCTAAGGCTAACCGCAGCCCCTCAATTATCAAAACCCCAGGGAACTTTATTTAATAATCTTTATTAGTATCACAAGTAGGCTTACATTACCACTGTAATGAGGTTACTGAGAAAGTCCCCAAGTCGCCACACTCCGATGCCTGTTCGGGTACACTGAGGGAGAATTCAGAATGTCCAATTCACCTAACAAGCATGTCTTTCGGGACTAGTGGGAGGAAACCGGAGTACATGGAGGAAACCCATGCAGACACGGGGAGAACATGCAGACTGCACAGACAGTGACCCAAGTCGGGAATCGAACCCGGGTCCCTGGCATTGTGAAGCAACAGTGCTAGCCACTGCTACCATGTCACCCATTTCTAGAAACAAAACGCCATTAGCCCTATATAGGTAAACAATATGCATGGTTGGAATGGGTGATGATCTCCCTTCTATGACATATTAATTGCACCTTCTGTTACCAGTGTCTGAAAACTTTAACCTAGATTATTTAATAATATTACTGCAACAAATAATATATACCTGAAACCAGGCATTTAAAAACTTTACTGCAACAGATATAAAATACAATATATATATATATGCCAATTTCTTACATTTATCACACATGTACCTGAACAGGCGCCAGAATGTGGCGACTAGGGGCTTTTCACAGTAATTTCATTGCAGTGTTAATGTGAACCTACTTGTGACAATAAACATTATTATTACTTGCTACCTGCGGGTATATTTAGAATATTGTTACAATTTGCTTAGGAGCTGTTAACCTTTGAAAATAAATCTGGATACTTAATTTTACGCATTTAACCTAATGCTGCAAGATTTCAACATTTTGTTATCAAAAAAAGCACTATTAACTTAATATGGTTTCTAACCACAAATGTTATGCACTCGGGTTTACTTCTTACTTCCCAAAAATTATCTTATAAGACAATTCCAAGATAAAGAATACGGATAGCCAAGTCCCTCAATTATTCGGCGTGCATATCTTCAAGAAGTGCAAGATGTTCCGATAAGAGAATAGAGGTGAGGCTATAAAGTGATGTAAAAGTTTCTTCTCTGCTGACTGGGAGACTCACAGGTGAGTTTGTTGGGCAGTTTCAGTCTTGTTTTCACTGGACAATAGACGACGAACTTATGCAGTCATGCGATGGCTGATGCTGGAAAGTCAAAGGTCACACAAATGCATTAATTGGTGCCATCCTGAGCTTCACTGATACTAAAAGTTTGCCCAAAAGGGGAACATCATGGTCTCACCACCCTTCACCTAAAGAGCTCATTTGGAATTAAGGAAAATAGTTCTCATTTTACTATCTCTTCACAATATGATTCTCAAAACGTCTTTTCACAACGAGTAACTTTTCTTTTCAGTAAATATCCCGTTTCATGTCTGTGTGCAATCACTGAAGCACAAATGCACACCGTAGCACAGTACTTGGCACAGCTGCCTCTGAGACAGGGATGAGTGGGCTTCGGCCGGTGCTCTTTCAGTGAAGGTGCAGACTCGATGGGCTGAAGGGCCTCCTGCACTGTGGGGATTCTATGGATTTAAAAACCTGGTTTCGCACCCCTTTTCAGGTTGTCTTTGATGCAGCATCAGAACATATGAGGTGGAAACAGCGCGAATCGGGTTGTGCTGAACCTGGAGCCTGAAGGCATCGACCCTGTAACCAGAGTGCCGCCCAGAGCGAAAACCCCGCCTCCACGTGTTGTTGCGCTCCTGATTGGATGCTGCCAGCTGTCAGCCAGACCCTCTTTGTGACGTCAGGCTCGTGCCGGGCACATGACGCCCTGGGGCGGGGCCAAGGCCACTTCCGGCAGGCTGGTTTCCGGGAGAGGACACTGGGGTGAAGCTGATTTGGTGTGTACGCCATGGGTTACAGCGGCTTGATGGTGCCCATTATCGTCCTCACCGTCTTCTGGGGTGTCGTAGGCGGCGTGGTGCCCTGGTTCATTCCTAAAGGACCGAATAGAGGGTGAGGCAGAGCCTGGCGGTGGGAAACTTGAGGGGGGCAACAGCTCAGTGAGGGCGACGCTCATGTCGGGCACACGACACCTGCTAAAGCTGGGGAGGTGGGCAAAGCTGCACAAAGCGGTGGGGAGCAAAACCGGCTTGTGTAGAGGTGAGATGGGCTCCTCCTCCTCTTCCCCCCCCCCCCCCAGGGGGTTGGGGTTGAAGGATCAATAGCTCAGAGGGGAGTGTTGGAAACGAGACGCGTTTCTCACACACCCTCCCCCAATAGAAGAGAGAGATGGATTGGCCGTGCCCTTTAATGTCCGAAGATGTGCAGGCTTGGTGGGGTTATGGGGATAGGGTGGGAGAGTGGGCTTAATACGCATGGTGCTCTTTCAGAGGGTTGGTGCAGACATGATGTGCCGAATGGCCTCTTTGCGTTGCAGGGATTCTGTGTTGAGAATATCTTGTTTCGGGGAGGGAGATGACCTTGTACAGGGTGGGTGGGGAGTGTGTGACATCCAACATTTTTGGGTAGGTGAGAGAAACAGAAGAAGCTAGAAGGCATGTCCTGCTTCAGGAATTGGACTATATTTTAGGTGGTGCTAAGAGCAGAAAGGGGATTGTTGGAGTCTGATATTGTGCCTTGGGTGTGAGAAAAGTGAGTGAAAGATGCGCAGTAAGGTGTTAATCACTCAGTGCGAGTAAAGGGAAGACACTCTGCTGTTTGGAAATTGAAGGGACTACTGATTAAGGGAGACAAGTGTCTTGATGACGATGGGTGTTATAGAGAGAGTGACATGACGACAGGGTGCTCGTGGTGTCTGTATTCAGTTTCATAATGAGTTTGAAATCAAATCTGTCATTTTGGTTTTATTTACTTGGGTGATAATGAGACCCATGTCTGGTAAGATTGCAGTGTTGAATAATGTTACTTTGTTTCCAAATTGCAGCATTTCAGCTGTATGTGTTCAGCAGATTCCTGCAGTCAAACCACAATAAGAACAAAAGTAGTGCTGGGATTTATTTGACTGGGATATTGTAATACAAGCTCAGAATTACTTCATAATTTTCATATTGATGGAAGAAAAACGTACGCTGATGGAGCAGCAGGGCAATGCGTTTTGAAATTGAAATAGCATAGAAATTACATGTAATTTCCATTATTTAGAGTACATTTTCTACTGGTATTTCTTTAATGTAGCAAAATTAATTCCACTGGGGTGTGACCTATTCCTGATTGTGTAAACTGGTCGGTGATGTTGCAAGGAGAAGGTACTGAATGGAGATGTTCATACCTTGCTTTTAGAATCGGCTTTATATTTTTGAGGAAAACTGAATTACGGTTAAACTGCTGTGGTGGGTGGTGAAGGAAAATGCTTATTTTAACAAGTGTGTATCATGCATTCAAAATGTTATTTTCTTCCACAGTGTTATTAACACTATGCTGGTGACAAGTGCTGTTTGCTGTTACCTTTTGTGAGTATGAACAAATCATGATTCCTGTTGTAGGATATTGAGTATCTTATGAACTAATAATTTAGCTTCTAATGAAACAGATGGGAGGGATAGGTGGATTGATCATGCTAGATTGCCTGTAGTGTCCAAAGGTTAGGCGGGGTTATGGGATTACAGGGATAGATAGGGTGGGGAAGTGGGCCAGGTGGGGGTGCTCTTTCAGAGGGTTGGTGAAGACTTAATGGGCCGAGTAGTCGCCTTCTATACTGTAAGGATTCTATGATTCTAAGATTAAACATTGTGTTCAGAAATTCTCTGTTCAAAATGTGATATTTTAAACATAACAACTGAATGCCATCACTTTGAATATTTATTTGTGTGCACAGTTACATTTTTTTTCTGTTTTTTCTGAACGAAATCCTTTTCCGTCCTTAAGTGAATTATTTTAGCATAATGACTGAAGTCTAGGTAGAAGCTTTCAAAAACAACAGCTGCTTTAATGTATTAAATGTCACCTTTGCTATCATTGGGTTCACGCATATTATTGAAGAAATGTGCTGTTACCATATTAGAGCAACCAGGTATCACAATTAATTTCCTGGATTTTATATTGGAAATAACAACATGGCAATTTCCTGGATTTTATATTGGAAATAACAATATGGCCAATGTATTTGGTGGTGCAAGAGAAATACATCCTGATGTATCATATCTTGCAAAACTTGCTACCTTCTGTTGAACAGTATACAACTACCTTCTGCCCTCCCAAAACAATTTTAAAAGGAAGAAGTTTCAAATATGCTTGCTGGTATGAGGTTTTGCTCTGTTCCAAATAAAAACATTGTGTGACTGTCAAGCTACTTACTAAATTAGGAGATTTACATTACAAATGACAAACTAGGAAAGGCTAGTTGCATAAACAGGATTTTATGAAATATCGGTAATGCTTTTTGTTTTAGTTAAAATAACACTGGTATTGGAACTTGTTGCTCTGGTTTCCACCAGATAACTCTGTGAAACTGAAGGGTATAAGCTAGTTCAGCCCTGGTCTGGTCAGTTAGTAAAACCGAGTTGGGCAGGTTGTGTTGTCAGCAGAAGCAATTGAATTTTTTAAAATATATTTTTATTGGACTTTTTGCACTTAATATCAAAACTTTGCAGAACAATATAAAAATAATAATAACCAAAACAATAACAACACCAGTATCTCCCATTGCTACCGCGTCTCTGGCAGTACTCCCAGTTCTATCATTTCCTTATGTTATTTATATTAGATGGTATCATATATATAAAATATTCATATTAGGTTTGTAATGTTTAGTAATAAGAATTATACACCAATTTTACATTAGTGCTTACAATTACCGTCAGAACTCTTTATGTTGTTTATAATTACATCTGTTTTGCTGGGGGGAGGGTGCCTCAGCATTCCTGGTTTGTGGGAGGGATCAGTATTTCTCTCCCTCCACCCCAAATGACAAACTAGAAAAGGCTAGTTGCATAAACAGGATTTTATGAAATATTGATAATGCTTTTTGTCTTAGTTAAAATAACACTGATATTGGAATTTGTTGCTCTGGTTTCCACCCTATAACTCTGTGAAACTGAAGGGTATAAGCTAGTTCAGCCCTGGTCTGGTCAGTTACTAAAACCGGGTTGGGCAGGTTGTGTTGTCTCCGCCTTCTCTATTATACATGAGCTCCCTTTCATCCCAGCGGTGCCACCCCCCAGCTTAGGGCTGATTGTGAATAGGTTCTGCAAAGAGGTTTGTGAACTTCTTCCACATGTCCTGGAATCTCTCCTCTGACCCCCTTATTGCGTATTAAATTTTTTCTAGTTTCAGAACTCGGCCAGGTGGCACACCAGAGAGCGGGACCAACTGTAGGTCAGGAAGGGCTGGGTCACACTGTCCATGTGGAGTTTGCACATTCTCCATGTGTTTGCGTGGGTTTCGCCCCCACAACCCAAAGGTGTGCAGGGTAGGTGGCTTGGCCACGTGGAGGTACAATTCCCCGAGAGATAAAGAATTCTCTTTCTTCCCCCATGTGCACGTATGTATTTTTTGGTTATAGGGAAAAAGGTGTTTCTTGGGGTAACAAAGGCGAAATACTCCTCGATTGTAATCTCCAACCATACGCCCCATTATACATGGACGTGAGATGAGGTTGGAGAAGGGTTGGGCCCAATGTCGTTCTCCCCCCTCTCCCCCCCCCCCCCCCATGGAGGCTGGAAGCAGCTCTCCTCACCGATAAAGCATTTTGTACAAAGGTATCCCAAGCCGTCGATGGTCATGTAACCTGCAACCAGAATGGGAAGGTCTCACCCGCCACGGTCTGGGAGATATTGAAGGCGGTGATCAGGGGAGCCAAGCAGTGGCTGATCGATTCCAACCGTGGAACTGCTGGCAGAGAGGAAAAAGCTGCAGATGGAATTTGATCTACTCACCACAAGTAGGCAGTCCACCAGCTCCGCCAGGCACCGGGGCCTACAACTTTGGGGAAACCCATGCAGACATGAGGAGAAAGTGCAATGCCCACACAAATACACACCCCTTCCACCGCCCGTTCAGGTGCCATTTCAAGCTTGGCGAGATGTCCATCGAGGCCCCCATCTGCAACAACCTTAGGTTCACACAGACAAAGATAGATGCCACATTTGGGAAGTGCAGGGTGAACAGAGGGACACTGAGGGTGAAGGCCATGTACGTGGACGATAGACTGGCGACCCTGGGGAAACTCTCGGAGAGGATCCCCGACTCCCAAAAGAGAATGAGCTCACGAAAGGGAATGAGCTCAGGTACCTACAGCTGTGTCACTTTCTCCACAAGGAGACAAAAATGTCCCCCCACATTTCCAGACACAATGTTAGGGCTGGACTGGTTAGGGGACGACAAATGTGGTGACATTTACGGACGACTCAGAAACGGTCAGTACCCCACTGGACGGGACCAGGCGGAAATGAGAGGAGGAGCACACCAGCTTGAGGTGCCGCACAGGGCCAACTCCATTTCCTCTTGCGCAGGGCTAAGCCTGATGCAGCTCAAGGTGGTGCACAGAGCACACCGTACTAAGACACGCATGAGCAGGTTCTTCCTGGAGGTGGAGGTTAAGTGCGAGCGGTGTCAGGGTGGACCAACAATCCCCACATGTTCTGGTTCTACCCAGATTCGGAGTTCTGGGCAGTCTTTTTTGAGACTATGCCCAGGGTTGTGGAAGTCGAGATGAAGCCATACAAATCTATGGTGGTCGTGTGAATTAGTTTCCCTTCAGTCCGGATGAAATGATCAATCGAACATCAAGCTACTCCAACGTACGTTTATTCACGGCCGGGACTTGAGCACTGTACATCAAAGTGTCTACAGATGCAAGTCAAAGTTAATACAGCAGATAATTACTTATATAATAAAATGACAATGTTTCCTTCCCAAGGACAGCCCCTTTAGAAGAGGTCTGAGAAATACAGCATTCTGTGGCTCTCAGCTAAAATGAAGTTATCTGTAGAAATAGAAACGATTCCCAAGGCCGTGTTTTGTTACTGCAACTGTCTAGCACAAAAACATAAGAGATAACATAAATTCCGTTAGACCAAAAAGTTCTTTTTGACATTTAATTTTCCCATCAAGCTTGATTCTAGATCCAAACTAAAACTCGGTTTGACATCCAGTAGCATGATCCATATTCTCATTCCCCCCTTTTATCATTTCATAACTTCTAATCCATAGCCAATCGTCTCAGTCTCTCCCATTCTATCTGTACTTCTATCATTTTCTTACTTTCCTCTGCACTTTCTTTCACATCCATTAACTCTTCAAGGCACACTTCATGTTGCAGCATTAACTGTTGAGAAATTACTACTGTACTGACACTTTTACACAAGCATTTCATTAGGAAGCTAAACATAATTATTACAAGTATTAACAACTAGCAGGATTATCAATCCATGCACCAGGTAAGACCCCCATGATCCGGCAAATAACCAATCTAACCACCCATCCCTTGATGTTTCATGCAGTTTCTTAACCTCTTTGTGGATATGATCCACGAGGTGAGTGATGCTCTCCGAACTATCGGGGATGTAGGTGCAACATTCCGAACCGATCATGGCACAAGTCCCACCTTTGTTTGCAAGGAGGTAATCGAGGGCCATTCGGTTTTGTAGGGCTACGGTTCTTATTGCCACCATTTCATTACTTATCTCAGTCAATGCTTCAGTGGTGTCGTTTGCTACCTCCTCCAGGATTTTTGCTATCTTCCTTACTTCCTTCATTGCAAGAGCTAGCCCGATAGGGAGAAGCAGGATCCCAAAGTATCGTTGCGTTTTGGTTATTTCTCTCTTTTGTCGCTTCATCATTTGGTAGTGGTCGTCTAAATTGGCGAGGTGGTGTATAAAGGGGACTACATACCCCAGATAACAGGATCCCGTCCAATTCTGGCAGCCAGGGATATGCCTTGTGGCCACAAATCAAATACGTCCCATTGTACGAAGTGAGTTTGTCCACATCAAACCCTTCAGCCATCAAGGAGTACTTGAAGGGACCTGTCACATTTGCATATGGGACGTCCAGTGTACACCCATAAAACTGAGGAGACGTATATGCGGGAGAGACCTCGGATATGTTGGCCACCACAAATCTGTGCTCGCATTGACTCGCACCTACAAATATCCCTTTAACCACATTCCTTACTAAACATATTATTCCCAGTGGTCTTCCCATGTTGGTGGTATTAGTGAGGGTAAGAAACGGAGGCTGGTGGGATTTGTTATAACTTGGTTGGTACCACATCTCGAAGGTGTTCATTGGATAGCCCCCCTCTTTCCAAGGTCTTGGGGATATGGGGAGAAACGATAAACTAGAAGCTGCCCCGCCGTCTGGGTGTCTTACCATAGATGCAATTCTTACAATCCTGGGGGATTGACGAGTACCATCCTGGTAAATATACCATTCTACTGTTTCTGATAGGTTAAGCGGAACAGGTCTGAGGGGGATCCCTCCCTTAGCATGGGTCAGGATATGTGTACATACCCAGCAACCAGAAACATTCATGTCCTTTGCGTACACAAATGACATATACGTGTTTACATGTAATTCCCTTTTTTTTCCGCAGCCTTGCCCTCCCTTGGTCAACGCATCCTAAGGGTAAAGTCTTTTTTTTGTTTCTGCAGCTATAGTCCCATTTACAGTTGACCTGATGACAGGGTAGGTTGCCCTTAGTCACCCCACTGATGAGTATGGTCCGATTGCATCGTTGTACGTAGGCCAAACATCCGTCCACAGGGGGTCGCGTTCCAAGGTCCTTCTCCTGGGCCTTGACTGGTGCATTGTAAGGTGTCTCCTCGACAGAGGTGATGAGTCCGTCTTCCCTTGGGGCCACAGGTTCTTCGCTTTGCCTCTCCTCCAGTTTCCAAAAGTCCCAGGAGGGTTACGATAATAAGTGTGGCCCTTATCCTAGAAGTGATGTCGAAGTTACTACCTAGGGCTAGAAACAGAGGGTTATTCTCTATTTCATTTTCACAACCTTACAATGGTGGATGTGGATCCAGGCATTTCTGCCTTCCACTTTTACAGCAGTGGGAGTAGTGAGTAGGACCTGGTGTGGTCCTTCCCATCGGGGTTCTAATCCTTTCCTAACCCAATTACAAATCAGAACATACTCCCCCGGATTAAATGTGACAGAACTGGACAAGGGAGGTATCTCCTCATAAGCAGCTCGTACCCGTGAATGGAGGCCTTTTAGTACTTTAGTCAAGGCTATCACATAGTTGGCCATTTCAGTGGTCATGTGGTGAAACTGTACTTCCTTATGTTTCCCTTGATCCCAAGGAGTACGCAAGGGTCTTCCGTATAAAATTTTGGCGGGACTCAGTCGCGTCTTTCCAGCTGGGGTTGCACGTATTTGGAAGAGGGCAATAGGCAATAATTTGAGCCAAGTGGCTCCAGTCTCTGCCTGTAGTTTTGCCAGTTTTGTTTTTAATGTCTGATTAGCCCTTTCTACCATTCCCGCTGCTTGGGGTCGGTATGCGCAATGTAATTGTTGTTTTATTCCCAGCTGAGTACAAAATTCCTCATTGATCTGTCCCACAAAATGAGGTCCATTATCAGAGCTTAATCGATATGGAATCCCAAATCTAGGAACAATTTCTCGCATTAAAACTTTAACTACCGTGGAAGTTTTGTTATCTACAGTGGGGTAAGCTTCTATCCATTTACTAAATACATCAACGATAACCAATACATGTTTATAACATTGGCATCTTTCCAACTCAATGTAATCCATCTGGAGTGTCTCAAAGGGACCTTCCGGTAGCGGGATTTTACCCATTTCACAGGGTATTGCTTTACCAGGATTATACTGCTGACATACTAGGCAACGACTGCTAATGTTTTGCGCTATGTCCTGCAGTCTTGGATGCCACCAAGTCTTGAGCAATACATCACCCGTAGCTCGCGCACCACAATGAGTTGCAAAGTGAACACATTCGGTGACCCAGGCTGCTAATGCATCGGGCATACATGTTTGCCCTGCCGGGGTGACCCACAATTTGTTTACAGGATCATAACAACATCCCAATTCTTCCCATGGTCTTTTTACACAAACAGGAGCGTCCTCCTGTAACTGGATGATGTCAGTGATGGTCGGCATTGGCTTTTCAGAGGGAGACTGACCCTTCGAGCTTTTAGTCTGGCTCATCATTTTTGGTACCACCATGTCTTTTAAGCGAGAAGCCTCTTTGCCTTGGTGATCCGCTTGCCGATTACCCGCGTCCACCAGGGTTTTGCCTGTCGTATGGGCAGCGCACTTTATTACGGCTATTTGTTTAGGGAGCATTAAAGCCTGTAGTAATTGTGTAACTAACTGTTTGTGGAATATCTGAGTGCCTGCAGATGTAAGAAATCCCCTGTTCTTCCATAATTGACCGAAGTCGTGTGTGACTCCAAATGCATATCTGGAGTCTGTGTAAATGTTTATTTTCTTATTCTCTTCTAACACGCACGCTCGGATAAGTGCAAATAGCTTGGCTTGTTGAGCGGAGAACGGCGTTTCAAATGCTGCTGCTTCCAAGGTTTCTCCCTGCTGATTAACTATAGCGTACCCTGATAATCTATCCCCCCTTTCGCCGACGGAAGCACTGCCGTCGGTGAAAACAGTTACGTCTACATCGGGCAGGGGAGTGTCAGTGAGATCATCGCGCACGGAGGCTTCCTCTCTGAGGAGCGTCAGGCAATCGTCGCCCGGCTGTGAGCATTCCGAGGGTGGTTCGGAGAGAGAACTTGCTGGATTGATAGTGGTGCAGTGGCGAAATTGGAGCTTGGAATTATTCAGGAGATAAATCTCGTATGGAGGCTGTTGTAACTTGAAGCAAGGATCTGTGTGCAGGCGGGATAGTCAAGAACTGTCAACTTAAGAGAACTGTCATTATTCTGAATATTGCTTTATTAATTTTAAGAAATTAACATATCTTGTTATTAGTGCTTTCTTTCATAGAATCATAGAAGTTTACAGCATGGAAACAGGCCCTTCGGCCCAACCAGTCCATGCCGCCCAGTTTTTACCATTAAGCTAGTCCCAGTTGCCCGCACTTGGCCCATAACCCTCTATACCCATCTTACCCATGTAACTATCTACATGTTTTTTAAAATACACAATTGTACCCGCCTCTACTACTACCTCTGGCAGCCCATTCCAGACACTCACTACCCTCTGAGTGAAGAAATTGCCCCTCTGGGCCCTTCTGAATCTCTCCCCTCTCACCTTAAACCTATGCCCTCTAGTTTTAGACTCCCCTACCTTTGGGAAAAGATGTTGACTATCTACCTTATCTATGCCCCTCATTATTTTATAGACCTCTATAAGATCACCCCTAAGCCTCCTACGCTCCAAGGAAAAAAGTCCCAGTCTATCCAGCCTCTCCTTTATAACTCAAATCATCAAGTCCCGGCAACATCCTAGTAAATCTATGAATTCATGAATCGATTAATTCATCTACAGAAAACCAAGAGACAGCATAAGATTGGTTCAGTTATATATGTTTAGTAAGTTATTGTGTTTGATATTTTAAAATAAATGTTTAGAATTAGCCTGGGAATTAAAACTTCAAACAATGTGGAAGCTGGTTTAAAAAAAAAACCCAACTCCGATTAAAAAGAACAGATCGTTCAAAGACATTTGATAACGGGAATTTGGCAGCAATCCAACTTTTATTCCCAGTCCATTTGTGACAAATGTATATATATATTTTTTAAGTTTAGAGATGCGAATGGCATCATTCCAAGCTATACGCCTCTTTTTGCCTCTGCAAGAAAATTAACCCTTTCAACAAGCTTTTGTGTACAATCCAGAAGATGTCAAAGTGCAGAATGTTGCACTTTCATTCCCAATACTGGAATGTCCACAATAAGAATAATCCTATTCTACTGTGTAGCTGTATTCATCATTTACATAACATACAAATGTGCTAAGTGCATAAAAAAACTATTCGCTAAACGCAGGGGACCAACTATTAGAATGATTCAAACTGACTGTACCCCCAATCGATGAATTTGAGCTGAAATACTATTATTGAAATGTTACTGATCAATCAACTGTTTGACTGTATTATTAACATATTGTACAATTCATTAATACTGAATCAGTAGTATCAAATTTGATTAATTTATTAATTATAATAATTATTTTGAAAAGCCTGGTTGTTGGGCCCCGGGGGTTGGCAGGGTTGTATGCTATATTGGGAACTTGCCGGACGGGGAACTGACACTGCGGCTGATAATCGTCTGGGTAATCCGGGAAATCAACCTCTAGTGCCCCCTCTTTTCCCAGGACTCTTGATTCATCTGTGGGAATTGATTAGCATGGGTTTTAGAACGAGTGCGAGTCGCTGGACTTCCTTGCGACGGTGGAGGTGGTAATAGTGGCGTTGGGAGTGGTGGATAAAGGGCTTGAATGTAAGGTGGAGGCGGTCGTAGTGGCGGTGTAACGGTCGGCCGTCCCCTATATTGCCAATTTTCAGGGTCATCCTCATCGTCTCCCTCGGTCAAGGCAAGGCTGGCCATTTGACCGTACGGTCCTGATTTAGAAATGGGGGGTTTTACAGACTTGGGTCTTTTTCTATGGTGGGCACATTCCTTTTTCAAAACCTCCGCAGTCTTAACAATTCCCCCTTCTGTTAATTCAATACCCAATTTTAAAGCGTTAGCCTGCCAACTAGCCAATAAGGATGTATCTTTTAATTTTTGGCAGTACTCCCGCCATAACTCAATCAATTTCTTAGCCGTGGAGCTACGGTTATGTTGCCAAATAATCTGCTGTGCCTCTATAACCGTAGGCAAATCTTTTGATCCCCCCCCCCAGGGGCCATTTCCCCTTTCCCAATTTCTTATGCAATTCTCCCGATAACTGCCGCAGCTGCTGAGAATGTTCCGGATACTGTTCACAAAGAGTCTGAAGCGCGCTTCCACTATCAGAGGTGCTATCCAGAGTATTATCCATTGTCTCCTATCCTCGGATGATCTTTGTGGTTACCTATGTAATTTTGGTAGCGATCCTAAATCGCCTATTCAATCAAGAATTTAAACGGGTTTATCCTGCCCCGTTACACAATCAGGATGCTTAGGCAATTGTTCGAATGTGATTTTTAGAAGGTCAAAGTCTGGAAATGAAACATTGAGAGCGAGAGAGAGAGGACTGATTAAAACTGACTGACAGGCTCAGGGAATCAAAGACAGAACAACAGATAGACAGACTCAGAGAATTAAAGACAGAACTAACAGATTTAAGAAATTGTTCGAGTGTCCCGACAGGGTACTCAACGGTGAAACCCTGTTTATTGTGGAGTTTAAGGCGGCATCCGCGCCTGGTAAGAAATACTATAATTTAGACGGAGTTATCCGTTCTCCGCTGTAGCCAATAGTCAACCCGGAGTGTCGAACAAGTCGAGACACTGGTTGAGACAATAACTTGTTTTAAGGGCAACCTTTTATCACGAAGGTATCAAGCAACCAGAAGGATCATCAACAACCAAGCACCTTTAGAATTCGAAGAGGACTCTAACCTCTTAAGGGACTCCAACCCAGAATTTGAGGAGAACTCTAAGCTCCTACGGGACTCCAACCCTTCCCGGGCCTCTAACCCGGACTGTAACGGGTTTGCCGGACTGACCTGATCTCGTAAGAGTCTCTCCAGAAACAGACGGTAGGACCAGGTCGTGCTCGGTACAGCGGAGGGGGAAATCAAAGTGGTAACAAGGGTACTCACATTTGGGGGCCCAATTCCTCCAACGCCTCCCAACACGATCAGTCAGTTACACCGTCTGCTCCTGGCAAGGCTCCGTGAGAACCATTCTCTGCTACCAAATGTAAATTAGTTTCCCTTCAGTCCGGATGAAATGATCAATCGAACACCAAGCTACTCCAACGTACGTTTATTCACGGCCGGGACTTGAGCACTGTACATCAAAGTGTCTACAGATGCAAGTCAAAGTTAATACAGCAGATAATTACTTATATAATAAAATGACAATGTTTCCTTCCCAAGGACAGCCCCTTTAGAAGAGGTCTGAGAAATACAGCATTCTGTGGCTCTCAGCTAAAATGAAGTTATCTGTAGAAATAGAAACGATTCCCAAGGCCGTGTTTTGTTACTGCAACTGTCTAGCACAAAAACATAAGAGATAACATAAATTCCGTTAGACCAAAAAGTTCTTTTTGACATTTAATTTTCCCATCAAGCTTGATTCTAGATCCAAACTAAAATTCAGTTTGACATCCAGTAGCATGATCCATATTCTCATTCGCCGGGGTATCAGAGCACCCAGAGCTCTGGACAGGGAATGGGGCAGACACCCTTGCCTTCATCTCACTGATTGTCAAGCGCAGACATCTACTAGCCTGGATAATCAGGCTTCTCAACCGCTGGGTTTTTAGTCTTGGCTAGATAAAAATTACCATTAAAGTAGCCAGTAGCCAAAACATTTACTGTAGCACTACCAGTAATTGTTACTTTGCTGAAAAATTTGCAGTGTTTACTGTAGAAAAGGAGGATAACTTCCAGAGTTCCCTAGATTCAAGAGTAGTCCCTCTGGATTTGAAAATTGCACATGTCACTCCACTTTTTAAGAAGGGGGAGAACCTGGAAATGTCTATGGATGTCATTTGCATGGACTTCCAGAAGGCATTTGATACAATCCCACACAAGACCATAAGACATAGGAGCAGAATTAGGCCACTCGCCCATCGAGTCTGCTCCACCATTCAATCATGGCTGATATTTTTCTCATCCCCATTATCCTGCCTTCTCCCCATAACCCCAGATCCCTTTATTTAGCAAGAGCCCATCTATCGCTGTCTGAAAGACACTCCGTGATTTGGCCTCCACAGCCTTCTGTGGCAAAGAGTTCCACAGATTCACCACCCTCTGGCTGAAGAAATTCCTCCTAATCTCTGTTTTAAAGGATCTTCCCTTTAGTCTGAGATTGTGTCCTCTGGTTCTCGTTTTTCCTACAAGTGGAAGCATGCTCTCCACGTCCACTCTATCCAGGCCTCACTATCTTGTAAGTTTCAATAAGATCCCCCCCTCATCCTCTAAACTCCAATGAGTACAGACTCCGAGTCCGCAACTGTTCCTCAAATGACAAGCTCTTCATTCCATGGATTATTCTTGTGAACCTCCGCCAGAAGCTCTCCAAAGCCAGCACGCCCTTCCTTCGATACGGGGCCCAAAACTGCTCACAATACTCCAAATGGGGTCTGACCAGAGCCTCATACAGCCTCAGAAGTACATCCCTGGTCTTGTATTCTAGCCCTCTCGACATGAATGCTAACATTGCATTTGCCATCTTAGCTGCGGACTGAACCTGCACATTAACCTTAAGAGAATCTTGAACAAGGACTCCCAAGTCTCTTTGTGCTTCATTTCCTGAGCTTTTCCCCATTTAGAAAATAGTCCATTCCTCCTTCCAAAGAGTATACCCTCACACTTTTCCACATGGAATTCCATCTGCCACTTCTTTGCCCACTCTCCTAGCCTGCCCAAGTCCTTCTGCAGCCCCCCTGCTTCCTCAATACTACCTGCCCCTCTACAGATCTTTGTATCATCTGCAAACTTAGTAACAGTGCCTTCAGTTCCTTCTTCCAGAGGATTAATGTATATTGTGAAAAGTTGTGGTCCCAGCACCAGCACAGACCCCTGAGGCACACCACTAGTCACTGGCTGCCATCCTGAAAAAGACTCCTTGATCCCCACTCTCTGCCTTCTGCCAGTCAGGCAATCCTTTATCCATGCCAGGATCTTATCCTTAACACCATGGGCTCTTAACTTATTTAACAGTCTCCTATGCGGCACCTTGTCAAAGGCCTTCTGGAAATCTAAATAAATCACGTTCACTGATTCTCCTTTGTCTAATGTCCTTGTCCTTGTTACCTCCTCAAAGAACTCTTAACAGATTTGGCAGACCATAGACGAAGCCATGCTGACTCAGTCCTATTTTATCATGCACTTCCAAGTACTCCGCAATCTCATCTTTAATAATTGACTCTAAAATCTTACCAATAACCAAAGTCAGGCTAACCGACCTATAATTGCCCGTCTTCTGCCTCCCTCTCTCCTTAAACAGCGGTGTTACATTAGCCACTTTCCAGTCCTCTGGGACCCTCACTGCCACTAGTGATTCCTGAAAGATCACCACCAATGCCTCCACAATCTCCTCAGCTATCACTTTTAGAACCCTGGTGTGTAGTACATCCGGTCCAAATGATTTATCCACCTTCAGACCTTTCAGTTTCCCCAGATCGTTCTCCTTTGTGATGGCCACTACACTCCCCTATGCCCCCTGATTCATCTAGAGCTCTGGCATTCCACTGTGAAAACTGATGCAAATTAACTTCAGTTCCTCTGATATTTCTTTGTTTCCTATTATTACTTCTCCAGTCACATTTTCCAATGGTCCAATGTCTATTTCTGCCTCTTACCTTTTATATATTGAAAAAACTCTTCCTATCTTCTTTCATATTACTAGCTAGCTTACACTCATATTTCATCTTCTCCTCCCTCATTGCTTTTTTAGTTGTCCTCTGCTCGCTTTTAAAGGCTTCGTAATCCTCTGGCTTCCCCCTAATCCTCACCACTTTGTATGCTTTTTCTTTTGCTTTTATTCTGTCCTTGACTTCCCTCATCAGCCATGGCTGCCTTGTCCTCCCCTTGGTATGTTTCCTCCCCCTTGTGATGAATTTCGATTGTGCCTCCTGAATAATAGCCAAAAACTCCTGCTATTGCTGTTCCACTGACTTACCTGCTGGCTCCTTTTCCAATCAAGTCTGGCCAGCTCCTCCCTCATGTCTTTGTGGTTACCCTTATTTAATTGTAATACCATTACATCTGATTTCAGCTTCTCCCTCAAACTGCAGGGTAATCCTGTAATATTGTGATCACTGCTCCCTATGGGCTCCTTCACCTTAAGATCCCTAATCAAGTTTGCCTCATTGCACATCA
The DNA here is from genome assembly GCF_047496885.1 of Scyliorhinus torazame. Lineage (NCBI taxonomy): Eukaryota > Metazoa > Chordata > Chondrichthyes > Carcharhiniformes > Scyliorhinidae > Scyliorhinus > Scyliorhinus torazame. Next base: position 221,993,475 of record NC_092713.1, on the reverse strand, counting down.
CCAAATCCAGAATTGCCCTGTTCTGTCACAAACTGCTCCAAAAAAACATCTCTTAGACATTCCACAAATTCCTTATCTTGGGATCCCTAACAACCTGATTTTCCCAGTCCACCTGCATATTGAAGTTCTCCATGATTATTGTAATATTGCCTTTTTTCCATGCCTTTTCTATCTCCTGATTTATTTTCTGCCCCACATCCTGACTACTTCTGGTGGGCCTGCACATAAAGCCCATCGGGGTCTTTTTACCTTTGCGATTCTTCAACTCTATCCACAAGAGATGTTAGCCCTTCTGATCCTATATCGCTCCTTGCTATCGATTCTGTTGCTCTTTCTAGCTTTAGTCTATTTGCTCTGTTTAGGTCACCTTTGCTCATGAGTCGCCAGGTATCTTTATGATACCGCCACGTGGTTCAAGTTCAGGTTATGATTAATAACACAGCACACCGCTTAGTAAGGATTAAAACAACGGTCATTTATTATATACAACAAGCAATATTAATACCCTAATACTACTTTCTATATAACAAACCTATCACTACTGGCCAATACTTAACTTAGGAAGAGCCCACCAGGTCAGGGAAACGAATGGCTTGTCCAATCAAATCTGGCCCGCGGGATTCAAAAGGCTGCTACAGGTCGGTGGCTAGGTGTCTCTACCGGATAGCGATCGTTGGATTCAAACTTACGATACACGGTGGCTGGTCTTGCGAAGGTCTCGAGCAGGCGAAGATGAGAGAGAGCGAGATCTGAACTTGGACCCTCACTTTTATAGGGCCCAGGGGCTTCCCGCCTCCCGGGACGGCCCTTGACCCTGAGTCCCAAGTGATTGGATTCTGTCCCCAGTCTCTGGGGTCGATGTGTCCAATGGTGAGGCGATTCCTCGATCGGGGGGTGGTCGCTCACCTGTCTTTGTTTCGGCTACTGCAGGCGCCGACAGGTCTGGCCCGGTATTCAATTGCTAATATGTTGCAATTGTTCCCGGGGATAGACGATTTAGCTGTGGATGTCTGAGTAGATTAGGTGTAAACTGTCCTGAATGCAACTGCGGATACCTGGGTTGATGGGCTGTTGATAGCCCTGAGTATCGATCTGGGCTACGTTCCCAGAGCTGAATATGCAAACCTGTCTGCAGCTGCCTGCTTGTGTCTTCTTGGCTGCTTTTCCCAGCAGTCTTTCGGGTTAGCCATTTAAAACTGGGTTTTGGCCAGATTAATCGGAACGCAGCCATTTTACATGGCTACAATTCAACTTAATTCCTTACTAACAATGCAACCCCGCTCCCATTACCCATCTGCCCGTCCTTTCGATAGGACACATAATCTTGTATATTTAGATCCCATTTACCTTGTTCTGTATATTGCGCACATTTAAGTACAACACCTTCAATCCTGCATTGATCACCTCCCTTCTCAAACTTGTCACCTTTTTTGCTCTGCCTGAGGGTCGTGTTGGTCTCTTATTTTTATTCTCCATTTCCCCTTCAGTTATTACACCTTCTAGCTAAAGCTCTGGTTCCCACCCTCCTGCCATACTGGTTTAAATCCTCCCGAGTGACAAACCACCCAGCCGGGATAACAAGAGACTGTTAACTAAGGTGGAAGCCCAAAGAGTTGAGGGCAATTATTTGGTGTGGTTTGGAAACCGGTTGAGTGGCAGGAGACAGAGTGGGTATAATAGGTAATTACTCAAATTGGCAGAGGGTGACTAGTGGTGTACCACAGGGATCTGTGTTGGGCCTCAATTATTCACACTATTCGTTAATGATTTGGATGATGGCATAGAATGTCATGTATCCAAATTTGCAGATGGTACAAAGTTAGGTGGCATTGCAGATAGCCTTGATAGCATAAAATTGCAAGGAAATATTGATAAACTAGTTGAATGGGCAAAATTATGGCTGATGAAATTTAATGTAAGCAAGTGTAAGTTTATCCATTTTGGACCAAAAAAAGATGGAGTAGAGTACTTTCTAAATGAAAAGACGTTGCGTGCAGTGGATGTCCAAAGAGACTTGGGAGTTCAGGTGCATAAGTCCTTAAAATGTCCGGAACAGGTGCAGAAAATGATCAAAATGACTCGTGGAATGCTAGCCTTTATATCCAGAGGATTGAAATATAAAGACACTGGTTATGCTGGTGTACAAAACCCTGGTTAGACCCCACTTGGAGTACTGTGAGCAGTTCTGGGAACCACACCTTCGGAAGGATATTTTGGCCTTGGCGGGAGTGCAACGTTGGATTACAGGGGTTGAGTTGCAAGGAGAGGTTACTCAAATTAGACCTTTTTGATAGAATTTTGAAGGCTAAGGAGTGAATGGATCAGGGAAAGACAGGGTAGATAAAGATAAACTATTTCCACTGGTTGGAGATTCTGAAACCCGGGCATAGTCTACAAATTAGTGCTGGACTATTCAGGAGAGATGTTAGAACTTCTTCACTCAAAGGGAGGTCGAGATTTGGAACACTCTCCCACAAACCGCATTTTAAACTAGATCAGTTGCTAATTTTAAATCTGCAACAGATAGATTTCTGTTAAGCAAAAGTATTAAAGGATATGGGCTAAAGGAGTTGGGTCACATATCAGCCATGATCTCATTGAATGGTGGGACAGGCTTGAGGGGCTGAATGGCCTATTCCTGTTCCTATGTTAATTTAGCATCTATGTTCACAGATTTGTGGGAAGCATGGTGGCACAGTGGTTGGTACTGCTGCCTCAGCGCCACGGATCCGGTTCAACCACGGCCTCTGTTGACTGAGTGGAGTTTGCACTTTCTCCCCGTGTCTGCGTGGGTTTCCTCCGGGTGCTTTGGTTTCCTCCCACAGTCCAAAGATGTGCAGGTTAGGTGGATTGGCCATCCTAAATTTCTCTTAGTGTCCAAAAGGTGGGGTTACGGGGCACGGTGGGGCTCTTTCAGTGTGTCGGTGCAGATGGGCCAAATGGCCTCCTTTTGCACTGTAGGGAGTCTATGATTCTATGATTTAACCTTTATTAGATCTGCATGTCTACTGCTTTGCAAAGGACCAGTAGGTGGTGCTATAATGTATAAACTGGTTGCTATGATATATTTTGAGAATGAAAAAGTTTGATAGTTAAATGTTTGCATAGAATTTTCTGTTTATAAATGCATTTTACTAGAATACAAGAAGTCAGCCCAAGTTAAAGCGATGTCTCGGTCCATATGAACCAGCAAAAATGAAATGGAAACGATTTGTGAATGTTCTGCAGTTTGAAAATAATTACTCGTAGAACCAATCCTCCGGTACTGTGCAAAGCATCGCCTTAGGCTGGATGGATAACTTTCTCCAGGTCTCGACCAACACGGTTGATTATATAACAGCAAGGAAATGTGAAAGCAGTGCAGATGTTTTTGTTTGTTCCATTGTTCTTCATCTTTTCATTTGCCACTTTTTAGTGTGATGATTTCATTGGTCGCATTTGTTTTGTAAAATCAGGGTTTCCTGAAAATTTGCTTTGTCGTTGTTTTCAAATATCGTTTTAAGTCTATTAATGAAGGACCCAGGGTCAATTACCAAATATTTGACTTTGCTCCTTGTTTGACATGGATTGTGTATACCCTCTGGTTCAATTCGTTATAAATTGCTATTCTGAGCTGGCTGATAATTATGAAGAACATATTAAGTAGGTTGAGTAGGATACTAAAATTAGCACCGTGGTTAGCACTGTTGCTTCACAGCGCCAGGGTCCCAGGTTCGATTCCCGGCTTTGGTCACTGTGCGGAGTCTGCACGTTCTTGCTGTGTCTGTGTGGGCTTCCTCCGGGTGCTCCTGTTTCCTCCTACAAGTCGCGAAAGACGTGCTGTTAGGTACTTTGGCCATTCTGAATTCTCCCACTGTGTACCTGAACAGGCGCCGAAATATGGCGACTAGGGTTTTTTCACAGTAACTTCATCGCAGTGTTAATGTAAGTCTACTTGTGACGATGAAGGTTAAAAAGAAAATAGCACTGTGAAGTTTAAACCTGTGCAATATATCAGTGTTTGACTAGCGGGTGTACTATATCAAAGATGGCATTGAAGATGAACTAGAGAAACCTGCCACGTAGAAAATTCCACATTCTCATCGCACTCTTGGATAATAAACCTGATGTTTAAACAATCTGTCTCAATGAGTCCGGCACCAAAATAAGGGAGATAGATTAATCAGTTTCCTGAAATTTGACTGTAGAGAGTGATGAAGTCACTTGAGTTTAAAATAATTTACCAAAAGCCAGCCCACCAGTTTGCGTCTGCTTAATGGTGGGTCTATAAGCTTACTGAGATATGGGCGACAGCTGAATCTAAACTAATGTTGTGTAAAAGTAATTTATAACTTCGTACAGTTCAACTTGGACTCGAGCACTGATCTACAAGAGGCTCAGTTTTGTCATATTTGTCATTGCATATTAACTACTGCTTGTACTGTCGAAAATGGCTTTGCTGTGGCATTATAGGGTCTTGAATTAACTATAGTGAATTTATGTATCAAGTACTGCTTTATAATTCAATAAAATGTGCTGATTCTAATATCAAAGTAAAGAATGTTTATAAATAATACAGGTGTACTAGAATATTGCTGCGAAGAGAGATATGTTGCCAAAGCTTTTCACCTTGCCCTCATCGGGATAAAAGCAAGAATACCAAATTTCAATGATCACAATTTTTTTTTTTAATAAATATTTTATTGAAAATTTTTGGTCAACCAACACAGTACATTGTGCATCCTTTACACAACATTATAACAATACAGATAATAATGACCTTTTTTATATAAACAAAAAACAACAAATAAATAAATATTAAATAACAAAAATGAAAACTAGCCCTAATTGGCAACTGCCTTGTCACAGGCTATACCCCCCCCACCCCCACCCCCCCCACCCCCAAGTCCTGGGCTGCTGCTGCTGCCTTCTTTTTTCCCCCATCTATCTTTCCGCAAGATATTCGACGAACGGTTGCCACCGCCTGGTGAACCCTTGAGCCGACCCCCTTAGGACGAACTTAATCCGCTCTAGCTTTATGAACCCCGCCATATCATTTATCCAGGTCTCCACCCCCGGGGGCTTGGCTTCTTTCCACATTAGCAATATCCTGCGCCGGGCTACTCGGGACGCAAAGGCCAAAACATCGGCCTCTCTCGCCTCCTGCACTCCCGGCTCTTGTGCAACCCCAAATATAGCCAACCCCCAGCTTGGTTCGACCCGGACTCCTACTACTTTTGAAAGCGCCTTTGTCACCCCCACCCAAAACCCCTGTAGTGCCGGGCATGACCAAAACATATGGGTATGATTCGCTGGGCTTCTCGAGCACCTCGCACACCTATCCTCCACCCCAAAAAATTTACTGAGCCGTGTTCCAGTCATATGTGCCCTGTGTAATACCTTAAACTGAATCAGGCTTAGCCTGGCGCACGAGGACGACGAGTTTACCCTGTTTAGGACATCTGCCCACAGCCCCTCCTCTATCTCCTCCCCTAGCTCTTCTTCCCATTTCCCTTTTAGTTCGTCCACCATAGTCTCCCCTTCGTCCCTCATTTCCCTATATATATCCGACACCTTACCATCCCCCACCCATTTCTTTGAGATGACTCTGTCCTGCACCTCTTGTGTCGGGAGCTGCGGGAATTCCCTCACCTGTTGCCTCGCAAAAGCCCTCAATTGCATGTACCTGAATGCATTCCCTTGGGGCAACCCATATTTCTCGGTCAGCGCTCCCAGACTTGCGAACTTCCCGTCCACAAATAGATCTTTCAGTTGCGTTATTCCTGCTCTTTGCCACATTCCATATCCCCCATCCATTCCCCCCGGGGCAAACCTATGGTTGTTTCTTATCGGGGACCCCCCCAAGGCTCCAGTCTTTCCCCTATGTCGTCTCCACTGTCCCCAAATCTTCAGTGTAGCTACCACCACTGGGCTCGTGGTGTAGTTCCTCGGTGAGAACGGCAATGGGGCTGTCACCATAGCCTGCAGGCTGGTCCCCCTACAGGACGCCCTCTCTAATCTCTTCCACGCCGCTCCCTCCTCCTCTCCCATCCACTTACTCACCATTGAAATATTAGCGGCCCAATAATACTCCCTTAGGCTCGGTAATGCCAGCCCCCCCCTATCCCTACTACGCTGTAAGAATCCCTTCCTCACTCTCGGAGTCTTCCCGGCCCAAACAAAACCCATGATGCTCTTTTCTATCCTTTTAAAAAAAGCCTTCGTGATCACCACCGGGAGGCACTGAAACACAAAGAGGAATCTCGGGAGGACCACCATCTTAACCGCCTGCACCCTCCCTGCCATTGACAGTGCTACCATATCCCATCTCTTGAAATCTTCCTCCATCTGTTCCACCAACCGCGTTAAATTTAGCCTGTGCAATGTGCCCCAATTCTTAGCTATCTGGATCCCCAGGTAACGAAAGTCTCTTGTTACCTTCCTCAACGGTAGGTCTTCTATTTCTCTACTCTGCTCCCCTGGATGCACCACAAACAGCTCACTCTTCCCCATGTTCAATTTATACCCTGAAAAATCCCCAAACTCCCCAAGTATCCGCATTATTTCTGGCATCCCCTCCGCCGGATCCGCCACATATAGTAGCAGATCATCCGCATATAAAGATACCCGGTGTTCTTCTCCTCCCCTAAGTATTCCCCTCCATCTCTTGGAACCTCTCAGCGCTATCGCCAGGGGCTCAATCGCCAGTGCAAACAGTAATGGGGACAGAGGACATCCCTGCCTTGTCCCTCTATGGAGCCGAAAATATGCCGATCCCCGTCCATTCGTGACCACACTCGCCACTGGGGCCCTATACAACAGCTGCACCCATCTAACATACCCCTCTCCAAAACCAAATCTCCTCAACACCTCCCACAGATAATCCCATTCCACTCTATCAAATGCTTTCTCGGCATCCATCGCCACTACTATCTCCGTTTCACCCTCTGGTGGGGCCATCATCATTACCCCTAACAGCCTCCGTATATTCGTGTTCAGCTGTCTCCCCTTCACAAACCCAGTTTGGTCCTCGTGAACCACCCCCGGGACACATTCCTCTATTCTCATTGCCATTACCTTGGCCAGGACCTTGGCATCCACATTTAGGAGGGAAATTGGTCTGTAGGACCCGCATTGTAGCGGATCCTTTTCCTTCTTTAAGAGAAGCGATATTGTTGCTTCAGACATAGTCGGGGGCAGTTGTCCCCTTTCCTTTGCCTCGTTAAAGGTCCTCGTCAGTACCGGGGCGAGCAAGTCCAAATACTTTCTGTAAAATTCAACTGGGAATCCGTCCGGTCCCGGGGCCTTTCCCGTCTGCATGTTCCTAATTCCTTTCACCACTTCTTCTACCGTGATCTGTGCTCCCAGTCCCACCCTTTCCTGCTCTTCCACCTTGGGAATTTCCAGCCGATCCAAAAAATCCATCATTCTCTCCCTCCCATCCGGGGGTTGAGCTTCATACAATTTTTTATAAAATGTCTTGAACACTTCATTCACTCTCTCCGCCCCCCGCTCCATCTCTCCTTCCTCATCCCTCACTCCCCCTATTTCCCTCGCTGCTCCCCTTTTCCTCAATTGGTGTGCCAGCAATCTGCTCGCCTTCTCCCCATATTCATACTGTACACCCTGCGCCTTCCTCCATTGTGCCTCTGCAGTGCCTGTAGTCAGCAAATCAAATTCCACATGCAGCCTTTGCCTTTCCCTGTACAGTCCCTCCTCCGGTGCTTCCGCATATTGTCTGTCCACCCTCAAGTTCTTGCAGCAACCGCTCCCGTTCCTTACTCTCCTGCTTCCCTTTATGTGCCCTTATTGATATCAGCTCCCCCCTAACCACCGCCTTCAACGCCTCCCAGACCACTCCCACCTGAACCTCCCCATTGTCATTGAGTTCCAAGTACTTTTCAATACATCCCCTCACCCTTAGGCACACCCCCTCATCCGCCATTAGTCCCATGTCCATTCTCCAGGGTGGGCGCCCTCCTGTTTCCTCCCCTATCTCCAAGTCTACCCAGTGTGGGGCATGATCCGAAATGGCTATAGCCGTATATTCCGTTCCCCTCACCTTCGGGATCAATGCCCTACCCAACACAAAAAAGTCTCTGTGCGAATAGACTTTATGGACATAGGAGAAAAACGAGAACTCCTTACTCCTAGGTCTACTGAATCTCCACGGGTCCACACCTCCCATCTGCTCCATAAAATCCTTAAGCACCTTGGCTGCTGCCGGCCTCCTACCAGTCCTGGACTTCGACCTATCCAGCCTTGGTTCCAACACCGTGTTAAAGTCTCCCCCCATTATCAGCTTTCCCGTCTCTAGGTCCGGGATGCGTCCTAGCATTCGCCTCATAAAGTTGGCATCATCCCAGTTTGGGGCATACACGTTTACCAAAACCACCATCTCTCCCTGTAATTTGCCACTCACCATCACGTATCTGCCCCCGTTATCCACCACTATAGTCTTTGCCTCGAACATTACCCGCTTCCCCACTAATATAGCCACCCCCCTGTTTTTCGCATCCAGCCCCGAATGGAACACCTGCCCCACCCATCCTTTACGCAGCCTAACCTAGTCTATCAGTTTCAGGTGCGTTTCCTGTAACATAACCACATCTGCTTTAAGTTTCTTAAGGTGTGCGAGTACTCGTGCCCTCTTTATCGGCCCGTTGAGCCCTCTCACGTTCCAAGTGATCAGCCGAGTTGGGGGGCTTCCCACCCCCCCCACCCCCCTTGCCGGTTAGCCATCATCTTTTTCCAGCTTCTCACCCAGTTCCCACGCAGCTGTATCTCCCCCAGGCGGTGCCCCCCCGCCCATCCTCTCCCGTACCCACTCCCCCCTTTCCCCAGCAGCAGCAACCCAGTAATTCCCCCCTCCCACCCCCCCCCCCCCGCTAGACCCCCCGCTAGCGTAATTACTCCCCCCATGTTGCTCCCAGAAGTCAGCAAACTCTGGCTGACCTCTGCTTCCCCCCGTGACCACGGCTCGCACCGTGCGACGCCCCCTCCTTCCTGCTTCTCTATTCCCGCCATAATTATCATAGCGCGGGAGCCAAGCCCGCGCCTCTCCCTCGGCCCCGCCTCCCATGGCGAACGCCCCATCTCCTCTCCCTCCCCACCTCCCCCCATCACCACCTGTGGGAGAAAGAAAAGTTACCATACCGCAGGATTAGAACATAAAACCCCTCTTCGCCCCCCCCCATACGCCCCACCACTTTGTCCAAACGTTCTTTTTCATAATCCACTCATTCCAGTTTTTCTTCTACAATAAAAGTCCACGCTTCATCCGCCGTCTCAAAGTAGTGGTGCCTCCCTTGATATGTGACCCACAGTCTTGCCGGTTGCAGCATTCCAAATTTTATCTTCCTTTTGTGAAGTACCGCCTTGGCCCGATTAAAGCTCGCCCTCCTTCTCGCCACCTCCGCACTCCAGTCTTGGTATACGCGGATCACCGCGTTCTCCCATTTACTGCACCGAGTTTTCTTCGCCCATCTAAGGACCATTTCTCTATCCTTAAAACGGAGGAATCTCACCACTATGGCTCTGGGAGTTTCTCCTACTCTCGGTCCTCGCGCCATCACTCGGTATGCTCCCTCCACCTCCAACGGACCCGTCGGGGCCTCCGCTCCCATTAACGAATGCAGCATCGTGCTCACATATGCCCCGACGTCCGCCCCCTCCACACCTTCAGGAAGGCCAAGAATCCTCAGGTTGTTCCTCCTTGCGTTGTTTTCCAGTGCCTCCAACCTCTCCACACATCGTTTCTGGTGTGCCTCCTGTATCTCCGACTTCACCACCAGGCCCTGTATATCGTTCTCATTCTCGGCTGCTTTCGCCTTCACGACCCGAAGCTCCTGCTCCTGGGTCTTTTGTTCCTCCTTTAGCCCTTCGATCGCCTGTAGTATCGGGGCCAACAACTCTTTCTTCATTTCCTTTTTTATCTCCTCCACGCAGCATTTCAAGAACTCTTGTTGTTCAGGGCCCCATATGAAACTGCCACCTTCCGACGCCGTTCCAAAGGATCCGCTGCAATCCGGCCACTTTCCTCTCCTTTTTCCATCCGTGTCCAGGGGGAACACCCTCCTGGTTTACCGCACGGTGTTTTTAGCCGTTAAAATTGCCGTTGGGGCTCCTATCAAGAGCCCAAAAGTCCATTTCACAGGGAGCTGCCGAAACGTGCGACTCAGCTGGTCATCGCCGCACCCGGAAGCCTCCAATGATCACAATTTATACTACAGGGGAAAAGGGATGCTAATTGGTTGGCAAGAGCAAGTGGACTCTGGCTGAGTGCTTTCGTGGAGAAAGCAACAGATTATGCACTCCATATTTCTAGGTAATTCCAAAAAAGTACAAGGCTTTCACATAATCTTTATTAGGCAAAGTTGGCTTATATTAACACGCAATGAAATTACTGTGAAAATCCCCTAGCCGCCACACTATGGTGACTGTTCAGGTACACTGAGGGAGAATTCAGATTGTCCAATTCACCTGACAAGCATGTCTTTCGGGACTTGTGGGTGGAAACTGGAGAACTCAGATGAAACCCACAAAGACACGTGGAGAGCATACAGACTCCGCACAGACAGCGACCAAAACCGGGAATCAAACCCAGGTCCCTGGATCTGTGAAGCAACAGTGCTAACCACTGTGCTACCGTGCCGCCACTATATTCCTTTTGTTTGCAGTGAATGGGTGCCTGTATACACATACATGTCTTTTGGACCTGAAAAGACCACAGATTACCCTGGAAAGGCAAAGTATCTCAAAATATTTGAATAACAGGGCAGCACGGTGGCCTAGTGGTTAGCACAGCTGCCTCACGGTGCTGAGGTCCCAGGTTCGATCCCGGCTCTGGGTCACTGTCCATGTGGAGTTTGCACATTCTCCCCGTGTTTGCGTGGGTTTCACTCCCACAGCCCAAAAATGTGCAGAGTAGGTGGATTGGCCACACTAAATTGCCCCTTAATTGGAAAAAATAATTGGGGAAAATTTTTTTTTTTTTAAATTGGAATAACCGGTTAAGCAAGCCATTTCATGCTGGTATTCTGCCATGGCAACACAAGTGATCTTTTTCACTAATTGGTCTGACTGCCAGTATCCTAAAGAGATGTTTTGCCACACAATGATAGCAGCATGAAACGTATCAGTCAGCATGTTCCTGCCTGCGGTCGTTCGTAATGGACAGGGCACAGTTGAAACCCAGCGAGTCTGTCTTTGCATAACCCAAAACAAAATGTCTACTGTTGGATATGGTTAGATGTGGATGACACAGTGGCGCAGTGGTTAACACTGCTGCCTCACAGCACCAAAGACCAGGATTCAATTCTGCCTTGGGTCACTGGAATTTGCAGATTCTCCTGTGTCTGCTTGGGTTTCCTTTGGGTGCTCCAGTTTCCTCCCACAATCCAAAGATGTGCAGGTGAGGTGGATTGGCCATGCTAAATTGCTCCTTGATGTTCAAAAGGTTAGGTGAGGTTATTGGGTTACGGAAATGGGGGCCTGGCGGGGTGCTCTTTTGGAGGGTCAGTGTGGACTCGATGGGCCAAATGGCATCCTTCTGCACTGTGGGATTCTATGATCGTATGAGACATTGTAAATATAATTGCTTTAAATTTTCTTTTTAAAAAAATATGGTTAGATATGATTCTGCGATTGGGCAGCACTTGCTGAACAATCCTGAATGCACCAATAGCTACACTAGGAGCCAAGGGTTGGTTTAGCTCAGTGGGCTAGACAGCTGGTTTGTAATGCAGAACAAGGCCAGCAGCATGTGTTCAATTCCCGTAACAGGCGCCGGAATGTGGCGACTCGGGGCTTTTCAGAGTAACTTCATACGTGTGACAATAAAAGATGATTATTATTATTAATTAATTAATGGGGATCAGCTGAGTGGCCCATTTACACTTCCTAGAAATAACACATTTATTCGCAGGAACCCATTCGCTGCAAACAAAATGATGTTTTCTTTATGCCTTTTTTCAATTACCTGGAAGTATAGGGAGCCGTTTCTCTTACTCCAGGGCAACTTCTTGCCAATTGGAGTTGACGTCAAATAATCAGCACGCTTTTCTCCTGTAGTTTGACTTGTGATCATTTGAACTTTGGCACTCTTGCATGTCTCCTGATGAGTGCAAGTCAAAAACTTTGGCAAAATATATCTCCGCAGCAATATTCAAGTTCTGTATTATCTGCCAACTTTAGATGACTAATTGAACAAGAATGTAGAATCACTGCAGTGCCGAAGGAGGCCATATGGCCCATCGAGTTTGCACCAACCCTCCGAAAGACGATTCCACCAAGGACCACCTCCATGTCCTATCCTCGTAACCCCATCTAACCTTTTGGACACTAAGGGGAAATTTAGCATGGCCAATCTACCTTAACCTGCACACTTTTAGACTGGGGGAGGAATAATTTTAGACTGGGGAGAAAACCAGAGCACCCGGCGGAAACCCACGCAGACATGTGGAGAATGTACTAATCTTTTTGCACTCTTCCATTGCACTTTTCAACAGTATGTCAAAGTAAAAGAAAGAATTAACGTTTAAAAGCAGCAGTGAGGGTGGCATGGTGGCGCAGCGGTTAGCACTGCTGCCTCAGCACTGAGGACCCGGCTTCAATCCCGGACCCGGGTCACTGCCTGTGGAGTTTGCACATTCTCCCCGTGTCTGCATGGGTGTCACCTCCACAATCCAAAGATGTGCAGGTAGGATGAATTGGCCATGCTAAATTGCCCCTTAATTGGAAAAAAATAATTAGGTACTTTAAATTTATTTATTTTTTAAAATAAAAGCAGCAGTGAGCAGCCTAAAAACACGGCTTGAGGGAATTGCACTGTGTGATGCAATGCTGAGTCAGAGCAACGAAAGGTCTCTGATTCAGTTGATACTTGGTTAAATAATTGGTCTCTTGGGGCAGTAATTACAATTGGCCTTAATTCCCCAAATTTGGTTGCATGGAGAGTTATGGAGTCACTTGATTTTAAAATAATTTTCCATTGTTTACAAAATGTCCAGCTCCAGTTTAAAGTGCATCATTCCTGAGAAATTCAAGCTATTAAAGCATTTTTATAGAAATGATTCCTGTATATATTTTTTGTTGCGATGGTTATGTTATTTTATTGAATTGTATGGGTCAGATTCTGGCATTTGGGGGGGGGGGCACATTCCCACTCAGCACATCAACTAAGGGTTAATCTTGCCAATTTCTTTCCATCTCACTGACCACCAACAAATGCCCCCCCCCCCCCCCCGACTCATCCTGCAGATCAATAATCACCTGCCTTTCCCTCCAGATAATCCATTCAAGACCATTGTTTGTGTGTGTTCTAGTTTTTAATAAAGATGTACCAACAGAGACCTGCAAAGTAATTGCGGTCAGATTAGTATATTTAGGACTTCATTAAAAACAGGATTTCGAGTTATTTTTTCACCAAAAGCCCTGAACAAAATCAGAAGTTTTCACTCCAGTGAAAGCTACATAAAATTGTCTGTGTGCACAAAACAGGCCTAGGAATATAAATATAAATTTTACCAGCCTTGTGACTTGTTTATAGTCATGGAATACAAAGCTTAATTGGAAACTGTTTTCTCCACAGCTGAAAAGACATGTCTATACAAGATGGGGAATAAATACTCCATTTCCTTGAAATTTGCCTGTTACAATTTCATCTATCATCAAAGAAGACAGCATCCTTAACCACCAATCTTGTTCCATTGCAAAGTCCTTGTTTAGGACGTTTTGAGTCTAAATGTGTGTGGCGGCATAAAGTTACGTTGTGTAGAAACTCTGAGGAATATAAACTGAACCAGAATCATTGCAGTACAGAAGTCAGTCATTTGGCTCTGCAAGCCATGCTAGCCCTCTGTCGAGCAATCCAGTCAGCCCCATTCTGGAAGTTTATTTGCCTCAGGTGCCCAACCCATTTCTATTGAAAATCGTTAGCCTCTGCTTCCACCCCATCGTGGGCAGCAAGATTCAGGTCATTAATTACCACTCACTGTGTATAATAAATTCTTCCTTCCATCCTGCATCTCTTGGCCAAGATCCTAAAGCTCTGTTCCCTGGAGCTTTGTACCTTCAGCTAAAGCTGTCTACTTTCACACTGAATACCATTTATTTGTGAAGCTAAAGATCCTGTATTCATCGCTGATTACTTTCTCAATATGTTTGCCTTCAAAGATTTGTACACATGCACATATAGGTGCCTCTGCCCTTGCAGACTCTTTAGAACTGTGCCATTAAAGCTATATTTCCTATTCCTTCTGCCAAAATGCATTACCTCACGCATCTCTCTTGTCACTTTTGTCTGCTAATTATGTTCCAAGATCATCCTCCTTGTTCGGCATCACTCAGTTTGGTATTATTGACAAAGTTTGAAATTTAGCCCTGTATTCCAATATCTAAATCATTTATTATATCTAACAAAAATAGCAGTGGTCCCAGCCCTGAACCTTTGCCCGGAACACCATTGTCTACCATTCTCCAGCCTGAAAAATGACCATTTACCATGACTATTTTTCCTTGAGCCAATTTTTCATCCAAGCTGGCACTGTCCTCTTATTCCATGAGCTTCAATTTTTTTAACAGGTCTTTTATGTGATGCTTGTCAAATGTTTTTTCTGATATCTGTATATACAGGATCCATTCATTAACCTCTGTTAATTCATCAAAAAATTCAATTGGATTAGTCAAACACTAAATTCCTTTTACAAACCTGAGCTGGCACTCTTTAATTAACTCAAACCTCTCCAGATTCCTGTTGATTTTCTTTCCCCTGATTGATGCTTCTAAACCTTACCCACCACTGATGGTTAAACTGACCAGCCTATAGTTACCTGGACTGTCCTTGCATCCTTTTCTGAATAAAGGTATCACTGTGCAAAGGATTGGTTTCAAATAATAAGTATAATAAAATAATTGTCAATACCATTTTAGTACACTGGGCAATTCCATTATCTCATTCAAATGCAAAAGTAAAATACTGTGGTTGCTGGAAATCTGAAATGAAAACAAAATGCTGTATATACTCAGGCAGTTAGGTAGCATCTGCGGAATGCAACAGTTCTGAAACATCACTCTGATTTAAAAAGTCATATCGAAATGGAACGTTAACCTTGTTTCTTGCCACAGATACCATCACCTCATTTCCCCCTCTCCCATGTTGTTTAATCCTCTCCACCCTGCTCTTGCTATCTATATCTCTCCTATAAATTCAGAGCACCACGGTAGTGCAGTGGTTAGCACTGTTGCTTCACAGAGCCAGGGTCCCATGTTCAATTCCCGGCTTGGGTCACTGTCTGGGTGGAGTCTGCACGTTCTCAGTGTCTGGGTGGGTTTCCCCCGGGTACTCCGGTTTCCTCCCACAAGTCCCGAAAGACGTGCTGTTAGGTAATTTGGACATTCTGAATTTTCCTTCTGCATACCCAAACAGACATCGGAATGTGGTGACTAGGGGCTTTTTACAGTAACTTCATTACAGTGTTAATGTAGGCCTACTTGTGACAATAAAGATTATTATTATTATAAGTCCTTCTGTAAACAGTAATAATATTTATTAGTGTCACAAGTAGGCTTGCATTAACACTGCACTGTGAAAATCCCCTAGTCGCCATACTACAGTGCCTATTCGGGTACACTGAGGGAGAATTCAGAAAGTCCAATTCACCTAACAAGCGCATCTTTCCCGACTTGTGGGAAGAAACGAGAGCACCCGGAGGAAACCCCCGGAGTCGGGGGGGGAGAATGTGCAGACTCCGCACACAGTGACCCAAGCTGGGAATTGAACTCTGGTCCCTGCCGCTGTGAAGCAACAGTGCTAATCCATCCAGGGTAACTTTGGGATCCCTTTACCTTTTGCTGTTTCTGTTGTTTGCCACCTCCATCCCCATCCTCCACCACTGCTATCGCCACCAGCCGTTTGCAGTCGCAAGTGCATCAAGCACTCCAACTGTCTGATTCCAAGTGCACTCTGTGTTGCCTAACAACAACTTGCTCGCTACAACTGCCCAATACAGCCCAGGCAGACAAAACTGACTATTATTGTAGACTGAGAAATTTCCGTTCAGTACCCAATGCAAATATGACAGATAATTGCATATGTAGGGTTTTGCCATGCTAAAACATTCCAAAGCACTTCAAAGGAACCTTTTAAAACAATTTATCAAATAATCATAATTAAATAATAGAGCTGCAAATATAAATAAGTTAACATGCAATGAGAATGAAAGCATTACAAAATGCTACTCTGTAGTTATTATGAAAGATACTAAAGCAAAATCTCTGAACAATACCTGAACTTGTATTCTGCTAATGTTAGACGGTTGATTTGGAGCCTCGGATGAGCAGAGATGCATACGATAAGGACTGCTCAATATTCTACTGTTCAGAGTAATGTAAAACAATGATTTGTTTTGTTTAGTTCATTGTGAAATATTTTAATAGGTAATTTTGGAAAAGTTGGTGTGACCTTTATGCTGAAATGGGAAAGTGGCAACAAAATAACAATTGGTTACTTGAGAGACACACGGTGGCTATTGTAAAACAAAAATGAAAGACATTCTGTTGGATAATCTGTTCGTCATTATGTAATTTAGGAAATGCCCTAGATTCTGGGCAGACTTCCTCCTGATTCATCAATGAATTCTTCACATTTTGTTCCCCTCATTTGGATTCCAGTGTTGCAGCAGCCAGCCATCTATAATCTGTTGTTGTGCTATGGTTCACAGGAAGCCCTGCAAACAGCTGCACGCATTTCTAATTTGTGGTCAAAGAATGTTCCATTTGTTGACTTGTATACCACTGGGTTTAAATCGGACTAAAACTTGTCTTTTTAATTTTTAAGCTGGCGCATTCAAGTGCAGTACAGTGAGATGGTACAGTAGTGTGGAGGTAGCACTAATCATACCCTTCGAAAAGTTTTTTAAAATAGTATTGCAGCATCTGCATCTTGTATAATTGATATGAGTTTTCAATATGCTTTTTTTAAAAATCCCTCTTTCTGTCCCCTCCCCTTTGTGTCAGCCTTGGCTTAGTTGGTAGAACTCTCTCCTGTGAGTCAGAGCTTGTGGGATAATTCCCTGCCAGTGTGCTATACTGTTAAAATGCCATATTTCAGGTGAGACTTTAATAATAATAATAATATTAATAACCTTTTATTGTCACTAGTATGAAGTTACTGTGAAAAGCCCCTAGTCGCCATATTCCGGTGCCTGTTCGAGTAAGCTCGTGCAGGAATTGAACCCGCGCTGCTGGCCTTGTTCTGCATCACAATCCAGCTGTCAAGCTCACTGAGCTAAACCAGCCCCTTAAATAAATATAAAGGACCCCATGGTGCTATTCGAAGAGCAGTGCTTTCCTCGTCCTTGCCTCACTGATGCGTGTGGGTCCTTGCGCTGCATGAATTGGCTACTATGTTTCCCTCCATTACCATAATGAATATACTTCAAAAGGTACTTAATTGGCTATAAAATCCTTCCCGAGGCCACAAAAGCCACTCTGTCAATGCATGTTTCTTTCTTTCTATCTTCCACTCCTGTAAATGTTGATTCATGCTGGAATATACCCTGTATGTGCCAGTTTACCCTCTGGTATTGGGCCATATGAGTGAACTTGAGTTGTTTAGAACCAACAAACTATTTGATCCTGGGAAGAAATAGAATCATGGAAACCTCACATTTGGCCCATTGAGTCAGCACCGACCCTCTGAAAGTGCACCCTACCTAGGCCCAATCTCCACCCTATCAGTGTAACCCCACCTAACCTTTGAACATTAAGGGACAGTTTAGCATGGCCATTCCACCTAACCTACACGTTATGGTCTGTAGGAGGAAACTGGAGCACGTGGAGGAAACCCACGCAGGCACTGGGAGAATGTGCAAACTCCTATCAGTCACCCGAAATTGAACCTGGGTCCTTGGCGCTGTGAAGCAGCAGTGCTGTGCCACCTGACATATCAGCTGAACCAGATTCCTTCCCAATGTGCCACATAGTAAATTATCATAACCTATCACAGCCCTGGCTAACACCAGCTAACCCCAAACAAACCAGTGATGTAACTGGAATCTACCTGGACTGGCAAATCATGTATTTTCCTTTTCACATTTCATCAACGCCCTCCCCTCCCAACTGAACTTCAGCCATCATGCTGTGAACGCTAAAAGTCTCTGACAAATCTTCTCTGCCTTGCTCCAATTTCTTAAATCACACCGGAAGACATCCTGTAAAACAGGTTGCTTTAGTTACCTTCACAACCTCTACTTCAGGGGTTATGGTAATGAAGCCAATGAGTTCACATTTGGGGTCACTAGCTCCTCCTTGTAGTGGCAACTATGGAGAGAAGACGAGCATGTCCAGAGGCTAGGGCAGGTCAGCTTTGGACCAACTGGATCAATTCTGCCACAATGTATGGGGTGGACATTGGGCTCAGGAAACAACTTCTAGCTGCAAGTTTGAGTATGCCTGGGAGTTTGTGAGCAGACTTTGCTTAACTAGAGACTGGCAGGTATAACTTGCATGGCTGAGCCTCTAAGGTGAGTGGCAGCTTCAAAATCACACCAGGATAGCAACTCTGCCTCAAGTTACCATTAATCAAAAGGGGAGGGTTGATGAAGAGGGGCAACTGGGAGAGTGGGGGGGAAGGAAGATTGGAGAAGTAGGCACTGAG
Organism: Scyliorhinus torazame; assembly: GCF_047496885.1. Classification (NCBI taxonomy): domain Eukaryota; kingdom Metazoa; phylum Chordata; class Chondrichthyes; order Carcharhiniformes; family Scyliorhinidae; genus Scyliorhinus; species Scyliorhinus torazame. The sequence continues at coordinate 221,974,838 of NC_092713.1, read as the reverse complement.
TGGGATTTGGAACAAAGGGGTTGCTGAGTGAGGGGGTTTTAGAACAGGGGTTCTGAGTTGGGGACCAGGGATTTTGGGAAGAGGGGCTGCCAAGCGAGTGCAGGAGAGGTGGAGTGTTGTCAAGGGGGCGGGGGGAGCTGATTACAATTTGTGTATGTGGGGACAATGTTGCGAGAAGGGCTACACTTGAGTCTTCTGTCATCGGAAAATGGAGAGCTCGTCTGAACATACAGGAAAGTGCACTTTTTCATATTTATATGATATGATCTGTACATGGATTTTAATATGCTTAATATTACTATACTGCTTTATTGCAGTTTTGTTTTAGCTTGTGTCATGGGTCATGTTAATTTTCGGGTGTTGAAATTTGATCTCAATGGAAAATAATTTGAAAATGAAAATCGCTTATTGTCACAAGTAGGCTTCAAATGAAGTTACTGTGAAAAGCCCCTAGACGCCACATTCCGGTGCCTGTTCGGGGAGGCTGGTACAGGAATTGAACTGTGCTGCTGGCCTGCCTTGGTCTGCTTTAAAAGCCAGTGATTTAGCCCAGTGTACTAAACCAGCCCCTGGTTTTTAGAGAGCATTGCTCTATAATATCAAACTACTTTCCCGTACCATCCCAAGTCCATATTGCACTGCGTTTGTTTTTACAAGTTAAGTAATGGCAAGGCCAGAATTTGTTGCCTCGCCTTTAACGGTGATGATGAGTTGTCTTCTTGCACTTGCCCTTTGTGTGGCAAATGTACTCCCAATGATGCTATTTGAAAGGCAGCTCCAGAATTCTGATCAGGAACAATGAAGGAATGGCAAGATAAATTATATAGTCCAAGTATTTTAGACTTCAAGTTTGTAACCTTTTTTTATAAATTTAAGGTACTACATTTTTTCCAATTAAGGGGCAATTTAAAGGTTCTTTTATTTTCCTGCCTCTGTAGATAGTTCAGGCAGTGCCCTATTGGGCACCCCCTTCACTAACACTCTGACTCTCTCCCTCCCCACCACCCTCCTTTCCCCTCTCTCCCCACCACCCCCCTTCCTTTCCCTTCTGTTGGTACAGAGGCGAGGGTATCTCGTCTCTCCAGCGCAAAGTTTAGTGCTTATACCGTTTGATTTTTGTAGATTGTTGTGAACTGTTTTAATAATCAGAGTATCTACCCCCCCCCCTCCCCCTCCCTGTACATTGGTACTGAGGGGAGGATATCCTGTTTCTCCAACACAAAATGAGTGTTTGTCCTGTTTGGCCGTGTATATATTTTTTACTGTTTTAATAAAAAGATATGGCCATTCCACTCACCTGCATAAAGTTTATAACCTGGGTGAGCATAGTGGTTTAGCTGACAGGCGAGTGTAGCCATCTGGGATGGCCACTTACAACCAGGAACAGAGAAGCTCGCAAAGCATAGCGGGTAAAATGGACAATGCGAGATTCAGGCAGGCTCAGAGCCTGAAATGTATATTTGCAAGTGAGGAATCCAGACGGTATCGAAACCCCGACCAATTAGCATTTGATGGACTGATTAGCATTTGCTGCCCATCTCCGCCAGACAAAGGACTGGTACTTGAGCGACCGGTACAGTCCCAGACATTTTGGCGCCACTCCCTGTACTAGGGAAGCGTAAACAACAAGGTCAGTGACCGCTTGGGACACGTCCATTTATTGGTTTGAAATCGAACATAGTGATCAGGGATCACCCAATTAATGGGGTCCAAAATGAAGGACGGCCCAAAAGAGCGCGAAAACCCCCAAGCATAAGAGGAGAGTCCACCATGTGTTCGTCCTCTTTTGGACCTGGCGCCCCGGCAACGTCCACCTCCAATCGCAGCACCACCAGAAGCAAGTCCAAGTTCAACGCCCGCTACCAGACGGATGAGCCGCACTGAGCAGCAGTTACTTCTACAGACTCAATAGATCCAGAATCGAACACCGGCCACTGTTCCTCTGACCTAAGCCGGGTGCCTGAAGTTAAGTACAGGTGAAGTTAAGTAAGGTCTTAGCTGATAGGTGTAGTTAACTAGTAGTGCATGTTGCATGATTGATTGTGTAAATAAAGTACCCTTGACCTTGAACTAACTAACTGGTGTTTGGCTCTTTGATCGATAGCCGGTTGAACCTTGTGGTGGTATCATTTGATACCTGACGACTCTGAGCATTAGAATATTGATATCCAAAGGAAGGAGGGCAACCTCACTGACTGCCATATTTACAGTCGGTAAAGAAAAGGCAACACTAGGAAGCCAGAGGTTGAGCTCAAATTTTGTTTAAGCGAGATGTGAAATCGAATTAATAAAATATGGCATTTTGTGTGGTGGCACCATCTGAGAGAACTATGAAAGATGCTGAATTGTAAAAAATATGACTAATGTCATCCTCCTCTGTCTTATCTACACGTATCATCTTGTTGTGAAATCTAAAGCAATTGGGGATAGTAATTCATGGGACATAAATCTGGCTTTGCAAGTGCAAAATAAATTGAGTGATAACTGATCATCTGTATACAACCAAGTAATGAAGAAAACTTCACATGTATTCAATGGCCCTAATATTTTTTAGATGTTTGTTTAGTGGTGCTAATGCTTGAATACTTTGTTTGTGCTAACTACACTGTCGGAAAGGAAACCTTGTTTGTGTCAATCCCTTTCTGGTTCTGGATCTGACCTCTGCTTCTTTCAGGCTGACTGGATCCATCCTGTTTCTGTGGCCAGCCTCCGATTGGGCCCTGGCCCAGCTCTTCTCTACTTTGCATACTAACATAGGTGATGTAGTGTTTAGGAAATAGTCTAGGTCAGACTGCAAGGCAGTAATTTAAAGTTTGTAGTTCAGCTGACCGCTCTCTGTTATTGAGGGGCAGCACGGTAGCATTGTGGATAGCACAATTGCTTCACAGCTCCAGGGTCCCAGGTTCGATTCCGGCTTGGGTCACTGTCTGTGCGGAGCCTGCACATCCTCCCCTTGTGTGCGTGGGTTTCCTCCGGGTGCTCCGGTTTCCTCCCACAGTCCAAAGATGTGCAGGTTAGGTGGATTGGCCGTGATAAATTGCCCCTTAGTGTCCAAAATTGCCCTTAGTGTTGGGTGGGGTGACTGGGTTATGGGGATGGGGTGGAGGTGTTGACCTTGGGTAGGGTGCTCTTTCCAAGAGCCGGTGCAGACTCGATGGGCTGAATGGCCTCCTTCTGCACTGTAAATTCTATGATAATTTGACCACATCTTTAAAAACAAAAAATTTAAAAAATTTGATTTCAATTTCTGCCATCTGTCTGGTGTGTCAAGATCTGAACTATATGTCTGATTAAGATGTGGAGAAATATAAATCCATGAAACCCGTTGCTTTGTTTGAAAAATACAGCCCATTGGTCAACCGTGCCTCCCTGTGACCTGCCGAATGCCCTGAGCTAGTTCTTGGCTTGTATTGATGTAGTGTCATGGCACAGGTTCACTGCCATATTTATTTACAAAGAGGTATGAACTTGACATGTTGGAATTTTAACTGGGTCCACTGCGCATTTGTGGCAGCTTTCATCCAGTGTCTTGAAGTTCTGAGCATTACACTCTATCTTAAAACCTTTATCACTTGGACTTCCGGTGGCGACATGTAGGAGGAGGTCGCATGTAAGGTAACTGCTGCCAGAGTCGTTGATTTTTGGTTCCTCTTACCGGTTTCCGGGGGAAATTGGTGGACAGATTCGCCCCATTCAAGAATATTTGGTATGAAGATGTCAAAAGGTGCAAGAAAGAATATAATTTTTAAAAGGTGGAAGCAGTCTGAGGAACCAAGCACGTTGCAGAACCCAGGGGGATCAAAGATGGCGGAGGCAAATTCATCGGATGGAACCACATCTATCACGGTAGACAAAAGATGGCGGAGGTAATGGCTATCGAATTGGATAAACATTTCGAGAGGCATGGGAGGGAAATGGTGGAGGCCCGCAAAGACAGTGGATGATGCCCTACGACGGACCTGGACTGGACTGAAGGGGCTTACATGGAACTTAGTTGAAAGGAGTGGAGGAGGCACTGTGCGACACAGTGATCCGTTCGCTTTGTTAGATAGTGCAGCCACCTGGGTTGGCCACTTCCCGACTTTAAAATGGAGATCCGCTAAGAATGCAGGGAAATTCAGCCAACGCAGGAAAAACAAACGGGTGCAAAGTTTCCTGAAATCAGAACTTGCAGGAACCCAGACAGCACTGAAACTAACAACCATCTACATACTGATGAGCGATCCCCGGGAACAATTGGAAACAGTTAAGGTAAACAAGGCCAAGCCAGACTCCTCGGCGCCAGCAGGAGCCAAGACAAAGGAAGGCCAACGGACACTTAGGAACTGCCCAGCGATCGGAGAACAGCTCCAGTATTGGAGAAATCGATCCAAGTGATCAGAACATAGTCCAATCACTTGGAACCAGGTACGGGGTCCGCCCCGGATGGCGCAAAGCCTCTGGGGACTATAAAATAGAGTCCCCAAGTTAAATTAGTCCTTGGCAGGGTCTCAACAGCTCGAAACAGCCCTTGACCATGACCCGCCTAGTAGCTGCACCAACCAAGTAAGTCTCCAGTCAACTCATGCTACGAGATAGGCGCTCCTAGCTACCAGTCTATACCAGCTTTGAAGACTGCAGACTCAGAATCGAACAAAAGGCCATTTGTTCCCCTGACCTGGTGGGCCAGTTCCAAAGCTAAGTATAGGCCTTTTAATGTTAGAGATGGTCTAGTAAGTAGAGTTTTATACATGAGTAGTGATTGACTGTGTATAATAAATGTGTTTTGATTTGAAACTTACTAACTGGTGCATTGAGTTATTGATCAGCACTTGAACTTGTATCTCGTGGTGGTATCATAAAGATACCTGGCGACTCTAGAGCAAAGGTTATAAAACAGAGCAAATTAAGTAAAGACACAACGAGCAACATTTACTAAGAGCCAACCAAACGTTAGCAACAATGCTGAGCTGGGGAGGGTGGAGGAATGAAATAAAGGTCTGAGAGTGAAGGGTGATGATCTGGAAAATAGGTCGAGGCTGCAGTACATTTATCATGTGGCTTCCTGAGGGAGTGGAGGGTCAGAGGCTGACTGAATACTTCAAGTCGATGTTTCTGAAGTTGGTGGGAGAGGAGGATCAGGCCCTCTCCCTCTCCCTCCTTCCCCCCCCCCCCCCCCCCCCCCCCCTCCCAATCGAACTTGATCGGGCGAATGAACCACCGCAAATGGTGATGGCGTGTTTTCACAGCTATCGGTTGAAGGAGCAGACCCTAAAGTGGCCCACGAGAATCGGGAGGTGTGGTGGAAAGGCAGCAGTGTCCACATCGATCAAGATACTGCAACGGAATTGGCAAGGCGTGGGCGGCCTTTTACAGGGCGAAGTTGGCGCTCTGCAAGAGTGGTGTGGTGTACTTAGCGAGGCTGAGGGTTCGGCACCAGGCTAAATCTTTTTCGAAGAAGTGGAGGCATTTATCAAAGTGGAGGGACGGACTGGGACTGGACTGAAGGGGCTTACATGGAACTTAGTTAGTTGGGACAGATCTGTATCCTTATATATCCTTCAATTACTCAGGAGTCTGGTAACCAGAAGTCAGTCTGAATGCATGAGTTGTGTACAGTGGTCATTTTGGTAATGTTGAGCTGATCTTTGCTGAACTTTAAATAGGGAATTAATTCATGTACACTATTTGGTTGGTCAAGGGAGTGGATTCACGTACACTATTTGGTTGGTCAAGAATAGTTGCTGGATAAGGTAAGTGCCACCAGTCAGTACTGTTTTCCAGTTAAATGGAACGCTCAACTATTTGATACACACGACTTGCCACCTTCTGGAGTAATCTATTATGAACAACTCTCATCGCCATGGTACATTGTTAGAATAGAAGATGATCAAACAATAGTTTAAGGTTTAAAAAAAAATTATTTTCAACTAAATGTGTCTAATAACTTTTTCTTTATTTGCAGCTGGCTAATTGCAATCTTGTCCCAATTAAACCCCCTCTTTGGTCCACAATTGAAAAATGAGACAATCTGGTACTTGCGCCACCAATGGCCTTGAATTCCTCAGCAAATATCTTTCAATGGAGATCAGGTGAGCTTTGGAGAAGTGTTTTATTTTATTGTCATAGGTGTATGATTTAGAAGGTGCAGTTTATTCAGTGTATATAGTACTCATATATTTCTGAGCTGAGTAAAACAAGTGTGAGCCTGCAGGTATTTTAATTGAAAACATTTCAATTCCAAAGAAATATCAAAATGTATTGCTTCAAATTACTACTGCACAGCTGTAAACAATGGCGAGGACACCTGTGATGACAGTGGGTTGACTATTAATCACCAAGTCTTCCAGGAGGTGTTAAGAATGTTTGTGCTTTAAGCTATTTAATTCTAAGATAGAAAGGAGTTGGGGTTCCAGAGGATAGCTAATTCGCATTTCTACCTGGATGCAAGGACCATGTGTTTCATGCTGCTATGGGGTTGGATTTCAGTAGGGGAAGAGTCCAAAGCAAACACTATAGCATCAGCTTACAGGGTTTTCTAAGATATCACTGACTCTGCTAGAAACGGGACAGTCTGCAAGAATCCGGGGTGAAGGCAACCAGCCTCTACTCTTCACACCGTGTGTGGGAAAACTCCAGCTTGGATTGAAGAGAGCAAATTCATAGTGATTTAAACGGAGCTATCATAAGTTGCCTAATTAAATTCTGTTTAGTTAATGTTGCTATTTGTCACAGTAGTCTTACAAAATTAAATTTTGTAATGTGATTCTTCTCATCACTGGAAATTCAAATATATTTTAAAAAGTTATTGGCCTCTACAGGGATTGTAACACCACTGCCTAATTTAGATGAAGAAATTTGTACTTTAATCTATATCTGATCCTACGGAATGTTTATGCTGTGGGTCATATAATCAGACACTAAGGAGTAGGAAAATAAAACTAGATCCAGCTCCTCCATTCAGCTTCTGATTACTCCACCTGGGTATTGATTGACGTCACAATAAGTGAGCAGGGAAAATGTATTACTGTGAAAGTACAATGTGTAGAGCAGTGGAAATGAGGTAGGAAGCCAGAATCACAACAAAAGATGCAGGTCATCTACACCTTAAGACTTTTGCCTTCCTCCTATTAGCTAATAGTTTCACTCTGAATATGAGTACCTTGGGTCACTGTCTGTGCGGAGTCTGCGCATTCTCCCCGTGTCTGCGTTGGTTTCCTCCGGGTGTTCCAGTTTCCTCCCACAGTCAAAAAATGTACAGGTTAGGTGGATTGGCTATGCTAAATTGCCCCTAGTGTCCAAAAAGGGGTAGGTGGATTACAGGGATAGGGTGGAGGTGTGGGCTTGGATAGGGTGCTCTTTCCAAGGGCTGGTGCAGACTCGGTGGGCCAAATGTCTTCCTTCTGCACTGTAAATTCTATGATAAATTTGATGAAGAGAGTATTTAGAGTGGTTGAGCAGAGAAGTTAACAGATCAGGTTTGAGAGAATTACTCATCACAGAAACAGGTCATTCAGGCTAGAATTGTGTTGGTGTGCTTAGCATGTGTGCCACCTACCGAATCCCATTTCTCAACCTATTAAGTAAATTTTCAAGCAATAATCTTGTGGATAAAACCTCTAACTTTTCAATTTCTCCTTTGTGGTCGTTATCTTTCAACCCTGGTGACACCCGAGTGAATCTATGCTGCAACCTTTTTCTATTGCTTTTATATCCTCATAATAAGATGCCCAGAATTGTATACAATTGCTGTTGCAGGTTCAATCTTGCTTCCTTGCTCTGTGTTCAATGTCTCACCAGTGACATTGTTTGTGACTATGACAAAGATAAACTATCCCTCATCCTTCTTGACACAGTTGACCACAGCATTCTTCTCTAACGCCTTTCCACTGTCATGTAGTGGGTGGGGTTGCTCTCATGGTTCCATTCATATCTAACTAATTGGAGCCAGGGTATCACTTCCCACCCCCACAAAGTTACCTCTGTGTTCCCCAAAATCTAGCCCTGCCTGCACCCTCCATCTTTATTTCCCATCTATGGGCTGCCACTCTGACATCATATGAGACCAACATTAGTTTTCTCACAAACACTGATGACACCCAACTTGCTTGTCTCCTCCACCATTATGTTTATCTGACATACAGTACTGAATGAGTAGACATTTCTCCATTTAAATATTGTGAAGAGTGAAGTCATTTTCATCGGCCTGTGCTGCAAACTCTACCTTTCTCCCCCTGGTGATCAAGGCTGAACCAGAATATTTGCCATTTTGATGTCAGATTTGGCCCGGAGATGAACTTCTGACCACACATCCACTCCACTACTAAAACTGCTGTTTCCACCTGTATAACATCACCAGACCTTGCCCCTGCCTTAGCTCATCTGCTGCTGAAACCATCTTTTGTTGCCACTAAATTTCCTCCAACATATTAATGGTCAAACTTTCTCTCCTCTGTGAACTTGAGTTCATCCATATCTCTACTCTCCGTGCCTTCATTCATGCCATGTTCCGTTCATCCAGCACCCCTGTCCACATTGACCTACATTGGCTCCCAGACAAGAAATGCCTTGATTTTAAAATTCTCATCCCTGTTTTTGGGCCCCTTCACGGCCTCGCCATTACCTACTTCTAATCTCTGCCAGCCCCATAACCACCTGAAATATGTGAGCTCCTCTAATTCTGGCCTCTTGAGCATCCCATATGTTCATTGTTTTACCATGGTGGCCATACCTAAACCTCTCCACCTCTTTCCCCCTGTAACACATTCCTTAAAACCTGCGTCTTTAATCAAGGTTTTGGTGAACTGCCATATCATGTTGCTTGGTGTCTTTTTGTTTTCATAATGTTCCTATGGAGTACCTTGGGACATTTTGTTCTGCCAAAGGTGCTATATAAATACAAGATTTTGTCTCTATCTGACCCTTAACCTTTTTTTGTTTTTTAAAATTGGGGATCTGTGGTAGAGTACATGCAAATACCAACTCTCTGCTATTAGATCTGGATTAAAATAAAGCAGTGCTACAGACCAGTGCATTTCACTTCCATTCAAATTAGGACATATTAACATTAGGTATGTTTCACCTGCCAGAACAAACAGTTGACCCGCTTGTTTAATCCACTTATTTTTCAGCATTGACTTCATTAAATGTATGGAAGGCAGTTGCACCAATTGTATAATTCATAACATTTTTCTTTGTATGAAATTTATGAGAATGAGCTAAACTTCATTGGAGGAAGAACTGCTTATCTAACCTTTTCTGGACACCCTTCAAGTTACGTGGAATTTTTCATGTATAATGCCACGTGACTGAAAGACATCTGGGTGGTTGTGCAAAGTTGCATGACTCAGAATAACCCAATAGTAATTAACAGAACCACATTTTTAGTTGAGTTGTGCTTACATAAATCATGTGAAATCATTATGGGGGAGCAGGAGAGCATTGTCATTAACCCTCTGTTGCCTGTTTCCTTGCGCTAAAAGCCAAGTACTGAATTGAATGCTTTTGTGAAACATTAATAACTCTATATTATGCATCTATTTCTGATGTCAAAATTACTTTTTATTTTTTGGCATCAGTAGAAACTACTAATGGAGTGGGGGGCATGGGGCAAGCATTGAAACCTATAGTCACTGATGCAGCTCTGGAAGCAGAAGCAACAATCCAGGTTCTCATTTTGTCAGTCGGTCATTTTATAAAAGAAATCTCTGGAATTAACATGCCAACAAATGATTTTTCAACTATGAAAATATTTGGAGTGGATGTGAATTTGTATTGATGCTTATTTCTGCTTTATATAATCTGTTTTTCTTTTTACAGAGAACAGAAAGATATCTTTAAAATCACTGCAAATGATTAATTTCTTTTGCATCCGAGTGGCTTTCTTAAATGGGAACTTTCCCAAACGGCATTCAACATCAGTGGATTATTTTGAATTTTGCATTCTGATTTTGTGTGAATTGGAATTGATCTTGGCATTTGAAGTAATAAGACTAACATGAATATTTAGCAGCAATGTATTGGAAACCTAAATGTGTCTTAAACCCTTCAGCTTAGAGCATTTTGGACCATTTCTATAACATTTATACTAATGTTAAAAAAAATCATCAGAATGTAGTACTGTGGGGGAAATAATGTAATCTGTGTCAAACAAATGTTTATTTTCTGGGGTCTTATTTTTGTACTAACTTGATTGTATACTGCCAAATGAATATGCATATCTAGTTTAAACACTTGTGTATTACTTTCCTATTTCTTGCTTTGTTTATTAAAATCGAAAATTATTTCAAATCTGATCCTGGAAACAATTTAATAAATGTTGAAAAGCTTTAATTTTTGAAATAATGCACTTTTTTTCTATCAAATGTTTATTGATTAATTTAAAATGACAGGGTATTGTACTTGCAGGGGTTAACGGGAAACCCATTTGGTTTATTTAAGGAGATATAGTAACCTAAAGATATTTGCTGTGATCTTAACAGTTAAGTATGTGGAAATGACATCGGATTTTGGTTCTCATTTTGACCATTGGGTTCAGATATGTAATGGGAAATTGAAACCTCGTGCCATATCTGAAATATTGTAGCAAATGGCTTTTCTTCAATATTGTGCTTACCTTTGGATGAGCTTTAATATTTGAAGTACTGTGGAATTAAAATTAACCAGAAGTATATTTAGAAAGGATGGCCATGAGCTCCCGACAAGGTTTACTAATAGCACTTTGAATTTAAAGTTGTAAAGAGAGTAGATTATGTTTCTTCGAATAAGAACTGGGTAATTATTGTTGCGTTTGTACAAAAAAGTGCTTATTCCCAGCTGGGATTACAAGGTGGTTCACATTTAAGGGTTTAAATGACCATAATGTCATAATTTGCAGATTATTGTAATCAGTGCCTTTTAAGATAACTGATGTGCTTCCACATATCATTTGTATTTTATGTTCTCTGCATTGGGTGCTTTCAATTCTTTATAATGTTGGTACTTGTATTGTGGTGTGCCATTGCCAGTTAGCAATATCTTCACTGTGGGATTAATAACTAAGTTATTGAAGTTACAATCAGTTTATTAGCAAAAATAAATTGATGTAGATCTTGAAGCTAGAATAAAATTAGGCTTGTATGGAATGAAAAAACATTTCGGTTTGAAGAACCCAATGTTTAATATATAGTAAAACGTAATTTACTATCAACTATTGGAAATCTTTTTAAATTGAAAAATTAGTGGTTAAATATCTGCTGGACTTGGAAAATGTAATGATACTCCTCATTTGGAAAGAAATGTACTCCAGATATAGAACTTTAACAAGCATATATTTTGTGTAACTTGATTAATGGGATGGAAAACATTGGGTCAACCACTTTACCTCCAGATAGGGCACATTCCTGAGGATAACTAACATTGAAGAGCTCCAATTGTTAAAGGAATCTGAACGAGAGGAGAAAAAAATGTGAAATTGACCTTTAAAGCCATGCTTTCTGGAAAATCCTTTCTCATGTTAACTTGAAGAGTCAATCTAGAATAAGACGTGCTGTCTCAAAACAAAGTACAGTGTCCATTTTTGGATTGGTTTGCTGATGTAATACATACCACCTGTTGGCCTCACTGTTACCCAAAACAAGGCATATGCACAAATTGTATTTGCTACAGAATTCTTTCTCGCTTGTGCAAACCCTACATACAAATGCAGTCCTTTTAATAATAAAACTATTAGCTAATAGGAGGAAGGCAAAAGTCTTAAAGTGTAGATCACCTGCATCTTCTGTTGTGATTCTGTTAGTGACATTTAACATTTAAAGAAGAAATCTGAACATCCAGCGACAGATCTACACCACAAAATTTCACGTTTATGTTTGAAACAAACTTTATTAGAGAAATGAAACAAAGCATACACCACTAGGTTAATGCTATAGCCTATAAGATTGATACTATAAACTCAGTTTTACTCCTCTTCTCTTCCACCCCCCCCCCCCCCCCCCATTATTTCCAGTGTCTTAATGTTCATTCACTTTTCCTGAGACCTACCCAAAAGGTATACCACCGCCCTCTAGAATTTACTTTATTAGTGTTCCAACTATTCCTCAAGATATCAATTACACAGGTATCATTCCATTACCTTTTGACATAACGATCCTCTAATTTTCTTTAAAGACCTCAGCATTGAGAATTCTGAGGGCCCATCCAGAAATTCCTCATCCCCTTGCTCCTCCTCCGGTGTCACTGACTTACACAGGTCCCTATAAAATTCCTCAAATACTTTATTTATCTGCTCCGGAGCCTCCACCAACATCCCCACCATAGGGCTGTAGCCACCTGGCTTGGCCTACTCCAGACGTAAAATGGAGAACAGCAAAGGCTGCAGGGAAATTCAGCCAACAGAGGCAGAAACTAGCAGGTGCAAGTTTACTGTGTATTAAACTCTGCAAAAGCCCAGACAGCATCGATACAAGGTAGCCATCTGCATAATAATGTAGCAGCCATTTACATACTAATGAGCGATCCCAGGAACAATCAAAACATTTGGGATAAACAAGGCCAAGCCAGAGTCCTCGGCGCCAGCAGGAGCCAACACAAAAGAAGTTAATGGACACCTCAAGACCGCCCATCGATCAGGGAACCGCTCCAGAGAAATCGAACCAAGCGATTGGAACGAAGTCCAATCACTTGGAACCAGGTACAGGATCCGCCCCGAAAGGCAGGAAGCCCCTGGGGACTATAAAGTTAAGCCCCCAAGTTCAAATCGTCCTGCTTGACCAGGTCACTCAGCAATGTGAACCAACCCTTGACAGTGACCAGTTCAGCTGCCGCCAAGAGCCCCTAAGTCTTAAGTCAAAGCTCGCTACGAGATAGGCGCTCCGAGCTACCAGTCCGTACCAACTTTTGAATCCCGCAGACTCAGAACCCGAACGAAAGGCCATTTGTTCCCCTGACCTGGTGGGCCAGTTCAAAGTTAAGTATAGGCCTGTTAGTTGTAGAAGTAGCTTAGAAGTAGAATTTATGCATGAGTAGCGATTACTGTGTATAATAAATGTGCTTTGATTTGAATCTTACTAATTGGTGCATTGAGTTATTGATCATTACTTGAACTTGAACCTCGTGGCGGTATCATAAAGATACCTGGCGACTCGAGAACTTGAATCTCGTGGCGGTATCATAAAGATACCTGGCGACTCGAGAGCAAAGGTTATTAAACAGAGCCAATTGAACCAACCAAAAGTTAGCAACAGGGTGGCATGGTGTCGCAGTGGTTAGCACTGCTGCCTCACAGCGCCATGGATCCGGGTTTGATTCCGGCCCCAGGTCACTGTCTGTGTGCGGAGTTTGCACATTCTCCCCGTGTCTGCGTGGATCTCGCCTCCACAGCCCAAAGATGTGCAGTGTTGGTGGATTGGCCATGCTAAATTACCCCTTAATTGGAAAATTGTTTTTAAAAATATCATTGTAGATTCTTCAGCTCCTTGTCCTGGCTTTGGACATACATAAATTGTTCTTTCCAAGTCTGCTACCACAGATTCTGTATAGTTTATAATCCAACTATTCAAGCTGACTGCTTTATGCCGCAAGGCTCTGTGAAGAGCACGAGAGTCCTTCCATTACCTGCAAACTGGAGCAAATCTTTTCCCTCACAAACACCAAACTGAACTGAACCGCCTGCTTCTTCCAGCAAACATGCAAATACATTAAACAAAGGAACCTTCCACTCCCATCTCCATGTCACCATGGCAATCTCTTGGATGTTGACAAACAGAAATATAAATTAATAATTTTACTATCCATCCTGCTTTGATTCTAGAACCTATATGAATAATTTATATCGCTACTGGAGTTTTACAACTCCCTCTCGTGGAATTGCTGGCCCTAAAAATAAAAGTCATATTCTAAAACTAGCTATTTGTAATACCTAGAATAGTGAAGGAGAAAATCATGGAGGAACAATCCAATTTTCCAATAATCTTTGACAATAGGCTTGGATAGCAGCAAATGTTATGGCCCTATTCAAGAAAGGGGAACAGAATGAACCAGGAAATTTTGGCCAGAGAGTATTCGGTTGTGAGTAAATGTTAAATCTACGATGTGCAACACATGAAGGGAATGGTATTATTGTATTCAGAGAGCCAAAAGGATAGTCAAAGAAAATGTTCCTTAAGTGGTAATCTTCCGAATAGGACAAAGCTGCAATACTTAGATCTTTAAAGGAGTGAATGCAGTAGTGAGAACATGCAAATAAGAAAATAAATATATGGAAACATTGAATATAACTTATTCAATTTGTTCAAAGCATTGACTACAGTTGAAATATTGAAGTAATTCTCTTCCAGGAGGGTATTGGAGCTCTGGAAAAGGGCACAGGAATAACACTAGAAATAAGAGATCATGGTTATGAGAAAAGCCTTTCTTCATGAGAACAGAAAAGGTTAATTGGAATTTGAAGGCATTTCTTTCTTTAGTATTATTGTCCCAAGTAGGCTTACATTAACACTGCAATTAAGTTACTGTGACAAGCCCTTGGTCGCCACACTCGGCGTTTGTTCGGGTACACAGGGAGAATTCAGAATGTCCAATTCACCTAACAAGCACATCTTTCGGGACTTGTGGGAGGAAACCGGAGCACCCGGAGGAAACCCACGCAGACACTGAGAACGTGCAGACTCCGCACAGGCAGTGACCCAAGCAGGAATCGAACCTGGGACCCTGGAGCTATGAAGCAACAGTGCTACCCGCTGGTTTTGAATGGGTAAAAGACTGAAAAAATTTCCATTGTTTAATTGCATTGATAATAAGAAAATAGACTGAAGATTGCTGAGATGAATGGGTGGGAACAAGTTAAGATTTTAAGTAGAGTTGATAATTTGGAAACGGAGGACCAAGAATATGAGAATGAATTGGAATCAATTAATCCTATTTTTAGAACTACCAAAGTTATGATTGCAGTGGGTCCTGTGGTGACCACCTGTGCCTATTCTTTGCAGCAGTTGTCTATATGGGTACACTTGAAGGTGCTTACTGTCATTGAGAGCTTCTCTTACAGCGATCTGTGATTTGGGTGCAATTCCATTTGACGAACACCTCATCCTTTTGATAGTTGCCTTCTGGATTTGAATTTGTTTCTCCACAAAGTGTTATTGTGTTTGAACCATCAGTGTAATGTTATGTATCCTTGTTCCTTAACAGTTAACAGTTGCACTATTCCTATTTTGGGATAAAGGGTCACATGTCAAAAATGATGGTGTTTGACATGTAAATGGATTAGCTGGAAACCCCATTTGTGTTAACATTGATAGATGCTTTTTAATTTCACTTGTTTTAAGTTTTATGTAACTTATTTTTTAAAAAGTAAATATTGATGTTTAGATTTCTACATGGCACTCGGAATTGCGACATTAACAATTATTTGATTCCATGGGGGACACAAGTGGATCTGCCCATCCACAAATAACAGCTTGTATTTCATGCATTTCAATTTTCCCATGGTGCTCCATTGAGGTATAGCCAGGCACAAAATAGGTGCTAACCCAAATAAGGAGACGCAAGTAGTGGTCAAGGGTGGATTTTAAGGATAACCTTCGAGCAAAGCGGGGTGCAGGAATAAAGAAAAGAAGTTTCAGAAAGTTATACAGCCCTTAATCTTGAAGGAAAGGTTTGGAATGCAAATATGGCTGGAGTTGTGGCCAGCAGAGGTTATAGAGATGAAGAGTGTCATGGTGTTGCGGAGAAAAGTACAGCTATTGTGCACTTCATTCTTCCACTTGTAAGAAGCCAGACAAAGACTCTTGGAGTATGCTTTGGGCATTCCAAATTAGCTGGCGCTTTGGGCATTCCAAATTAGCTGGCGCTTTGGGCATTCCAAATTGGGATGCCAGCGAGCACTGATTCAAGGATAGTACAGACCGTTATACTTAGAGATGCGATTACAAAAATGAGCAAATACCAATCATTTGTTACTGGTTATCTATGTCCAATCATGCCTATCGATTAAGGTTACGTCATGCAAAGTATGAGCATAACTGACTAATCAAATTAAAGGTCTGCATGATTAATTAACTATCCAACCATTACAAAAGCACGCATGGTGTCTTTCAATTGGTGATATCGGTGGTCCGATATCTGGGATGTAACTATCAATAACCTTCCTCCCTGCTGTTTCATGACTCTTCTCGAAGTATGGATGCTATCCGTCAACCCTCCCTATCATTATCAGCAAACACCCTGGAGCCAAAGCAAAATGGTAACTGTTCCATATTGTTATACAGACCTTGAGTTTTAACACCCGCGGAGTTCCCTGACTGGAACGAAAGAGAAAATGCTGGAAAATCTCAGCAGGCCTGGCAGCATCTGTATGGAGAGAAAAGAGCTAACGTTTCGAGTCCGATGACTCTGTCGAAGCTGGCTCCAACTTGCAGATTGTCCTTGTGGTGCCTTTTCGCAAATTGGCAGCTTGTCTCTCGCAGTCAGAATTGAAGGTTTTAACCTCTCCAGTGAATAATAATAATTTTTATTAGTGTCACAAGTAGGCTTATATTAACACTGCCGTGAAGTTACTGTGAAAATCTCGAGTCGCCACACTCCGACGCCTGTTCAGGTACACTGAGGGAGAATTCAGAATGTCCAAATCTCACCGAATAGCACATCTTTCGGGACTTGTGGGAGGAAACCCGAGCACCCGGAAGATACCCACGTAGACACGGGAAGAAAGTGCAGACTCGGCACAGACAGTGACCCAAGCCTAAATATTAGAACTAGAGTTTTTAAATCTCTTTGCAGTGTAATGTCTAAAGATACCCAAATTGTGTTTGGATTTACCTGAACACACTAATTCGGTGTTGAGAATACCTCTTCGAATCCTTTGGATGGCCAGTCCTTCAGGTACCAGGAGGCATCTTAAACTACCCTGCTGTAAATGTCAGCCGTTAATCCAAACAAGGAGCCTGGAGTTTTCCAGGACAAGTGGAATTCCCCCACAGTCAGTCAATCTGTAACTGGTAGACAAAAATGTGATTGCTTTCACAAAGTAAGCACCCCAGAGATTAACTCTCTCTGGTGTAACTATGCACCGCTGGGTGGGGTCCACCTGCACCGCTTTAAATGCCTCCTTTATTGGTAAGATGTCGATGGTTACTTTTGCTGTTCTTGTCTAGAGGATCAAGCCTACAAGCGCACACTACATAATGTGCTGATTTTGAGCAGCATTCTGCAGTGCTTACATGTGTCAGGCCCTCTTTTTGGGTTATATAATCCTTTAGTCCCAGCTCGGTGAACCCAGCCTCCTTTTTCTGCCCCCAGTGATTCAAATCTATAACTGTCCTCAAAGATTCCATTAGCTGTGCTCGCCTGTGGAATGGCTATGATAAATTTCATCGGTCCTTGCTCTGTGCCCCACCTGTTCGAGTGACTACCAATTCATATCTGACTCAGTGCATGTTAAGAAAATTTAATTTGTACAGGGAGACAAATAAATGTCAGAGAGTAGTTCCAAATCTTAAATTTCAATATCTGAACGGACACCCACTATTATGGCTCGGGTCAGGTTATCGCACATCCTTCCTTTGGCCTGTACATCCGTAGCTTTTAATGTGGTACAGCTATTTAAGAAAGGTAGCAGGGATAATCCTGGAACAGATAAGTCGGTGAGCCTCACATCAGTAGTAGATAAATTATTGGAGAGAATTCTCAGGGACAGGATTTATATCCATTTGGAAACAAATGGACTCATTAGCGGTAGACAGCATGGTTTTGTGAAGGGGAGGTCATGCCTCACTAAGTTGATCGAGTTTTTTGAGGAGGTGACAAAGGTGATTGATATGGGGATGGTGGTGGGTGTTGTTTACATGGACTTCAGTAAATTCTTTGATAAGGTGCGTCATGGCAGACTGGTACAAAAGGTGAAGTCACATGGGATCAGAGGTGAGGTGGTAAGATGGATACAGAACTAGCTCGGTCACAGAAGGCAAAGGGTAGCAGTAGAAGGGTGTTTTTCTAAATGGAAGGTTGTGACTAGTGGTGTTCCACAGGGATCTGCTGGAGCCTCTTGTTTGTAATATACATAAACGATTTGGAAGAAAATGTAGCTGGTCTGATTAGTAAGTTAGCGGATGACACCAAGCTTGGTGGAGTGGCAGATAGTGTTGAGGATTGTCAGAGGATGCAGCAGAACATAGGTGTGAGACTTGGGCTGAGAAATGGCAAATGGAGTTTAATCCAGACAAATGTGAGGTAATGCATTTTGGTAGGTCTAACAGAGAGGGGAAATATACCAAAAATGGCAGAATTCTTCTGAATATAGAAAGCCAGGGATCAGGGCATGCAGGTCCACAGATCTTTGAAAGTGGCAACATAAGTGGTCAAGGTAATCAAGAAAGCATACGGAATGCTTGCCTTATTGGACAAGCATAGGGTATAAAAACTGGTAAATCATGCTACAGTTGTTTAGAACTTTGGTATGGCTGCACTTGGAATATTGCACACAATTCTGGTTGCCACACTACCAGAAAGGATGTGGAGGCTTTGGAGAGGGTTTAGATAAGGATTACCAGGGTGTTGCCTGGTCTGGAGGGTGTTAGCGATGTGAAGAGGCTGAATAGACTCTGACTGTTTTCATTAGAAAGACGGAGGTTAAGGGGTGACCTGATAGAGGTCTACAAGATTATGAGGGGCATGGATCGAGGTGGATGGTCAGGCATTCTTTCCTAGGGTAGAGGGATCAGTCACCACGGGGCATAGGTTTAAAGTCTGTGGGCAAAGTTTAGAGGAGATGTGCGAGGCAGGTTTTTTACGCAGAAGGTGGTGAGTGCCTGGAACACGTTGCCAGGGGAGGTTGTGGAAGGAGATACATTAATGGCATTCAGAAGGCATCTTGACAAACATTTGGATAGGATGGGTGTAGAGGGATACGGCACAAGGAAGTACTGAGGTTTTTGGCAAAGGTTGGTATCATGACTGTTACAGGTTTGGAGGGCCAAAGGGCCTGTTCCTGTGTTGTATGGTCCTATGTTCTACTCCCATCGATGTTTGGTTAAGTGTTTGTAAGAACCCTTCACCCTGTAAATCTATGCGTACTCTGTCCCATAAGCTCCATACTGTAACCCTATTCTGACTTCTCTAGAGACCCCAAGAGGCGTAGCTGTTTAATTTGGATAGTTGTACTAAGTTGACTACTGAATTAGCACTTCCAAATAGTCCCCCAACATCTCCCAATATACTCCTTTTGTGCCTTATTTGGGATTCCGGAGCAATCTAGTACATATAATCGTCAATGAGTCCCTGGAGCTGGACTCTACATGACCATGAAGAATTTTTGTATTGTATTTTGGATTTTTAATGCGTTTTTCCCTTAAATATTGCATTGAACTTCATGATCACTAAGTACGCTTGCGATCTAAAGTTGTTCTCCTCTTGAAATGTCACGTCAAAGCTGCAACAGAGACTGAGAGATGGCCTGCTTCTGCAGCAAACCTCGGATATTAAGCACAAATTGTCTTTCATGATTCAAAGTGAATTTGACTAGATTGTCTGAAAATAGCAAATCATTGTATCTTGTTTTATCCAGCTGAAGCTCACATGTTAGCAAAATCCAATGAAATGTATAGCGGTGTTTTTCAAACTTTTTTCCTGGGATTTTTACCAACCAGCTAACCTTCACGACAAACGCCACATTTGCTTACCTTTTAATGGGAAAGGGGAGCCTGCTTGGTCCTCAGGACCTCACTTGAATCCAGTGCAAAGGAGGAGAGGACAATGCGCATATCAGGTGCAGACTTCAACCAGTTCCTTTGTGCCATCTCATCTTTACAAAAAATGCACTCACCCCAAGCACCCGGCACAAAACCTCCCAGATACCAGCCGACACTCTGATGTCACCCCACAAACTGGCGGTGAGCCCCAACCTGCAGACACTTAAGTTTCTCTCTCCACCTGATGACCACACCCCATTGCTGACTCGCTCTCTCTGCCGGACCGTGGGCATTTTCCAACTTGGCCGCCATTCTCAAATTAAAGATGGGCGCTCCTCCTGTGAACGAGACCACCACAGGAACGGCACTCCCGATCATTCCGCGTCACCCCCCCCCCCCCCCCCCGCCCGATATCCGCCTGCGATGCACCCTCGAGTCGTGACCATGACTTTGAAAAAACATGATATATTGCAAAAAAAAAAGTAATGAAGGTTTTAAAAATGCAGTAAGATGAGATGGATGTTACAATATATTGTCTATTTTTTGATATGAAATGTATAGTATGCTATGAAGAATTTAATATTGAAGATTTTTAAAATGCAGTAATCTAAGATACATGGATAGATTACTTTTTTTTAAAAAATATTTTATTGAAAATTTTTGGTCAACCATCACAGTACATTGTGTATCCTTCACACAATAATATAACAGTATAAGTAACAATGACCTGTTTTATAAACAAAGAATAAATTATATATAACAAAAACAAAAACTAAAACTAAATGGCAACTGCCTTGTCTCAGATAAACACTCTCCAAAAATATGATTTAACAGTCCAATATACAATTATTTATAGCAACGACCTATACATATTATACATATATATTAATAACCCTGAGACTCCTTCTGGTTCCTCCCCCCGCTCCTCCCCCCGCCGCCCCCCCCCCCCCGCCTCCCTCCCCCCCCCCCCCGGGCTGCTGCTGCTGCCTTCTTCTTTTCCATTCCCTCTATCTTTCTGTGAGGTATTCGACGAACGGTTGCCACCGCCTGGTGAACCCTTGAGCCGATCCCCTTAGGACGAACTTAATCCGTTCCAGCTTTATAAACCCTGCCATGTCATTTATCCAGGTCTCCACCCCCGGGGGCTTGGCTTCCTTCCACATCAACAGTATCCTGCGCCGGGCTACTCGGGACGCAAAGGCCAAAACATCGGCCTCTCTCGCCTCCTGCACTCCCGGCTCTTGTGCAACCCCAAATATAGCCAACCCCCAGCTTGGTTCGACCTGGACCCCCACTACTTTCGAAAGCACCTTTGTCACCCCCACCCAGAACCCCTGTAGTGCCGGACATGACCAGAACATGTGGGTGTGATTCGCTGGGCTTCTCGAGCATCTCGCACACCTATCCTCTACCCCAAAAAATTTACTGAGCCGTGCTCCAGTCATATGCGCCCTGTGTAACACCTTAAATTGAATCAGGCTTAGCCTGGCACACGAGGACGATGAGTTTACCCTACTTAGGGCATCCGCCCACAGCCCCTCCTCAATCTCCTCCCCCAGCTCTTCTTCCCATTTCCCTTTCAGCTCATCTACCATAATCTCCCCCTCGTCCCTCATTTCCCTATATATATCTGACACCTTACCGTCCCCCACCCATGTCTTTGAGATTACTCTGTCCTGCACCTCATGCGTCGGGAGCTGCGGGAATTCCCTCACCTGCTGCCTCGCAAAAGCCCTCAGTTGCATATATCGGAATGCATTCCCTTGGGGCAACCCATATTTCTCGGTCAACGCTCCCAGACTTGCGAACTTCCCATCTACTAACAGATCTTGCAGTTGCGTTACTCCTGCTCTTTGCCATATTCCAAATCCCCCATCCATTCTCCCCGGGGCAAACCTGTGGTTATTTCTTATCGGGGACCCCACCAAGGCTCCCGTCTTTCCCCTATGCCGTCTCCACTGTCCCCAAATTTTCAAAGTCGCCACCACCACCGGGCTTGTGGTGTATTTCTTCGGTGAGAACGGCAATGGGGCCGTCACCATAGCTTGTAGGCTAGTCCCCCTACAGGACGCCCTCTCCAATCTCTTCCACGCCGCTCCCTCCTCTTCTCCCATCCACTTACTCACCATTGAGATATTGGCGGCCCAGTAGTACTCACTTAGGCTCGGTAGTGCCAGCCCCCCCCTATCCCTACTACGCTGTAAGAATCCCTTCCTCACTCTCGGGGTCTTCCCGGCCCACACAAAACTCATGATACTCTTTTCGATCCTTTTGAAAAAAGCCTTCGTGATCACCACCGGGAGGCACTGAAACACAAAGAGGAATCTCGGGAGGACTACCATTTTAACCGCCTGCACCCTCCCTGCCAGTGACAGGGATACCATGTCCCATCTTTTGAAGTCCTCCTCCATTTGTTCCACCAATCGCGTTAAATTTAACCTATGCAATGTACCCCAATTCTTAGCTATCTGGATCCCCAAGTAACAAAAGTCCCTTGTTACCTTCCTCAGCGGAAAGTCCTCTATTTCTCTGCTCTGCTCCCCTGGATGCACCACAAACAACTCACTTTTCCCCATGTTCAGTTTATATCCTGAGAATTCTCCAAACTCCCGAAGTGTCCGCATTATCTCTGGCATCCCCTCCGCTGGGTCCGCTACATATAACAACAAATCATCCGCATACAGAGATATCCGGTGTTCTTCTCCTCCTCTAAGTATTCCCCTCCACTTCTTGGAACCCCTCAATGCTGTTGCCAGGGGCTCAATCGCCAGTGCAAACAATAATGGGGACAGAGGGCATCCCTGCCTTGTCCCTCTATGGAGCCGAAAGTATGCAGATCCCCGTCCATTCGTGACCACACTCGCCACTGGGGCCCGATACAACAGCTGCACCCATCCAACATACTCATCTCCAAAACCAAATCTCCTCAGCACCTCCCACAAATAGTCCCACTCCACTCTATTAAATGCTTTCTCGGCATCCATCGCCACCACTATCTCCGCTTCCCCCTCTGGAGGGGGCATCATCATTACCCCTAGCAGCCTCCGTATATTCGTATTCAGCTGTCTCCCCTTCACAAACCCGGTTTGGTCCTCATGGACCACCCTCGGGACACAATCCTCTATCCTCATTGCCATTACCTTGGCCAGAAACTTAGCGTCTACATTTAGGAGGGAAATAGGTCTATAGGACCCGCATTGCAGCGGGTCCTTTTCCTTCTTTAGGAGAAGCGATATCGTTGCCTCAGACATAGTCGGGGGCAGCTGTCCCCTTTCCTTTGCCTCATTAAAGGTCCTCATCAGTAGAGCGGGCGAGCAAGTCCACATATTTCCTGTAAAATTCAACTGGGAATCCATCCGGTCCCGGAGCCTTCCCCGCCTGCATGCTCCTAATTCCTTTCACTACCTCCTCTATTTCAATCTGTGCTCCCAGTCCCACCCTTTCCTGCTCCTCCACTTTGGGAAATTCCAGCCGGTCCATAAAGCCCATCATTCTCTCCCTCCCATCCGGGGGTTGAGCTTCGTATAATTTTTTATAAAATGTCTTGAACACTCCATTCACTCTCTCCGCTCTCCGCTCCATCTCTCCTTCCTCATCCCTCACTCCCCCTATTTCCCTCGCTGCTCCCCTCTTCCTCAATTGGTGTGCCAGCAACCTGCTCGCCTTCTCCCCATATTCGTACTGTACACCCTGTGCCTTCCTCCACTGTGCCTCTGCAGTACCCGTTGTCAGCAAGTCAAATTCTACATGTAGCCTTTGCCTTTCCCTATACAGTCCCTCCTCCGGTGCCTCCGCATATTGCCTGTCCACCCTCAGAAGTTCTTGCAGCAACCGCTCCCGTTCCCTACTCTCCTGCTTTCCTTTATGTGCCCTTATTGATATCAGCTCCCCTCTAACCACTGCCTTCAGCGCCTCCCAGACCACTCCCACCTGGACCTCCCCATTATCATTGAGTTCCAAGTACTTTTCAATGCACCCCCTCGCCCTTAGACACACCCCCTCATCTGCCATTAGTCCCATGTCCATTCTCCAGGGTGGGCGCCCTTCTGTTTCCTCCCCTATCTCCAAGTCCACCCAATGTGGAGCGTGATCCGAAATGGCTATAGCCGTATACTCCGTTCCCCTCACCTTCGGGATCAACGCCCTTCCCAAAACAAAAAAGTCTATTCGCGAATAGACTTTGTGGACATAGGAGAAAAACGAAAACTCCTTACTCCTAGGTCTGCTAAATCTCCACGGGTCTACTCCTCCCATCTGCTCCATAAAATCTTTAAGCACCTTGGCTGCTGCCGGCCTCCTTCCAGTCCTGGACCTCGACCTGTCCAGCCCTGGTTCCAACACCGTATTGAAATCTCCCCCCATTACCAACTTTCCCACCTCTAGGTCCGGGATGCGTCCTAGCATACGCCTCATAAAATTGGCATCATCCCAGTTCGAGGCATATACGTTTACCAAAACCACCGTCTCCCCCTGTAGTTTGCCACTCACCATCACGTATCTGCCCCCGCTATCCGCCACTATAGTCTTTGCCTCAAACATTACCCGCTTCCCCACTAATATAGCCACCCCCCTGTTTTTCGCATCTAGCCCCGAATGGAACACCTGCCCCACCCAACCTTTGCGTAGTCTCACCTGGTCTATCAGTTTCAAGTGCGTTTCCTGTAACATTACCACGTCTGCCTTAAGTTTCTTAAGGTGTGCGAGTACCCGTGCCCTCTTTATCGGCCCGTTCAGCCCTCTCACGTTCCACGTGATCAGCCGGGTTGGGGGGCTTTTTACCCCCCCCCCCCTTGTCGATTAGCCATCCCCTTTTTCCAGCTCCTCACCCGGTTCCCACGCAGCTGTGTCCCCCCCAGGCGGTGCCCCCCCGCCCATCCCACAACATACCAGCTCCCCCCTCTCCCCAGCAGCAGCAGCCCAATAATTCCCCCCCCCACCCCACCCCCACCCCCCGCTAGATCCCCCACTAGCGTAGGTACACCCCCCATATTGCTCCCAGAAGTCAGCAAACTCTGGCCGACCTCGGCTTCCCCCCGTGACCTCGGCTCGCACCGTGCGACGCCCCCTCCTTCCTGCTTCCCTATTCCCGCCATGATTATCATAGCGCGGGAGCCGAGCCCGCGCTTCCCCCTTGGCCCCGCCCCCAATGGCCAACGCCCCATCTCTTCCACCTCCTTTCCTCCCCCCACCACCTGTGGAAGAGAGAAAAGTTACCACATCGCAGGATTAATAACATAAAACTCCTCTTTCCCCCTCTTCGCCCCCCATACTCGTCCCACCACTTTGTTTCAAACGTTCTTTTTTTTAATAACCCGCTCATTCCAATTTTTCTTCCACGATAAAAGTCCACGCCTCATCCGCCGTCTCAAAGTAGTGGTGCCTCCCTTGATATGTGACCCACCGTCTTGCCGGCTGCAGCATTCCGAATTTTATCTTCTTTTTGTGAAGCACCGCCTTGGCCCGATTAAAGCTCGCCCTCCTTCTCGCCACCTCCGCACTCCAGTCTTGGTATACGCGGATCACCGCGTTCTCCCACTTACTGCTCCGAGTTTTCTTTGCCCATCTAAGGACCATCTCTCTGTCCTTAAAACGGAGGAATCTCACCACTATGGCTCTAGGAATTTCTCCTGCTCTCGGTCCTCGTGCCATCACTCGGTATGCTCCCTCCACCTCCAGCGGACCCGCCGGGGCCTCCGCTCCCATTAACGAGTGCAGCATCGTGCTCACATATGCCCCGACGTCCGCTCCCTCCGCACCTTCAGGAAGACCAAGAATCCTTAGGTTGTTCCTCCTCGCGTTGTTCTCCAGCGCCTCCAGCCTTTCCACACATCGTTTATGGTGTGCCTCGTACATCTCCGTCTTCACCACCAGGCCCTGTATGTCGTCCTCATTCTCGGCAGCCTTTGCCTTCACGACCCGAAGCTCCCGCTCCTGGGTCTTTTGCTCCTCCTTTAGCCCTTCGATCGCCTGTAATGTCGGGGCCAACAGCTCCTTCTTCAATTCCTTTTTGAGTTCTTCCACGCAGGGTTTCAAAAACTCATGTTGTTCAGGGCCCCATATTAAACTGCCACCTTCCGACGCCATCTTGGTTTTTGCTTGCCTTCCTTGCCGCTGCTCTAAAGGATCCACCGCAATCCGGCCACCTTCCTCTCCTTTTTTCATCCGTATCCAGGGGGGATTCCCTTCTGGTTCACCGCACAGTACTTTTAGCCGTTAAAATTGCCGTTGGGGCTCTTATTAAGAGCCCAAAAGTCCGTTCCACCGGGAGCTGCCGAAACGTGCGACTCAGCTGGTCATCGCCGCACCCGGAAGCCCCATGGATAGATTACTGATGGGAGTACTCCTAGTGCCATTGATTGCAAGTGATTACAGAAATAGGAGGACAAACAGATGAATGTGTGGCTGGAAAGACGATGTAGGAGGGAGGGCTTTAGATTCATAGACATAGACATTACAGTGCAGAAGGAGACCATTCGGCCCATAGAGTCTGCACCGGCTCTTGGAAAGAGCACCCTACCCAAGCTCCACACCTCCACCCTATCCCCATAACCCTGTAACCCCACCTAATCCCCCATAACCCAGCAACCCCACCCAACATTAAGGGCACTTTTGGACAATATGGGCAATTTAGCATTGCCAATCCACCTAACCTGCACATCTTTGGATTGTGGGAGGAAACCGGAGCACCCGGAGGAAACCCACGCACACACGGGGAGAATGTGCAGATTCCGCACAGACAGTGACCCAAGCTGGAATCGAACCTGGGACCCTGGAGCTGTGAAGCAATTGTGCTATCCACAATGCTATCGTGCTGCCGAAATTCCTG
This sequence comes from Scyliorhinus torazame, assembly GCF_047496885.1. Lineage (NCBI taxonomy): Eukaryota > Metazoa > Chordata > Chondrichthyes > Carcharhiniformes > Scyliorhinidae > Scyliorhinus > Scyliorhinus torazame. The sequence continues at coordinate 221,948,369 of NC_092713.1, read as the reverse complement.
GGACTGGCTCTGGGGAAGATAGCACCTGAACAGAGCTGGGATTGTGTTCCTTGCGGGGTGCTCTGCTTGCTATTGGGAGGGCTTGAAACTATCTCCATGGGGTGCGGGAACCAAGACAAAATATTAGAGAGGAATACCAGGATGCACAAAATACTGGGAGGCGCAGAAAGCACTAGTATGGAGAACAGTAAGTTTATAGATGAAGTTGGAGTAAGGGAGAAAGTAATGACATCTAAATCAGGATTACTGTGCATGTATGTGAGTATAGTGCATAAGATTGGGGAGTTACAGGCACAGATTGTGTTGTGGAAATATGATGTGATGATAAGAGGCCTGGCTCAAGGAAGGGCAGAACAAGGTATTCAGAAAAGATATGAAAGGAGGAGGTGGCGGGGGGGAGGGGAAGGTATTGGTCAAGGAGGGCATTGCAGACCCCTTCTGGCAGCTGTTTTCTACTGAGATCTGCCAACTCGGTCAGTAGTCGTATTACTGAGCATGTCTTGGTGATGGTCACGGGTCTCTCACTCAGAGCACATTCTCTGCCCAATGGGGCAGGATGTGGAGATGCCGGCGTTGGACTGGGGTGAGCACAGTAAGAGGTCTTACAACACCAGGTTAAAGTCCAACAGGTTTGTTTCAAACATTAGCTTTCAGAGCACTGCTCCTTCCTCAGGTGAATGAAGAGGTATATTCCAGAAACATATATATAGACAAATTCAAAGATGCAAGACCATGCTTGAAATGCGAGCATTTGCAGTTAATTAAGTGTTTACAGATCCAGAGAGAGGGGTAACCCCAGGTTAAAGAGGTGTGAATTGTCTCAAGCCAGGACAGTTGGTAGGATTTCGCAAGCCCAGGCCAGATGGTGGGGGGTGAATGTAATGCGACATGAATCCCAGGTCCCGGTTGAGGCCGCAATCATGTGTGCGGAACTTGGCTATAAGTTTCTGCTCGGCGATTCTGCGTTGTCGCGCGTCCTGAAGGCCGCCTTGGAGAACGCTTACCCGGAGATCAAAGGCTGAATGCCCTTGACTGCAGAAGTGTTCCCCGACTGAAAGGGAACATTCCTGCCTGGTGATTGTTGCGCGATGTCCGTTCATTCGTTGTCGCAGCGTCTTCATGGTCTCGCCAATGTACCACCCTTCGGGACATCCTTTCCTGCAGCGTATGAGGTAGACAACGTTGGCAGAGTCGCATGAGTATGTACCGCATACCTGGTGGGTGGTGTTCTCACGTGTAATGGTGGTATCCATGTCAATGATCTGGCACGTCTTGTAGAGATTGCCATGGCAGGGTTGTGTGGTGTTGTTTGAGGTTGCGCGGTTGTTTGAAGGCAAGTAGTGGGGATGACCTTGGCAAGATGTTCATCTTCATCGATGACGTGTTGAAGGCTGTGAAGAAGATGTTGTAGTTTCTCCGCTCCGGGAAAGTACTGGACGATGAAGGGTACTCTGTCGGTTGTGTCCCGTGTTTGTCTTCTGAGGAGGTCGGTGGGTTTTTTGCTGTGGCGCGTTGGAACTGTCGATCGATGAGTCGAGCGCCATATCCCGTTCGTATGAGGGCATCTTTCAGTGTCTGTAGATGTCTGTTACGCTACTCCTCATCTGAGCAGATCCTGTGTATACGGAGAGCTTGTCCATAGGGGATGGCTTCTTTAATGTGTTTAGGTAAGGGGACAGGGCCTGTGCATGGGTGATGATGGAGGCATCCAAGACGTTATTTTAAAGGGCTTTGTGTCTGACTGTCAGGCTGTTGTTTGATTAATCTATGGGGCAGTTCTTCCAATTTAGGCACATGTCCCAGATATTAGTGGGGAGGACTTTTAAACTCAATTGGACTTGGTTTGCCTTTGTTGTATCTGCTTCTTGGATCTTGTTATTAGACATTTTCATAGTAGATTGCTAAACCAGTTCGGAGGGCAGTTAAGAGTCAAACATATTGCTGAGAGTCTGCAGACATGTGTAGGCCAGACTGAATAAGGATGGCAAATTTCCTTCCTTTTAGTTAGTATGACTATTATTAGCCGAACTGTCAAAAGCTAGATTGACATTTTGCTTTACTATGAGCTTCGTGTTGTGAACCAGATGGGTTTTCACAACAATTTGACAATTTTGCAATTTAGTACTTGGGCAGTATAATAGTCATGAAGCATAATAGTTTTCTCGTGGCGGACAGTCCCAAAATATCTGCAGTACAATTTCCTTGAACAATATCTACACCAGAAAGCATTGTGAAGGAACACATGCAGTTTGACAGCTACAGTTGCAGGTAGACTTATCTCTGTGAGAAACGAACAGTAAGATATCCATGTTATGTGTAATAATGGACAGTTCTCATTTTTCACCTTGCAGGCTGTTCTGAGTTTCATGATCGCCTGTAATATTTAAGCAAATAACTGAATTTTGAATCATAAAAGGATTGGTCAGAGTGGTAAAAATTGAAATATACTACTACAAGAACTGGTCGAGGCCAATAGCATAGGTGCGTTTAAGAAGCTCGGTAAATGGATGAAGGGGAAATAAATAACAGGATATGCTGATGGTGTTTGCTGAAGAGGGATGTGAAAATCCTTGCAGCGGACAGATGCCAGTATAGATGAATTGAGACAAATGGTCTGCATCTGTGCTGTTGACCCTATGTAACATGAACTCTATTTTCCTGCCAGAAGAGTGATTTGTGCATTTATTTCACGGACCTGTAATGATCAGTAAATGTTAAGCGTATCAAGAGCAGAACTGAAAGAAAGTCATGGCAAAACATTGCAAAAGTGGAAATAAAACTAACGCACAGAGGAATTCCACCGTTTTGAGGAAAAATTAAAGTGAAAGACTGTATTGTAGATTCAACGAGGTGGGTAATGTGGTTTTATGACACCTGGGCTTAATTCTAGCCCCCCTTGACCCAAGGTCAATTCTAGTCCCCCTTGACCCGAAGTCGCAACACAATTGAATTAACCAATAATTCTTAGAAAAATATCTTTGGTCCTTGGCTGCCCAATAATTACAGTCATCAGGTTTGTAAATTTAAACACAATTACTTTGTTTATTTGTAACAAGAGCTATAATCAAATATGCAGCGAATACAACTGGTTAACTATTGTCTAATTACTAATCCCCCACTCTAACTTGGCCCCATCCTTACACACACACATACAAGACAAACCAACATAAGAGCCGAAAAGAGAAGAAAATAATAAGTAAAAGGATAAAAGAGTCTTTGTTTCAGATGGTGGTCTTTAAGCACACTTTAGCTTCAGGTCTCGAACTTGGTTTTCAGTCTGTAGTGGTTTTCACTGTAGATGCATTAATTCAGGTTCTCTGTAGGTCCAGAAAAACAACAGCTCACAGCATTCATGGAGAGAGGGAGAGAAAGAAGAGAGGGGCAGCAGGCACTCACACCCCCTTCCTTTAGCGTGCAGACCCAATTCTGCTTTCCTTGAGTCTCTAGAAATCATCTCACTCGGGTAGGACCCAACCACCACCTGTTACTGGTCAGAATACGACCTTTTGGCCAATTCATTGGCCACCAGCCAACCAATCGAACTGAGTCCCACCCCATCTCTCGGGTGCCATAAAGTCTGAGTTATGTTGCTCTAAAACTAGCACTGTATGTACTATGTTGGGACTTTTTGAATTGCTCATTCTCTCTGATGCTTAAATATAATTGTCCATTAAGCATCCACGGATCAAAATGATAACAGCAAAAAAAGAAAGAAAGGAAAATCATCAGGAAGGACCCTTACAGTAGGGAAGAGGAATAAAATGCAGGAAGCCATATTTGCAGCTTAGTGTTGAGAGACATGTTTGGAGGTACACTAACCGTAGCCCTGACAAAATAAAGAAAATGAAATATTATGATAAGAGGAGAGATTGGTCATCAGATCAGAAACTTGATCAAAGCAAAGTGGGAGGAAGAGTTGGGAGAGGATATGGAGGAGGGGTTCTGGTGTGAGGTGCTCCGGAGAGTGAACTGGCAGTTGTTGGCGTGAAGTGTTTTGAACAAAAAGGAAAATTGTCTTATTTGTGACAATTTTAATAATGAGGCATATTCCCGAAGCTTTTCACCTTGCACTCATCAGGACAAATGCATGAATGCTAGATTTCAAATGGTCACAAAAATTTATTCTCGAGGAGAAAAGGGTGACTGGTGACAAGTCGACCCTGGTGAAGGCATTGTCATGGAAGCAACAGGGAGCTTTAGGCTTTCCAAGCTCCTGGGTAATTCAAAAAAGGCGCAAGGTTTGAACATTTTCCTTTTCTTTGCAGAGAACGGATCCCTGCTTATGTATTTTGTGTATTTTATGTATTTTGCTTCTAGCAAGTATAAACAAGCCACTTTACAAGCACCATTGATTATCTTAAATTGGTTGTTAGTATAGTTATTGCACACTCAGGATTGTCCAGTGAGCGATGCCCAGTCGCAGATTCACATCTAACAAGAGACAGTTTGTTTTGCAAGCTTAGCTACATGCCCTGGCCGATCAGAGTTAACTTGTCAACCAATCAGCATCCTTTCTCCTGTAACATAAATTGTTGAGTTCATTCAAAATTTGGCATTCTATGTTTGTCCTGATGAGTGCAAGATGAAAAGCTTGAGCAACATGTCTCCCTTTTCAGCAATATATCCCTTTTCAGCAATATTCAAGAAGTGTATAGTCTCTCAACTGAATGAAGGAAATGTGGTAGTTAATGAGGTCAGAGGAGGTATGAGGCAAACACTAATAAATGGTCAAAAGTTGAAACCTTCAAAGGCACCAAGTGGGACTTGCAAGAAACATAAAAACTGATGTTTTGGTTTTCATTGCCCCATTTATATATAGCAGTGTTCCAGTAGAAATTCCTGAATGGCTGCATCGACAGAATTTTCTGCTAAACTTATGGCACGTGCAAAGCACCTTGTAGATAACACAGTTGAATGTACTTCACATATTTACTCAATAAACATCTATCATCATTCTGAAACTTTGGAGTATTTGTCGAAGTAGAAGCAGCACTTCTTTAATGTAGTTTCCAGGATTTTTTGACACTCAATCTCTGGATGGCGCATTCTCTAAGTCAACATTCTCCGCAACATGAGCCAGGCACTACAACTCCTCGGCTTTTCATCCAAAACATGGCTGGATGCGACTTACTCTTTGCTGCAACGTGCCCTACTCCTTATTAGCTGGGCTGCTTTTTTCTGCTAGCAGGGCAGTAATATTGATCTTGTTTGACTTTTTTTTTCTATTTTAAAAATAAATTTAGAGTACCCAATTATGTTGTTTTCCAAATAAGGGGGAATTTAGTGTGGCCAATCCACCTAACCTGCACATCTTTGGGTTGTGGGGGTGAAACCCACGCAGACACGGGGAGAATGTGCAAACTCCACACAGACAGTGACTCCACACAAACCCGGTCCTCGGCGCCGCAGGCAGCAGTGCTAACCACTGCGCCACCATGCCTCGATGGTGTTTGTTGCAGATGTCTGGCATTTTCATCCATGTCACAATACATTTTAGGAGCTAAACAAGCAGCAAACAAGATAAAGCACCCAGAACAGTTAAACACAATTGCACACAATGCTATTTAGCTTGATATTTTACAACCCCATGATATGTTGTATATATGATCACGTGCACAATTTTTTTTAGTTGCTAATCAAATATGTAATTATCCACGTATGGGTTCACAAGTAATGTATGGCAAATGTATTTGATAACAGATCGTGACTCTGCTGTTGGTTGCAGTGCAAGAGAACTACAAACAATATTGAGGCTGTGAGATCGCAATGAAGTAGATTAAAGGAGAGTGGAATCAACAAAAGAATGAAGGCGCCAAAAAGAAAATGCTGGAAAATCGCAGCAAATCTAGCAGCATCTGTAGGGACAGAAAAGAGCTAATGTTTCGAGTCCCTTTGTCAAGGGATTCGACATGATGTTGAACTCTTCTTTCGTTGACAGGGCTAAATCGCTGGCTTTGAAAGCAGACCAAGGCAGGCCAGCAGCACGGTTCGATTCCCGTAACAGCCTCCCCGAACAGGTGCTGGAATGTGGTGACTAGGGCCTTTTCACAGTAACTTCATTGAAGCCTACTCGTGACAAGCGATTTTCATTTCATTTCATTCCATGCCTACTTCTTTGGGCAAGAGTCCTCCCCCCGTTCCACAGATCCTTTCATGTGCCTCCAACATTCTGCCTCCAATTGGCTGCCCCCACTGGGACAATAACCTGCCCTCGATCTCTTCATTGAGAACTGTCGACGGGACATTGGCCGTCTTAATTTTTCAGCCTCCCTCACCCATTCCAACCTCTCTCCTTCCGAACTTTCTGCTCTTCACTCCGTCAGGTCCAACCCTGACTTTGTCATCAAACCTGCGACAAAGGGGGTGCTGTTGTCGTCTGGCGCACTGACCTCTACCTCGCAGAGGCTGAGCGCCAACTCTCAGATACTTCCTCCTACGTCCCCCTGGACCATGACCAGACCACTGAACATCAAGCCATTATCTCCAACACCGTTAGCGACCCCATTTCCTCCGCATGCCTTCCCCCTACGGCTTCCAACCTCATAGTCTCCCAGCCCCGGACAACCTGCTTTTACCTACTTCCCAAAATCCACAAAAAGGACAGTCCTGGCAGGCCCATTGTATCAGTATGCTCCTGCCCCACCGAACATATTTCCTCTTATCTTGACTCCATCCTCACTCCTCTGGTTCATCCCCTGATTCCTCTGATGCCCTGTGTCATATTGACAGCTTCCAGTTCGCGGGCCCTAACCGCCTCCTGTTCACCATGGATGTGCAATCTCTCTACACCTCCATCCCACAGCATGATGGCCTGAGAGCTCTTCACTTCTTTCTCAAAAGGAGGCCTGGACAATTCCCATCCACCACCACTCTCCTCTGCTTGGCTGAACTGGTTCTATCTCTCAACAACTTCTCCTTTAACTGTAGCAATGGGTACCTGCATGGGTCCTAGCTACGCTTGTCTTTTCATGGGGTATGTGGAACATTCCTTGTTCCAGGCCTACCCATGTCCCCTCCCACAACTCCTTCATCGATAAATTGATGACAATTTGGTGCTGCTTCATGTTCTCGTCCGAACCTGGAAAAATTCATCAACTTCGCTTCCAGTTTCCACCCCTCCATCACTTTCACCTGGTCCATCTCAGACACTTTTCCTCCCTTCCTTGACCTTTCTGGCAATAGACTATCTACTAATATCCACTGCAAGCTCACTGACTCCCACAGCATTCTTGACTATAGCTTTGACAAAGGGTCATCTGGACTCGAAAAGTTAGCCCTTTTCTCTCTCTACAGATGCTGCCAGACCTGCTGAGATTTTCCAGCATTTTCTCTTTGGTTTCAGATTCCAGCATCCGCAGTAATTTGCTTTTATCCATTTTAAAGAATGAATAAGGTTATAGCTGGGAGGGATAAGTGAAAGCCCTGAGGGGCAATGAAGTCAAGAGATAAGCCATCAACACAGATTGAAATCGATATAGATTTGCTAGGACCCTGCCAAAGGTTTTAAAGGTGAAAATTAGTGTCAGAAAATGTTCGCGATGTATAACATGGTTAACAAGGTCACTGAATATTTCAGGTATTAGCATTTTAGGTGATGGATAATTTGGGAATTATAATAACACCTTTCATTTCATTGAAGAGGAGACTTAATAGAGGCATACAAAATGATCAGGGGGTTGGATAGGGTGGACAGTGAGAGCCTCCTCCCGCGGATGGATATGGCTGGCACAAGGGGACATAACTTTAAACTGAGGGGTAATAGATATAGGACAGAGGTCAGAGGTAGGTTCTTTACGCAAAGAGTAGTGAGGCCGTGGAATGCCCTACCTGCTACAGTAGTGAACTCGCCAACATTGAGGGCATTTAAAAGTTTATTGGATAAACATATGGATGATAATGGCATAGTGTAGGTTAGATGGCTTTTGTTTCGGTGCAACATCGTGGGCCGAAGGGCCTGTACTGCGCTGTATTGTTCTATGTTCTATTACTGAAAATTATCTCAAGGTGCCATAGTGGGTTTTTTTCAATTAAAGGGCAATTTTGTGTGGCCAATCCACCCACCCTGCATATCTTTGGGTTGTGGGGGCCCACGCAGACCCGGGGAGAATATGCAAACTTCACAGAGTGACCCAGGGCCAGGATCGAACTTGGGTCCTCAGCGCCCTAGGCAGCAGTGCTGACCACTATGCTGCTCGAGCATGGTTGTTTAATGGACAGGTGGGATCATCTCCCCATGATTGGCTGAACAGAAGCAAATTTCTGCTGATAAAGGAAAATTGTTCTGAATTGAAAGAGTAAAAGGAAGGGAAAACTTTGGCTGCAAATCTCTTAATGAAGGGTGAGTCGTGTTTGAAGCAGGGAATAAGGGGCAATAAGGGAATAAGGTTTGAAACAGTAAAACTGATGTTGGTCATGATGGTTGGATGCAATAGGTAAGATAAGGATGCACAATCTGTGGCTAACTAAGGAAGTTAAAGATGGTATCAAATTGAATGAAAATGCGTACAATGCTGTGAAGACTCCAATAGGCCAGGAGATGGGCAAGATTTTAGAAACCATCAAAGGTTGACTAAAAATATTGTATGGGGAGAAATATAAAAGTTGTAAGAGCTTTTACAAGAGAGTAGCTAATGTAAATGTCAGTCCCTTTAAAGATGAGACTGGTCAATTAATAATAGGAAACAAGGAAATGGCAGAGAAATGAACAAATATTTTATATCTGTCTTCACAGAGGAAGGCACAAAGAAAAACTGAAGATTAGTAAAAAAAAAATCAAGGCTCAAAAGGGAGGGAGGAACTATCAATGGTGAAAAGTACTGGGTAAACAACAGGAATAAGAGCTGACAAGCTCCCTGGGCCTGATGATTTGCATCATGGGTCTTTTAAAAAAGTGGCTGCAGAGATAGTGGATGCATCTGTTGTTATCTTCAAATTTCCCAAGAGTTTTGGAAAGATCGCAGCAGGCTGAAAGACTGCCAATGTAACACCTCTATTCAAGAAAAGAGGGAGACAAAAAGCTGGAAACAACAGGCCAGTTAGCCTATATTTTGTCATTGGGAAAATGCTGGAATCCATTATTAAGAAAATAGCAGGATATTTCAAAAATCATAATGCAATCAAAAACTGTCAATATGGTTTTATGTAAGGAAAATCATGTTTGACATTAGTTTTTTGAGGATGTAACAAACAATACATAAAGGGAAACCACTGCTTATAGAGAGCATTTAGATTTGCAAAATGCATTCAATAAGTTACCATATAAAAGATGAGAGCTCATGGTTGGGGCAATATGGGAAACAATCGGGGTAAAGTTGGCAAACTGGCTAGAGATCAGTGCTAGGGCCTCTGCTATTTATAATCTATATTAATGACTTGGATGAAGAGACTGGGTGTTTTAGAACCAAATTTTCTGACAGTGCAAAGATAGATAGAAAAGCAAATTGACAACACAAGGCATCTGCAAAGGGAGAAAGATAGGTTAAGTGAGTGGGCAAATATTTAGCAGATGTGGGGAAAATAAGAGGTAGTCCACTTTGGCAGGAAGAATAGAAATGTGGAATATTATTTAAATGGAGAGACTGCAGAATTCTGTAGTACAGAGCAATCTGGGTGTCCTTGTACATGAATTTCAAAACGTTAGCATGCATGTACAGGTAGAATTAGGAAGGCAAATGGGCTACTGCATATATTGGAAGGTGGATGGAATATAAAGGGAAGTCATGTTACAATTGTACAGAGCATTGAGGATACTACATCTAGACCACTATATCGTTTCGAAGGTGGGATATATTTGCATTGATGGCAGTTCAAAGAAGGTTCACTAGGTTGATTGTTGGGATGAAGGGCTTTTCGAATGAGGGAAGGTTGAGCCTTATACTAATTGGAGTTTAGAAGAATGAGAGATGATCTTATTGAAACATAGATTCTCATAACGCTTGCAAGGGTAGATGCTAGAGGACATTTGCCCTTGTTGGGAAATCTAGGACTAAGGGGTGCAGTTTCAAAGTGTTACACCACCCTGGGCAAGTGTGTGGTCAATTCCAGCCCGACCTGCCTCGGTGTCACAACACGAGTGAGTTAACCAATAATTCTTATAACATTTCCTGAACTCTTTGGCCCTTGGCTGTCTATTATTCACAGTCACCAGATTTAAGTTGACACACAATTACTGTTTATTTACAACAAGATTAATGGTGAAATATGCAGCAATTACAGTTGGTTAAATATTAACAAATACCTAACTCCTACTGTAACTTGCCAACCCCCGCCCCCACAACCTCCCCCCCCCCCCCCCAACTCTACGCACAGACACACATAGAAGTGGATTCAAAGAGAAAGGAGTCTTTGTTTTAGATGATGGGTCCTTGCAGGCTTTCTCCACAGTAAGCTTTGGAATCAAAGTCCTTGATGTGCATCCTGTACTCTCAATTTTCCTAGTGAGACAGAGTCCCTGTTTCATCCGACTTTGCTCTCAGTTCATGGCCCGCTTTCAGGCCCTGTTTAGAGGAATCCAACACCCACAGGCTTATTGGAGAGCGAGAGTTGGCTGGATCTTTTTTGAAGAGGCTTAGCAGCAGTTTTCTGGAGAGGATTTTGCTGGATCTTTTACCTCCGCTACCAGAATCAAAAGTGAAACTAAAATGGGACCTGGTGGCTGTGAAAAGCATTCCAGTGAGATAATATCCAACCACCATTTGTAACTGGGCAGAGCACAGCCTTTTGGGCCAATCATTGGCAACCAGCCACATCAATCAAACTGAGTCATCACTGAGGCTAGCCAATCTCCAATCACCAGTCTAAAAGTACACAGCCTTCTGGATCATGTTGTTGGAATTAAAGCGACAGCCGTCTTGCTGGCTGCTTTGCCTTAAAGTCACAGGTCCATTAAACACCCATGGATCAAAAAAACAAGAAAGGGGAAACAAGAGGACATACAGGGAATACACAAGAAGAAACAGGATAAACCTTAACATAAATAAGAGGTCTCCAATTTCACATGGAGATGAGGGGCTTCTCTCGGGATGGTTAATCTTTGAAGGTTTGTACCCCAGAGAATGGTGGGAACTGTTGAAGATATATTAAAAACTGAGTTAGATAGATTCTTTATCAACAAGGGAGTCAAGGTTATGGGGTGGGTGGCAGACAGGAAAGTGGAGAAAAGGCAACAATCAAATCAACCATTATCTCATTGAATGATGGAGCAGGCTTGGGGGGCCAAACGACCTACATTTGCTCCTATTTCTTACGTTTTTTTCCAAGATCAATGAAGTTGGAGTTGAAGGTGAGAAGTTAGCTCTTTAAGAGGGCTAGCAAACATGCAAGAGAAATGAGAAGGGATCACAGAGGTTAGAGGAGTCAGCTTTGACGAGATTATAAATAACTTTGAAGGGACATGAAGGTGGCAAGTAGATAATAATCTATATTAGTGTCACAAGTAGGCTTACATTAACACTGCAATGAAGTTACTGTGAAAATCCCCTAGTCGTCACACTCCAGCGCCTGTTCAGGTACACTGAGGGAGAATTCAGAATGTCCAATTCACCAAACAAGCATGTCTTTCGGGACTTGGGAAGGAAACCAGAGGCACCTGGAGGAAACCCACCCAGATACGGGGAGAACGTGCAGACGCTGACCCAAGATGGTAATCGACCAGGGTTCCTGGAGCTGTGAAGGAACAGGGCTAACCACTTTGCTACTGTGCTGCCCTAAGATGTCATGCACTTACTTCTGCAACTCTTAAGTTTGCAGCAATACACACGGAACAGCACTTCTCCTATCAATTTCATGCCACACGGTGTTGTTTGGCTCAAAGTTAAACAGCAACAAATTAGAACTGAAAAGGTAAGACATGTACAAACTAACAGTGAAGAAACTGGCTTGAAAGCTATCATTGACAAACTAAGAATTTAGTAAAAACAACTAGTCACATCACTTGTCTTTCTTTCAATATCCTTTTTAATGCCTGCTACTGACATGATGTTTTACCCTTCTAATAAGTGTGTCACGTTAGAACATAAATTGTTAGACTCATGCTGCCAGTTATTGAATCTGGCTCATGTCTTCTTTTCCCTTCAATTCTACCGGTTACTGCTATGGTTTGAGAGATCGTTCAAGTTTGTCTAAAGGATTTCCCAAATTTTGCCTCGACACACTTGACTTTAATTATCCCTATATTTTAAAGTTTCACTTTCTCTACCAAAAAAGATGGGGTGGGGTTACTGGGTTACAGGGGTAGGGTGGAGGTGTGGGCTTGGGTGGGATGCTCTTTCCAAGGGCCAGTGCAGACTCGATGGGCCAAATGGCCTCCTTCTGCACTGTAAATTCTATGATGTCCAATGATGTAAATGAGCCAACCCATTAAATCTGGTTGTTATTAATGTTAGCAAGAAGGAAGTGTTACTGCCATTTCTTAACCTTTGGATGTGGCACCAGATGAGTAGAATTCACCCCTTGCATGTTGTTGATTCCCCACAAAGTAAACTGGTAAGAAATAAATCTGAAGAGAGAGAAAATGTTCAAATCAAAAATAAGTTAATTATTAAATTGCCAATGAGAAACTTCTTAATTTGTATGGAAAGAACCCATCAAGAGAACTTATCAATGAAAGAAAGGAGCAGACGGAATAATTTAGTCATCAAAACAGATCTTGAAAAACAGTCTTAATTTTTTTGTCAGTGACTGAAATTTTGCGTGTTCAAAATAAGATATGTAATAAAAATTGTGCACAGTACTAACAACATATCTTTCCTGATTTGAGTTTTCCTGAATTCAAACAATCCAATGGAAAAGATAAATTATGTTGCTGTATTTTGAGTATGCACTGGATGATGACTGACATAATTTTCAACTAATGTTTTAAATAAAAGTTAATTTAAGACTGGTAAAGAGGTTTTCTTCTGAGGATAATTAGGCTGTGGAATTCTTTTCCCTAGTGAGCAATAAAGATTGAGATTTTTGATCAGCAAGGGAATCATGGATAATGGGGCGGACAGGAAAGTGGAGTTGAGGCCACAATCCGATCAGCCACAATATTGTCAAATTGAGGCGCGAGCTTGAGGGGCCCATTGGCCTACTCCTCTTATTTCTTGTGTGTTCTAACTTTGTCTAACTGTACCCGGCCCTGAGTCACTGTCCATGTGGAGTTTGCACAATCTCCCCATGTCTGCGTGGGTCTCACCCCCATAACCCAAAGATGTGTAGGTAGGTGGATTGGCCACGCTAAATTGCCCCTTAATTGGAAAAAAAAGAATTGTGTACTCTAAATTTATTTTTTAAAATAAATAAATAAAATAAAAAACTGTAGAAAGAATATCAAGCTGATAGATAATTGTATGTTTCCTTCTATTATTGGGAAATTATTACTGTAGCTGTTGTGGTTGAGTGAAAATAATAATTAATTACTTTGGAAAGAAAAATATGCAAATTCTAGGAAGAATTTAATATAAACTCAATATTAATCATTATCCAAGAAATACAATAATGAGGGGGATTGGCGCTGTTCTCTGCAGAAAAGATTGAGAGTCCGTCGATTGCCCTTCTTCAGGACATCTGCTGAGGGCAGGAGAAGAACTTGCAGTGGGAGGGGAAGGATCCAGTGGTTGTGGTCCATGTAGGTACCAATGACATGGGCAGGACAAAGGACGTTCTGCAGAGTCAGCATGAGTATTTTGACACCAAATTAAGAAACAGAGCCTTAAATATAATTTCTGGTTTATTACCTGAGCCACATGTGAATTGGCATAAGACAAATAAGATTAGAAAAATGAATGCTTGGTGATAGATTGGTGTGGGTAAATGGGTTCCGTTCATGGGGCACTGGCACCAGTACGGGACATTGGGATCTGGACCATGTGGCAGTCTAGACCTGAATCGTGCAGAGGCCGCATTGAAAAGAAAAGATAATTTTAAACTGAATTGTGGGGCAAAGGATCAAATTTGGTAAGGTGTGGTAAACTAAAAAGTAGAGACAAAGCAAGAGAGAAAGATACTAATTTGGAAAATGATAATCAGACTCTCACAGAAAGGAAGAGAGAGTACAATCTAAGACTGAATCAACCGATAAGAATAGACGCGACAAAAATAATTAAAAGAAAAACTAAAGGCTCTGTCTCTAAAGACATTGCATTTGAAACAAAACCAATGAAATAATCGTGCACATAGAAATTAATAAGTACCATCTGATAGTCAATACAGAGCTATGGCTACTGAGTGACATAGATTGGGACCTGAATATTGAAGAGGACATTTAGGAAGGTCAGAAAGTTAGAAAAAGATGGAAGAGTGGCCATGTTAATTAATGATGGTATTGACACATTAGAGAGGAATGACCTTTAGGCAGAACGGTGATGTAGTGGTTAGCACTACTGCCTCATGGCGCCGAGGACCCAGGTTTGATCCCAGCCCTGGTCACTGTCCATGTGGAGTTTGCACATTCTGCCTGTGCCTGCATAGGTCTTACCCGCACAACCCATAGATGTGCCTGGTCGGTGAATTGGCCATGCTAAATTGCCCTTAATTGGGAAAAAAAAGAATTATGCACTCTTAAGTTTATTTAAAAAAATAGAGAGGAATGACCGAAAGTCAGGAAACCAGGATGTAGAAGCGATTTGGGTTAAGATGAGAAGTGATAAAGGCAAGAAGTCATTTGTGAGAGTGGTGTACAAGCCCCCTATTGTAACAACACGGTAGGACAAAATATAAAAGGGCAGCACGGTAGCATAGTGGTTAGCACAATTGCTTCACAGCTCCAGGGTCCCAGGTTCGATTCCCGGCTTGGGTCGCTGTCTGTGCGGAGTCTGCACGTTCTCCCCATGTGTGCATGAGTTTCCTCCGGGTGCTCCGGTTTCCTCCCACAGTCCAAAGATGTGCGGGTTAGGTGGATTGGCCATGCTAAATTGCCCTGAGTGTCCAAAATTGCCCTTAGTGTTGGGTGGGGTTACTGGGTTATGGGGATAGGGTGGGGGTATGGGCTTGGGTAGGGTGCTCTTTCCAAGAGCCGGTGCAGACTCGATGGGCCAAATGGCCTCCTTCTGCACTGTAAATTCTATGATTCTATGAAGACATAATGGGAGCTTGTCAGAAAGGTAGATGATAATTATGGGGGATTTTAATCTACATATAGATTGGAAAAATCAGATGGGCAAAGTTAGTGTAAATGAGGAGTTCATAGCATGTTTTCGGGATAGTTTCTTCGCACTTTCTAGAGCCAACCAGAGGACGAACTATATTAGACTTGATTTATGCAATGAGATAGGATTAATAGATAACCTCATAGTGAAGGCACCCCTAGGTAGCAGTGATCATAAGGTGATTGAATTGTACATTCAGTTTGAGGGAGAGAAGAGTGTGTCAAAGACTAGTGTTTGAAACTTAAATAAGGGAAATTATGGGGGCATGAGAGTGGAGCTAGCTAAAGTGAATTGACAAGTGGGCTTAAGGGATAGGTCAATAGAGGTTAAATTAAAGGGAGAGTTCAGAATACACAAAATACGCATATTCCAATGAGGAAGAAAAATTCCAAGGGGAAGACGCCCTATCCATGATTAACTAAAACAGGTAAAGACAGTTCTGCAAATATAGGGGAAGGTCAGAAGATTGGAAATAATATAAAGAACAGCCAAGAATGACAAAAAAATTGATGAGGGAATATTTAGAGTCTAGCAAAGGCAGATGGATAGTAAGAGTTTCTATAGATATTTAAATAAGAGTTAGCAAAGTGAGCATTGGGCCTATTGTTACGGCACCCGAGGCTAGTGCGCGATCAATTCCAGCCCTGTTTTACCCAGATTTACAATATAATTGAAATTAACAAATTCATTGTTAGAAAATACCCAAAGTCTTTGGTCTCTGGCTGCCCGATAGCTACAGTCACCAGGTTTGTAAATTTAAACACAATTAATGTTTATTAATAGCAATAGGTATGAGTAAATATGCAGCAAATACAATTGGTTAAGTATTATCAAATTTGTAACTCTTTCCCCCCTTTAACTCCCCACCCTCTACACACACACAAGACTGAAAAACACAGAGGGGAAAGAGAGGTGTGAAAAAAAATAAAAAGGATAAAATTCTCTGTTTCAGATGGATGTCTTCCAGTACACCTTTCCTCAGACGAGACCTTCGGTTGGAGGTTTTTGCTTTCAGTCTGTAACAGTGTTCACTGTAGATTCATTAAGGTCTAAAAAAAACTTCTCTGCAGGTTCAGAAAACAGCAGATAGGTAACATTTCTGGAAAAAGATAGACAACAGCACACAGCTTCTTCTCTCCACATCTAGGACCTGACTGTCATTCCTGGGCTCTCTGAAAACCATCCCACACGAGTAGGAACCAATCGCCACTGCCTGTCGTCAGGCAAAATTCGGCCTTTGGCTAATTTATCGGCCACCACCCAACCAATTGAACCAAATGCCTCAGATCTCTTGGGTGCCAGAAAGTCTGAGTTCTGCTTTTTAAAAGCTAAATCCTCAATAGCACAGTATACTGTTTTGCAATTTTTGAGTACCTCACTTCCTCTGCTCGACTTAAAGGTATCTGGTCATTAAATATTCATGGATCAAAGTGATGAAGACAAAGTAAAAGAAATTGGAAATATGGGAATCAACCGGAAGGGCCCTTACATTATAAAATGTGTGTCTGGGGAATTGATAATGGAAAGTAGGGAGATGGTGAATGAACTAAATAGGTATTTTGTATTGGTTTTCAATGTAGAGAACACAAGTAACACCCCAGAAATGTCTGTAAATCAAGAAATTGAAGGAAAGGGAGGGAGGAACTAAGGAAAATTATAATCACCAGGGAAGTGATATTGAGCAAATTGTTGGGTCGAAGGGCTGACAGATCCCCGGGTCCACATGGACTTCACCCTAGGATCTTGAAAAAATTGGCTAATGAGATAATAGATGCATTGGTTTTAATTTCCCTAGATTTGGGGATGGTTCCATTAGATTGGAAGATAGTAAATATAACTCCTTTATTCAACAAAGGAGGGAGATAGTAAGCCGGAACGATAGGCCAGTTAGCCTAACATCTGCCAGAGGGAAATTGTTAGACGCTATTATTAAAGATGTTATAGCAGGGTACTTTGAAAAAGTCAAGGCAGTCAGGCAGTCTACATGGTTTAGTGAAAGGAAAATCATGTTTAACCAATTTATTAGAGTTGTTTGAAGGCGTCACATGTGCTGTGGGTAAAGGGGAATGAGTGCATGTACTGTACTTAGATTTCCAGAGGGAATTTGATAAGGTGCCACATCAAAGATTATTGTGAAAAATAAAATGACATGGTGTAAGGGGTAACATATTGAAGACTTGTTAGCTAACAGGAAATAGAGTTGGCATAAAAGGGGCTTTTTCTGGTTAGCAAGATGTGACGAGTGGTGTGCCACAAGGATCAGTGCTGGGGTCTCAACTTTTTACAATTTATTTAAATGGCTTGGATAAAGGAACTAAAGGTAGGGTTACTAAATTTGCTGACAACCACTGCTGAAAGAGTGGTAGGAAAGTAAATCGTGAAGAGGACGCGAGGAAGCTACAAAGGGATATCGGTTAAGCAAGTGGGCAGAGTATAATGTGGGCAAATGTAAAATTATCCATTTTGGCAGGAAGAATAGAAAAAGCTTATTATCTAGAAGGTGAAAGATTGCAGAGGTCTAGATTCAGAGGGATCTGAGTGTCACAGTGCAAGAATCTCAAAAAACGAGTGTAAATGTACAGCAAATTATTAGGAAAGCTAATAGAATGCTCGAATTTATTGTGAGGGGAATTGATTACAAAAGTAGGGTGGTTATGCTTCAGTTTACAGGATATTGATTAGACCAAATCTGGAATATTGTGTACAGTGTTGGTCGCCTTATTTAAGGAAAGATGTAAATGTGATAGAAGCAGTTCAGAGAACATTTACTCAACTAATATCAGGAATGGGCGGGTTGTTTTATGAGGATAGGTTGGACAAGGTAGGTTTGTACCATTGGAGTTTAGAAGAGTAAGAGGTGACTTATCAAACCTTTTATGATCCTGAGGGGTCTTGTCTTGACAGGGTGGATATGGAGACGGTGTTTTCTCTTGTCAGAGAATCTAAAACCAAGGATCACTGTTTAAAAATAAGGGGTCGCTCATGTAAGACAGAGATGAGGAGTTTTTTTCCTTCAGCGGTTGTGAGCCTCTGGAACTCTCTTCCTTAAAAGGCGGTGAAGATAGTTTTTGAATATTTTTAAGGCAGAACTAAATAGATTCTTGATTAACAAGGTGGCGAAAGGGTATCTGGAATAGGCAGGAATGTGGGGTTGAGGTTACAATCAGATCAGCCATGATCTACTTGAATGGCCTCCTCCTCTTTCTAATTCATGTAAGTGTGTATTTTGACACATCTGAGGTAAATAATATTCTGATTTAAAAAAAACATAAATTTCTTATTGAACCACTTGAAATCAATGACCACAATCATATATTGTGCTCAACATGTATATTGTAGCTGTGAGGGATTGCAACAAGATGTAGCAACTTTAAGAAGAAACGACTGATGGCCTGGTTTGGGGAGTGGGGGTAATTGCAATGAGGCAATACATTTGTGGGATATTTTTTTATAAAGGGTTTAAGCCAGAGGAGAAAGGCCAAAGTCTAAAGTTGTTGAACCCAATGTCGAGTCCTGTGGGCAGTAACATGCTTAATCGCAAGGTGAGATGCTGCTTCTCCAGCTTCTGTTGGGTAATTCCATGTATTGCCTCAATGCAAACAACCCCTTCCCCCTCCCACACCAGGCCATCCAAGTTTTGTTCTTAACGTTGCTACATAAGTTTCAATCTCGCACAGCTACAGTTTAATATCTCAAACATTTCACCTTATCTTCAGTTCTGATGAAGAGCCAAATGGACTCAAATCAGTAATTCTGCTTTCTCTCCCTACAGATGCTGCAAGATTTGCTGCATTTCCCGAAAATTCTGTTCTTGTTTCAGATTCCAGCATCAGCAGTATTTTTCTTATTTCAACATTTATATTGTTCCTTCACTCACTGTGAACAACATTACAGAAGACCTGCTAGTACATTTTGTGTAGGGTGACCAAAGGCCCCCATTTACAGATGGCTGAAGGGGGAATTCAGCAATGATACCTCTTAAAACTGAATAGTTAGCATGACACTAGAGTAGTTTTACATAAATTACTTTATTAAGGATTGAGATGAATTATAGGAAGAGTACTGAGTAATCATTATTAACCATTAAACATGTATTTTTAGGACATAACAGTAATAAGTAATCAAATGGGATTTAGGATAGCTAACTTGACCAAAAGGACTTTACTTCTGACATCCTGTCTTTGTGAAACAATCCAGGGTGCTGGTTCTGTTGTTCTGTTTCTCACGAACAATCAGCACAGGCTGCTGAGATTGTACATAGCTGTCAGGATGAGGATTAATCATGGCTTGCTTGCAATTCTATTGGGTGAAGTTTTAACATTGCTTGCGATTCTATTGGATAAGTTTAAACATAGCAGCTTCAGGGATTGGATTGCGTCCAACTGGGAATGGCTATTGATTTTTGAAAGTTGTATATGTGCTGAATTTGTGTCTTTGTTCTGTAGAAGGATCTTGGCAGCTTTCCAGGACTTATAGCTCATGTACATGAATGCAAGCTTATAGAAAATAAAACCGTCTTCAGATTGTTGATGTGTCTGCTGCTCTTTGTACTGAGTTGAGCCACAGGCGAAAAGCCCATGTGGAAGCCGACTCAATACACAGGCCTTGAAACTGCTCCTACAGCGGCAGATCTGGATAAGGCACTATATGCCTCGGCAAACAATGCCTCTGGTTCACCAAACTTATCCCCCAATAAAAATTCTAATATTGACCGTACAGGCTCATCTCCGGAACCATGTGACTCCCAAGCTGCCCAGTGGTCAGTAAAATGTTGGCAGGGCATGTTCCCGATAAAGTCTTTAAATGTGCTCATTGTCCTCCCCAAATGAACCTTCCCCATTTTGGTTGGTCACAAACCAGGACTCAGTGGGAATATTTGACCACTTCACAGATTATTTGAGGGTATCCCCAAAGCATTTCCACTGTCCTCCTTAGAGTCTCCTGCTGTGACTGACTTCTAAGTAGAACAGTTGCTTCAAGGTTCTAATGCCAGACACACAAACAGCAGCGGAGTTTGTTTTGAATGATTAGTGCCTAACCACATGCTAGGATTGTTGACATGGGAGAGGGTGCTGCTGTTGGACTACCTTTCTTGACATTGGATTTGGAGCATCTTGTGAAGGCACCACTGGTGGTGGTATTCCAGTGTTTTTTGAGGTGCCTACTGTAGGTTGTCCAAGTCTCCGAAGCATGCCGGAGCACAGGAATCATGTCTGGACCACTACTCTAATCTCTGATTTTTGATCCAACAACTCAAGTACCTGACTCCAACTACTACCAGCTACATGTGTGGCAGTGTCTGCAGATTGAACATAGGCCTCAACAGCCATCTCAGAACCCATTGAACTGGACTGGAAGTAACTCATCCTCATTCTCAAGGAACTGGAAGAAGTTGCAGGCAGGATTGGGTGGTGGGTATTACATCTTCTAGTTCTCACAAGTTAGAAATAATTACACTTTGTTGGAGCTTCATCAAGTGTATTTCTTGCTGCTCTCAACATTGTTGCTGAAATTATGCCTTGTGATTCAGCACATGAAGGCAATGTAGCAGTAAAATTGTGGCACTCCAGTTGTTCTCAAGTAATTCTCAAGTATTAGTTTCTTTGTCTTTATAAATTATATGACAGCGGGGTTGGTTCCAATTGGTAAGAGGAATGGATACACCGAGGGCTTTAATTTATGCAGAGATCAAGCTCTCTGGCCACGGTGTGTGCACTCCAACATGCAGGCCCCACCAACTGAATCATCAGATAGCGTGTCGCTCGCCTGCAAGTAGCCTCGGATCCACAATTTCAATAATGGGGTGCTGATAACCAAACTAATGAGTGATAAGTGAAGCCATTGTGGAGCCAGATCAGAATTATCTCCTCAGCTTCAGATGTCATGGACCTTGGGTGACTGTGTGGAGTTTGCATGTTCGCCCCTTGTTTGCTTGGGTTTCCTCCAGATGCTCTGGTTTCCTCCCACAGTCAAAGATGTGCAGGTTAGGTGGGGTTACAGGGATGGGTTCAAGAGAGTGGGTACTCTTTCAGAGGGTTGGTGCAGACATCATGGGCAAATGGCCTCCTTCTGCATTGGAGGGATTCGATGATGTGATGATAGGTAGACTATCATCTGTATATAATATGAGTAGATCAGAATCATCTGTACGTGTATTATAAGTTATATGTTTTACTGTTGTAGTTCTAGCATCCAACCAGCAGGTGGTGCGAGTATGCAGGCACGTGACCTGGACGCACCATGTGTTCCAGTACAAGGTGTTAGTAAGAAGTTGATAGCAGTCACATATTAGAGTAGCTCTGTCGTACCTTAGTGTAAGTTAGTGTTAGACCATAATTTCCAACTGTATTGATCTTAGACATTTTAGTAATATGTTAGTTTAGTGTTAGTAATAAATAACTTTGTTTATATAATAAATAACTTTGTTTATAAAGCAAAGTCTAATGTTCTTTGTTCACACTACAATATCAAATTTCAACATCAGCCCAATCAAAGAACATTACATGGTACCTAGGAGTGGATGTCAAAAGAGAACAGTTACAGAAAGTTAGGTACGTCGAGGAGACACAAGAGAACAATCGGAGACTCAGAGAAAATCGGCTGTAAAACAAAATACTACCAGGATCGTCAAAACGATATGGAAGCATTGAAGACTCCCAGCCAACTTTTCACGACTGGTAATGTAGATGTGAACTGGTGTGCTTTCAAGCAACAGTTCACTTTTTACGTGCAAGCTCTTGGTCTCCAAGAAGCTTCAGACATGAGAAATGATGGTAGCCGGTCCCCAAGTAATTGAACTGTATAACACTTTTCAGTTCGCTTCGCAGGAAGACAAGTAGAGGTACTCAAAAATAATCGAGCAATTCGATAACTATTCCCATCCGCAAAAAAATAAACTTTCGAGCGTTATGCGTTCAGGGTGAGACTGCAAAAATCAGACGAAACCTTTGACTGCTTTGTCACAGGTCTACGATTCAAAGTGCAATTCTGCAATTTTGCAGACCTCCATGATTCATTGATAAAAGACCAAATTGTCTGCAATATGCTAAATTACGCAAGCAATTGCTGAGAGAAAATGATTTAAAACTAGCAGATGCCATAAAAATATGCAAGGCCAGTGAGATTGCACAAAAGCAAATCACTGAGATCCAGACACAAGAAAGTGGCGGGAAAAAAAGAAGGCGCGACCGATGCCATCTTTGTTGTGTCGCAGCGGGATCAGAAATGTGGTCTGGGCGGTGGCCATTTACAGAAATGTTCAGAGAACGCCCTTTTACGTCGGTGGTGCGGCAGAACGCACGGCCCGAGAAAATGCTCTGTGTCTGGCAAAACATGCGTCAGATGCTCCAAGAGAAACCATTTTGCCCAGCAATGCCTGTTGATTGCAAGAACACAGCAACCTAAGCATGTTAATGTAATAACCGAGGCTAAAAAAAATTGTGATTTGTCAATCATGCAAAGTGCAGCCCTGAACAAGCAAGCTGAGTTTAATGATGCACCAGGTAGCCTGGAAGGTTATTTTTTCGTGGACATGATCAATGAAGGTGCTGAACAACGAAACACAAAAGTAGAAGAAATAGCAAACCACTTGGATAATTGGACGATTCCGCTCATAATTAATCAAACCAGCACAAACCTCAAACCGGACACAACTGTATTGTCATAGACATTTTAGTAATTTGTTAGTGTAGTGTAAGTAATAAATAACTTTGTTTATAAAGCAAAGTCTAATGTTCTTTGTTCACACTACAATATCAAGATTCAACATCAGCCCAATCAAAGAACAGTCCATATGATTTGATGGATGAGTAGCATGTATGATCCTCGACAGCCCCATATCTAATGCATACAACTGCAAAGACAAAATATCGGCAGATGCTGAAAACCTGAAATACAATTCTGCAACCTGAATGCATTGACCTGAAACATTAACTCTTTCTTTCTCCACAGATGCTGCCTGACTTGCTGAGTATTTCCACATTTCCTATTTCATACAAAGCAAATGTTTTTAATACTTCCAATGGGATGCATAACAATAACATTTGTACTGTTATGACAATTATGTGGCATGAATATTTTCCTAGCTGTTAAGATCGGCGAAACGTGTGATGACTGATAGCTTGCTCTATTGAAACATGGAATTGTGAGGGCTGAGGTGCACCAAAATGATTTCACATTCATATAATCATAGATTGAACATATGTTTGAGGTGCCTATGCATTATTTACATTCATAGGGGAGGAAATCGTTTTTTTGGGTGCATTGCATAATAAATATTTCCAATGCATCCCCATGCTTAGCAACCTCAGAGAGAAATGAGCCTTGGAGCATTTTGGTTTCTGTTGCTGGATCTGGGGTGGGGGGAGGGGAGAAAGGTCCCAAGCACGCCCCCGATTGGCTGGCGGGCAGGCGCTGCCGGTATTGGCTGGTTTGTGCCCCCCCCCCCCCCCCCGGCCCGGTGAGCGCAGTCACGCGCTTTCCAGGAACCCGTCAGGAAGACTTCAACAAAACAAACGTGCGTCTCGCTGCTTCCCCCCCACCTCCTTACAGCCTCCCGGAGCGGGGAGCCATCGGCAGTAAATCAGCTTGGCAACACGCCCTCGACCCCTCTGGAGGTGGGTATGGGGGAAACTCTTGACATCTGAGAAGTTGTTTGTCGAAGCAGCGGCGATGGCAAGGTAATTGTTCTCCCCACAACCCAGCAGCTTGAAAAGTCACCGAGAGGGAGAGAGATGGAGGATGAGGGAAGAGGAAAGAAACTGGAGCCTCCTTTGATGTCATATGATTGATACCCTCGGTCAGCCAATTGGTAACGGCTCCGGGGGACAAGTCCTCCGTATACAGAAGCGGGTTAGCCAATGGGCGCTGCCGGTGGGCGGGTCCGGCCGAACTCTCGCCCCGCCCACGGCGGGTTTGTTTGTGTTGGTCGCCATGTTAGAAACCAGGGCTTCAAAACAATATAATGTGAGTGAGGCCAGGGCCGCCGCTGGAAGGCCAAAGGATCCTCGCTGGCAGCTCCGCTGATCAGATCCTGGAGTAAGAGAGAAGAAGCGATAACTTGTGGCTGTTTTTCGTGATGTCGGATGGATCAGCGAACCCGCCCACCAACCTTTATGTAAACACATGGCAGCATTTTGTTTGTCTCTGCAGCTGATGTTTAAAAGGGTTAACAGTGGAGGGGAAATCCGCTTAACCTTTAATTTAAAGTGTAGCCAGGTCAAACGACGGCTTTACTGTGCTCGTCCTATCCTACCATGGGAAGAATGTCTAATGTTTACACGTGCTGTGTGTTTACAAGTTGGTATGGCATAAGCTAGTTTTAAGGTTGCTTGGTAATTTGATGTGATGTGTACTTGGCGGTGGCTATATGAATATTGTCATTCTTGCGAACCGTATTTAACCCATGTGAATAGATACTTGCTGAGATTAATCATAATTTTCGTAAGATTGCAATTATTTGGACCATGCCCCTTTTTTCTGAAAAACTTACTTGTTGGAGCTTGCCTCCTGTTTTCTGCATAAATGTTGAAGGCACCTGATTAGAAATTTGTATGTTGTTTTAGTCCATTTTGAAGAAATTACTTGGTAGCACAAATACAAATGTTTTGAAATTAAACTTCCAAAGTGATGTTTAAAATATTTTATTCTCAAACCATTTTGGGAAGGGGAAAGCATTTAAATTGGTAAGTTGTGTTATATCAGAATGCTACCTTAGTGTAATGCCCAAAGATGTGTAGGTTAGGTGGATTGGCCATGATAAATTGCTCCTTTGTGTCCAAAAGATTAAGAAGGGTTACTGGGTTATGGCGATGGGATGGAGTTGTGTGCTTCAGTAGGATGCGCTATCCAAGGGCCGAGGCAGATACGATGGGCTGAATGCTTCCTTCTGCACTGTAGGCATTCTATGATATTGACGAGTAAAGTGACATGGATATGTTTCATTAAGAGGACACTGCTTCTCTTGCTTCTGGGTCAACCTAGATCCTAACAGTTTGATATCAGAGCTCAGCCAATGGCACTTTTCAATTCGTATATGTACCAATGTATGTTTCTCAGAAATTGTTTGTGGGTACGAATTGCCAATGGACTTGTAAATCCAGCTTGGGTTATTGAAGACATATCTAGCACTCACACTGCTGTCCTGGCCGTTATCAGCCAACTCAGCAAAGACTAAAAATCGAATCTGGCATCTTAAAGCTTGTAATGCTTAGCACCATCCTGCATAGGGTGGTGTTTATAATCGGCTAGTATATATTAGAGGCGATATAATACTGCAAGAATTAAATGTGACAAAGCTCATTCAGGCCGAAAATTGAGATTTAAAGGGTAATCTTTATTCTTGACTCTTGCGGTACGGCACGGTAGCACAATGGTTAGCGCTGTCGCTTCACAGGGTCCAGGGTTCGATTTCCGCTTGGGTCACCATCTGTGCGGAGTCTGCACATTCTCTGCGTGGGTTTCCTCCTGATGCTCCGGTTTCCTCCCACATGTCCTGAGAGGCATGCTTGTTTGGTGAATTGGACATTCTGAATTCTTCCTCAGTGTACCCGAACAGGCGTCAGAGTGTGGCGACTAGGGGCTTTTCACAGTGACTTCATTGCAGTGTTAATATAAGCCTACTTGTGACAATAATAAAGACTATTATTATAGTCACACAATTGGGTTCATTTATTGCAAATATGTTGTCATTTTAAAAAAAAATTTAGATTACCCAATTATTTTTTCCAATTAAAGGGCAATTTAGTGTGGCCAATCCACCTAATCTGCACATTTTTGGGTTGTGGGGGTGAAACCCACGCAAACACGGGGAGAATATGCAAACTGCACACGGACAGTGACCCAGAGACGGGATCGAACCTGGGACCTCAGCGCCGTGAGGCAGCTGTGCTGCCCAATGTGTTGTCATCTTTTGAGAGCGCAGCAAATTTAGCACACCACTTTGCTATGGCCAGTATTGACAAGTCAGTAGTGTGTCAATATGAAATGTTGTTGTTTTATAGTCAATATTTTACCTGAAATAAATATGTAAAGCAAAACTATGCTCTGGAGATCTTGGTGTAAATGTCAGTAACCCGACATGTGCACAAAGTTTCTATGATTCCATAAAAGATTATTATGACAGTGCTGCTGAGAAGCCTATTTTAAAAAATCTTAATCTGTGTTTCATGTTTCCCCTTGTGGGGCAATCTAGAATGAGAGGTCACAGATATAGCTTGAGTGGCAGTAGATTCAAAACTGAGATGAGGAGGAACTACTTCCAGCAGACAGGGTGGAGAATTTGTGGAACTCACTGTCCCATAGCGCGGTGGAGTCTGAGTCATTAAATGGTTTCAAGAAGGAATCATAGAATTTACAGTGCAGAAGGAGGCCATTCGGCCCATCGAGTCTGCACCGGCTCTTTGAAAGAGCACCCTACCCAAGTCCACACCTCCACCCTATCCCCATAACCCAGTAACCCCACCCAAGGGCAATTTAGCATGGCCAATCCACCTAGCCTGCACATCTTTGGACTGTGGGAGGAAACCGGAGCACCCGGAGGAAACCCACGCAGACACGGGAGAACGTGCAGACTCCGCACAGACAGTGACCCAAGCCGGGAATCGAACCTGGGACACGAGCTGTGAAGCATTTGTGCTAACCACTATGCTACCGTGCTGCGAAGGAGATAGATATATTTCTGATTTTAAAAACTGGTTAAAGGGATATGGGGAACAGGTAGGGAGGTGGATTTGAGACCAGGAACATGATCTGTTTGAATAGCAGAGCAGGCTAGAGGCTAAATTGCCTATTTCTCATTCCTATGTTTATTTAAGAGCACCATTGGATGATATTTGTGGAGGGAGAAACACAGTTAATGTTTCAATTCCATATTCTACAGAATTGTAGATCTGTACAAAACCAGTTCTGTAAAAGGGTCATATGTCTTGTGTGTTTCTCACTCCACAGATGCTCCCAGACCTACTGAGTTTATCCAGCATCTATTTATATTTCAGATTTCCAGAATCTGCAGTATTTGGCTTTTATTAGATAATATTTTATTCCTCTATTAAAAAGCTAGACATCCAGTATTTTCTGTCAGTAAATTTGATGCATGATGTGATATATTTTTTATTTTATAAACAAAACTTTATTAAAATAACAAATATTTAAACTTTCAAACTTCACAGTTCTAACACTAACAGATTATATGTAGTTTCTTAACTTTAACACACAAGGTCCCATGAAGCAGCACTTGAGCATTAAAATTACAGCTCACGTTCCGTTTACACATTCAGGCAAAGGCAGCACTTTTGTTTCAGAAGCAATCATTCTTCTGTTAGGACATCTCTTTCAGAATCCTTTTTCAAAGCCTTCTCTCGCTGTGGCATTTTCCATGACCTGTTCCATGGCTGCTTACATCATTAAGCTAGCAGGCTTATGACCTGACTGGCTGCTCGCCACAGTTTTGCACTTCCAGGTTTCCTGACCTCTCTCCGTAGCTGCCCATCTGCTTCTGCCTTTGTTCCCAAAAGGATTTCTCTCTCTCACACACACACCCTCTCTCTCACACTCACTCGCATTCACACTCACTCTCTCACTAAAATGCGATTTTGTATCCAAAAGGTGGGCAGAGTGCTCTTTCCTGAACCTTTTTCGTTCTAGATGTTTCTTACGATTACAGACAATTTACATTCTATACAAAACATTTTTGTTCATTTTTAAAAAAACAAGCAAACATGTCATGACCAGAGGAGGGGCAATATTGGATTTCGTACTTGGTAATGAACCAGGGCAAGTGATAGATTTGTTAGTGGGGAAGCATTTTGGAGATAATGACCACAATTCTGTGACTTTCACTTTAGTAATGGAGAGGGATAGGTGCGTGCAACAGGGCAAGGTTTACAATTGGGGGAAGGGTAAATACGATGTTGTCAGACAAGAATTGAAGTGCATAAGTTGGGAACATAGGCTGTCAGGGAAGGACACAAGTGAAATGTGGAACTTGTTCAAGGAACAGGTACTACGTGTCCTTGATACGTATGTCCCTGTCAGGCAGGGAAGAGATGGTTGAGTGAGGGAACCATGGTTGACAAGAGAGGTTGAATGTCTTGTTAAGAGGAAAAAGGAGACTTGTGTAAGGCTGAGGAAACAAGGTTCAGACAGGGCGTTGGAGGGATACAAGATAGCCAGGAGGGAACTGAAGAAAGGGATTAGGAGTGCTAAGTGAGGGCGTGAACAATCTTTGGCGGGTAGGATCAAGGAAAACCCCCAAGGCCTTTTACACATATGTGAGAAATATGAGAATGGCTAGAGCGAGGGTAGGTCCGATCAAGGACAGTAGCGGGAGATTGTGTATTGAGTCTGAAGAGATAGGAGAGGTCTTGAACGAGTACTTTTCTTCTGTATTTACAAATGAGAGGGGCGATATTGTTGGAGAGGACAGTGTGAAACAGACTGGTAAGCTCGAGGAGATACTTGTTAGGAAGGAAGATGTGTTGGGCATTTTGAAAAACTTGAGGATAGAAAAGTCCCCCGGGCCTGACGGGATATATCCAAGGATTCTATGGGAAGCAAGAGATGAAATTGCAGAGCCGTTGACAATGATCTTTTCGTCCTCACTGTCAAAAGGGATGGTACCAGGGGATTGGAGAGTGGCGAATGTCGTGCCCCTGTTCAAAAAAGGGACTAGGGATAACCCTGGGAATTACAGGCCAGTTAGTCTTACTTCGGTGGTAGGCAAAGTCATGGAAAGGATACGGAAGGATAGGATTTCTGAGCATCTGGAAAGACACTGCTTGATTAGGGATAGTCAGCACGGATTTGTGAGGGGTAGGTCTTGCCTTACAAGTCTTATTGAATTCTTTGAGGAGGTGACCAAGCATGTGGATGAAGATAAAGCAGTGGATGTAGTGTACATGGATTTTAGTAAGGCATTTGATAAGGTTCCCCATGGTAGGCTTCTGCAGAAAGTAAGGAGGCATGGGATCGTGGGAAATTTGGCCAGTTGGATAACGAACTGGCTAACCGATAGAAGTCAGAGAGTGGTGGTGGAAGGCAAATATTCAGCCTGGATCCCAGTTACCAGTGGCATACCGCAGGGATCAGTTCTGGGTCCTCTGCTGTTTGTGATTTTCATTAATGACTTGGATGAGGGAGTTGAAGGGTGGGTCAGTAAATTTGCAGATGATACGAAGATTGGTGGAGTTGTGGATAGTGAGGAGGGCTGTTGTCGGCTGCAAAGAAACATAGATAGGATGCAGAACTGGGCTGAGAAGTGGCAGATGGAGTTTAACCCTGAAAAGTGTGAGGTTGTCCATTTTGGAAGGACAAATATGAATGCGGAATACAGGGTTAACGGTAGAGTTCTTGGCAATGTGGAGGAGCAGAGAGATCTTGGGGTCTATGTTCATACATCTTTGAAAGTTGCCACTCAAGTGGATAGAGCTGTGAAGAAGGCCTATGGTGTTCTAGCGTTCATTAACAGAGGGATTGAATTTAAGAGCCGTGAGGTGATGATGCAGCTGTACAAAACTTTGGTCACCTCATTTTAGGAAGGATGTGGAAGCTTTGGAAAAGGTGCAAAGGAGATATACCAGAATATTGCCTGGAATGGAGAGTTGGTCTTATGAGGAAAGGTTGAGGGTGCTAAGCCTTTTCTCATTAGAACGGAGAAGGATGAGGGGCGACTTGATAGAGGTTTATAAGATGATCAGGGGTATATATAGAGTAGACAGTCAGAGACTTTTTCCCCGGGTGGAACAAACCATTACAAGGGGACATAAATTTAAGGTGAATGGTGGAAGATATAGGGGGGGATGTCAGAGGTAGGTTCTTTACCCAGAGAGTAGTGGGGGCATGGAATGCACTGCCTGTGGAAGTAGTTGAGTCGGAAACATTAGGGACCTTCAAGCAGCTATTGGATAGGTACATGGATTACGGTAAAATGATATAGTGTAGATTTATTTGTTCTTAAGGGCAGCACGGTAGCATTGTGGATAGCACAATTGCTTCACAGCTCCAGGGTCCCAGGTTCGATTCCGGCTTGGGTCACTGTCTGTGCGGAGTCTGCACATCCTCCCCGTGTCTGCGTGGGTTTCCTCCGGGTGCTCCGGTTTCCTCCCACAGTCCAAAGATGTGCCGGTTAGGTGGATTGGCCATGATAAATTGCCCTTAGTGTCCAAAATTGCCCTTAGTGTTGGGTGGAGGTGTTGACTTTGGGTAGGGTGCTCTTTCCAAGAGCCGGTGCAGACACAATGGGCCAAATGGCCTCCTTCTGCACTGTAAATTCAATGATAATCTATGATTAATCTAGGATGAAGGTTCGGCACAATATCGTGGGCCGAAGGGCCTGTTCTGTGCCGTATTTTTCTATGTTCTATGACATGAATATAGTCTGTTGTAGTCTTTTCCCATGTCATTGGGCATCAGCAATCACCTTTTCTTTTGAAAACCTTTGCATTAGTTCTGTCCAAGTAGTCCTGGTATTATCAGGCTGAAACATGGTCTCCATACTTTTACATAACAAAACTTCATCAATACTTCACATAGATTCACATAGAACATGCTGTGCAGAAGGGGGCCATTCGGCCCATCGAGTCTGCACCGACCCATTTAAGCCCTCACTTCCATCCTATCTCCGTAACCCAATAACCCCTCCTAACCTTTTTGGACACTAAGGGCAATTTAGCATGGTCAATCCACCTAACCTGCACGTCTTTGGACTGGGAGGAAACCGGAGCACCCGGAGGAAACCCACGCAGACACGGGGAGAACGTGCAGACTCCGCACAGACAGTGACCCAGCTGGGAATCGAACCTGGGACCCTGGCGCTGTGAAGCCACAGTGCTATCCACTTGTGCTACAGTGCTGCCCAAGTTATATGCAGTTGTCTGGCTTTACCAGCAGTGTTTTGTTTTCACTTGATCGTAAGACAGATTGTTGTTGTTGATTGTTTTTGCAGCATTCTTCAGTTTGGTATATTTATCAATGTTTTAGTGTCCTGCTTTTGCTGCCTGTTGAGGATAGCTGAAAATAATTGGTAACAGCTGGTGCATTTGGACAGTGTCAAATACCAGTCATTGCATGTTGAAAAGTTTACTGACTATTCTGACTACATTTGTACCAGCACTTCAGCCTCCAGATTTTGTATTCCACCATGGATGATGCTCTCTGTGAAATGGCAAATCAGCTTCAGTCCTTCATCTGTTCCTCCTGACCAGATCTGATTGTCGTCACTTCCTGTGTCACCATTGTAATAGGAATTTGACCCTTTTGGAACTCCACGAGTTCCTGCAGTTTCTTTCATTACCATCTGCTGCCTTGTGAGTGGCTCTCTCCCTTGTTGGGGTTGCTCCCCTCTTTGGTCTCGGGATCTCTGCTTTCTTCCGAATCTGCCTTTCCACACTATCTTTCTTTTCCATGTCAGGATTCTTCCTGCTGGATGAAGTTCCCATGCTGGGGCTTCTTAGCCTGTCGTCCTTCATTAATTCTGTCAAGGTATTCTGTTTTGCGTTTACGTACTTCAGCCATCACCATTTGTACCTGTGCTGTTGTTAGTGGATAGGGCTTGCATGGGACAGCATTCCTGATAGCTACATCTTGCTTAATTAATTTTGTACGTCCCACGTTATTCCCCGTCTTTCCCTCCCCCTCGGCTCTATGTGACTAATGGCCCTTTCTGGTCATTTTGATTTTCCACTCGAAGGTAACTCAATTAATTATCCCAGTTTGTGAATGTTTCCTCATTTGTCCAATATAATTTGAGGAATGTCAAATTCAGAATTGTCTGGATTTATCTCATCTCCATTTCTCCCTGAGTTACAACGACTAATACTTCCTCCTTATGGGGCACAGGGCTAAATCGCTGGCTTTGAAAGCAGACCAAGGCAGGCCAGCAGCATGGTTCAATTCCCGTACCAGCCTCCCCGAACAGGCGCCGGAATGTGGCGACTGGGGGCTTTTCACAGTAACTTCATTTGAAGCCTACTTGTGACAATAAACGATTTTCATTTCATTTTTTAATTTCTTTCCTTCTCTATCAAAATAATTTCTTTGCTTTTCAACCTGACCCATACTGTGAGGCATGATGTGATATTAAGCTGGGTGGAGCTTAATACGAGCTGGGAGTTGAGTAAAGATGGGTACAAGCTTTTGTTTGATACCTCCCAAACCTCACGTGATAAGTTTTGTTGACTTGGTCTGAATTTACCTCCACTGACCTGAAGCGGGTCTGGGAGGGACTCTATTCAGTGTCCTCCTCTTGGGTTGGGGCTAATTACAGAAACTTTGTGGGCTTCTGGTGCAATGGAAGCTCACTGCATTTTCAGTCCAGAAGAGGAGGTCATTAAAAGGGAAGAATCTTAAACAGATTGTGTTTTTATTAATCCACTAGATATGGGTGAAGCCTAAAAGTAAGAATTGGATCAAATCTGAGAGGGGAGGAGAAGAGACCCGGTGTAGAGCTTCTCCCTTTAGAAGGTTAGAGTTTCTGCCAGTGTCTCTCGGACTACTACCACCCCTTCATTGTACTAGTTACTGCACACTTGTTTCCTTCGTTTTTGTAGGGCAGAACAATGCCTTCCCAGCAGAGAGGGATATAGGGAAATGGATGGGAACGCGCAAGAGGCTTCACTGTTGCTATTTGTGTTTTCACCAATTTAGAACAGTGTGGATGAAAATGCATATCTAGACTTGAGCGTAATTTTAAATTATCAGTTTTTGTTCTGTTTTTTGTATTGGGAAGACTAAAGTAATTGTTTTCAGTCCTCCCTCCAAACTTTATTCCCTAGTTAACGGCACCAGCCCACTGCCTGGCAACAGAACTTAAGCCAGTCTATTTGCAACTTTGATGTCACATTTGACCCCAAGATGAGTTCCCACCCTCATATTTGTGCCATTACTAAAACTGCTTATTTCCATTCCCATAAGATTGCCTGACCCTGCTCTGCCTCATCTGCTGCTGAAGCTCTCATTCATGGCTTAGTTACCTCTAGACTTGACTATTCTAATGCGCCATTGGTTCTCCCACATGCTCCCTCTGTAAACTTCTGTTGTCCATGTCTTAACTTGCAGCATGTTCCAATACCCCATCATCCTATGATCACTAACCTCATTGGTCCCTGGCCAAGCAGCGCCTTGATTTTAACCTTCTCAACCTTGTTCTCAAATTCATTCTTGGCTAGCCACTCCCATCTCTGCAATCTTTTCCAACCCCAACCCTCTGCGATATGTACACTCTTCTAATTCTAGCCTCTTGTGCATTCTGTGATCAATACAGGATTTTAGATATATTGGATGATAAGCATTTGGCAATTTGAGGGTTAAAAGCCTTGGTTAGTGTGTTTGACTGCAGTAGTCAAGATTTTAAAAGAATCTTGTTTTGCAACACCATAAAGTTTTAGGAGCCAGAGGTTAAATTGGCTCATCCTAAGAGCCTGGGCTAATGCACTGTTTGACATGGGGGATGGATGCCTCTGGAGGGGTGATATGTTTTCAGCCTGGGGGTTGGTGTGTTTTCAGCCTGGAAGGGGGCAGGGAATTGGTGTATTTGCAGCCTGGAAGGGATGGGGGGGGAGTTTGTGTATTTTCAGCCTGGAGCGGGGAGGGGAAGAGTTGGTGTGTTTTCTACCTGGGGGGGGTGGGGGGCGCGATAGAGTTGGTGTGTTTTCAGCCTGGAGGGGGGTAGAGTTGTGTGTTTTTAGCCTGAGAGGCAAGGGTGTGGGTTGGTGTGTTTTCAGCCTGGGGAGTTGTGTTCTAATCTGGCAAATACCTAGACCAACAAGTAAGGTCTTTTGCTCTCAGGATAGTTTAAAAAAAAAAAAGATTAATAGTATTTGAGGCAGTGCACACTTTTCTGAGCACAAGTGAGAAGCTGAAGCAAACCAGTTGAAATAGCTTTTAGACAACATCCAGCCAGAGTCTGCAGGGGTTCTAACAGGAGCCAAATCTGTTCTGGAAAGCATGTATAATCGCTCTACCATTGAGATGTAAAATGGATTGAGAATGGTATGTTTTTCCTTTCTTGTTGTTTAATTAGAGCTAATAATTAAGGGTATTGTATTTACTGCATTTAGTAGTATTATTGAGGGGGTAATTGTGAACTATTTTCAGGTGTGAGTTTACCGTGTTAATAAAGTTTTAATACCAAATCCCTATTTATTCGTGCAATTACTCCTGGAGTGAAGTATTCTTTCCAATCCTGGAGTGAAGTATTCTTTCAGCATAGTCTTAATAAACTAAAATATTGGGGTTTAGGACCAGTATCCTAGCCACTGTTGGGGGTCATAATAATTCCCAATTATAATTACTCCACCATTGACAGATGTGCATTCAGTTGCCTGGGCACTTAAGGTCTGAAATTCTGTGCCCCTCCCTCGTTTTCATCTGTTAAGCCACTCCTTAAAACCTATTTCTTTGACCAACATTTTATCTTATCCAATATTTACTAATGTGGCTTTGTGTCCCACTCCAGTGTAATGTCTTGGGACAGTTCATTCATTAGGTTAAAGGACTATTGAATGTATGTTCTTGTTACATGGTGATACTTCCTGTGCTTTGATCATAATGAGTCAAAGTACAAAGGAAAAATAAATGTGTCTGTTAGAGGGTCAAAAAGCTGACTTAATGCAATATATGGTCAATGAGGATCATGTATTTGGGTCTGTAATGAAGAGAAGTAACACTGCTTTAAATCACAAAACTGTTGGGATTAACATTAACATGATGATTAACGAGAGGCCATTAGCTTGTGCTTTTCACATTCAGATATAAAACTTAAAGCGCATGATTTTGATGACACACTTTGTTTCAAGATTTCACTGTTTTAAACAGCACAATATAGTCTCAGAAATAGAACTGCACCCAGGTGAGGAGGAGTTGGGGCATGTATTGATATGCCACCCTAAAAACACCTGTTCAAGAGAAAATAGCCCTTAATTCCACTTTTTACTATTTAGCTAGACAAAATAGTTATACATTTCTGCGGCAGTCCCGACGTGCTGATTCCAGTGGACCATTCCACTTCTTCCCCGGCCCCTGCAAACTGACTATTTTGATTTAGAGACTTTGAACAGTTCCATGGGACTTGCCTGAATAATTACCCAGGAAATGTTAGAAAAATCGTACTCTAACCCCGGGTAACTTTCCAACTGACCCTTTGACTACCCCACCACCTCTCCTCCTGACCTGACCTACCAAGCCAAATACCAAATAACCCCCACCAACTCGATGTGCCTAACCTACCTACCTGCCACCTCAGCAGCCTGCCACCCTGTCCATTATCTGAACCTGAAACATTAATTCTGTTTATTTCCACCGTTGCTGCCTTGCCTGCTGAGCATTTCCAGCATTTTCTTGTTCTTATTTTTGATTTTCAACACTGCAGATGGTGGAAATCTGAAATTAAGACAGAAATGCAAGAAATCCTGAGGTGAAGGACTGTGGAGCTAAAACCCTCTGTTCATTCCATAGATACTGCCTGATTTACTGAGTGTTTTGAGCATTTTCGGTTGAAATTGTTCTGCTTAAAATTGAACAGTAAATAAAATTTGATATCAAAGATTGTCCATATTTTTAAGGATGACTTGAGTTTTATTTCTGAAATATTACAATGTTTTGATACTAATGTGCAAATAATTTTCATTCTAGAATGAGATATAATAACAAACATAATAACATATATTTTACATATGAGATGCAGAAGATCAAAGCGGGATAAACCTTCAAAGTTTTGACACTAGTCTAGTTATTACAGTAATCTGACACCTATTCACCCAATAGCTTGAAATAATGAGGCCCAAAAGCTTGACTGTTAAAGTAAGAAATCAACATGTGACTTATGGTTGGTTGCTAGTAATTCAGTTAATCTGTTTTCATAGACAGATGGGCTAAATAAGGATTAAACTTGCATTGCAGCTCAAGATCCCATCTTGACTTGCTTGGAGGTTCTTTAATGCCTGAAGTATGCAAGAATTAACGCCCCCTATATCCGAACATTCACTAGATAAATTGTATAGACTGGCCATAGTTGCCACAAAATTTGCCATTACGCCCTCCTTACACATGATTTTGATAGTTGATTTAAATTGCTTATTAGGGTTTCTATTTTCACACACTTTTCATGGTTTGTGTTTATGCTAGAACAAATAAGATTTTTATTTAAAAGAAAGTTGATACATTGCAAATTTAAAAAATGTTGATTCTGATATGGAATCAAAAGTTGGCATGAATAAGAGTTTGAAATCATTTATGCAGACATTATGATGGTTTAAAATTTTGAAATGATATTCTGAAGTTGTTGACTACGTGCTTTGCTCTTGTCAGGTACAGATCTACACAACCTATATAGTGCATATTCAGATAAAAGGGGTGTTTATTTTTGCATACTTCAGGCATTAAAGAGCTTCCATGCAGGTCAAGATGGATCTTGAGCTGCAATGCAAGTTTAACCCTCATTTAGCACAAGATACCATCCTGGTAAAGGAGTAGGTAAAGTACACACTTGGAACTTCAAGTATTGCTAAGGTACAGTTTGGTAATTAAGTTGGTTGTTGGAAATCAACTGATTGCACGAGGTTTGCAAAAGTCAAAAGACATTTGAGACTTTCTAGGATGCGGTCAAGACTTTACCATTACTCCAACAATTTCCCCAGAAATTATCTGAGGACTTCACTGAAAGAGAATGCGTGCTGTGCTACTGTAATATTGCAGGCCTTATAGGAGTCGCCATGAAAAAGGGTGTGCTTGACCATATGAATCTTGCCAGGTTGGAACTGCCTTGACCTGGAGGCGATGAGGTCAGTCAGAGCAGCACAAGCAGCTTCTGGAGGGCAATCTATAGGAGGCACAGTCAACCCCAGGGTCTTCAGAGAAGTCTACTCGTACATTAACATATCAAGAATAGTAGATGACGCAGCTGAAGCACCTATTAACTGGTCCTTGAACATTACTGGGATTCATTTGCCAGTTGTTGCTGTTATAATTCTATATTCTATCTTTTGCTGTAAAAGCCAGATCTACTAATGGTATTTTCATCCTCATTCTTTAAACCTTCCACTGTAATGGTATCTGCAACTTAGCACAATCTAGCAATGCTACTGATTCAACAATCCCAAAATTGGAATTTTCAGTCTTTTAAACAATCTGATAAACGTGGCATATGGTTACCAGTTGTCTGTATCCAACCCACCCCACCATTGTTGATCTTATTGACTCTGCCAGCAGTTCAGCCCTCACTCCAACCCTCTACGCACCCATCTCCAAAATGTCCATTCACTTGTGAACAAGCCCCCCCCACCACCCATGAGCTTATTGTGGATGCTTGCATCAAAGTCATGGGCTTAATGGCAACCTGGTTGAGGTGTGGTGAGATCTTTCCTTTAATGAAACCTCACCACCTGGCTGCATCTTCCAACACTCACCCATGGTGGTGTGGCAATAAGATCACACCTTGGCCTGGCACTTTTCTCTGCATCTCTTGTTCCATCCTCTTAAAATCAACATTCTGTATTGTTCCGGTACGGTAAAAGATCTTAACACCGAGGTCAAACTCATTGGCCATCTTCTGAAGCTTGGCCTTGCAAGGTCCTCATCTGACTTCTACAATGGAAGAGATGTGAAGCATTGCCCTCTCCCTTTCAGACAATGTGGCACCTGAGGTGTCCCACCCAATTGGCTGCTGTCCAATAGTGCCTGGTGCATCTCCCTGTGAGGATCAGCCTTAACTGGCCTATCTCCTATCACATATGTTTTAGGATATCTCCACCAAGACCTCTAGTGTCATGACTGAGAACCTGTGCACTCTCTTTGTTGGTCCTTGGCCAACCACGTTGTGTGTCGGTCAACTTACTCACACCTTCAGTGGAAGTGGCTACATATACCACTACAAGAAAATTGCTTCTCATTGATGCTTGAATGCTACATTTGCAGTTGGCTATTGTAGTGCTTCCAGACAGATTAAAATCATGGTAATGAACAATTCGCTTTAAAATTGCTGGCTAAAGTATCTTATTAGGAAAGCATTTTACCTTATCACAGCTCTCAACATGTTGTGAAATGCTTGGAATATCTCCATGAAGTGTTTTCACTGTTGCATAGACAAAATATAGCTTGATATATTGCGAGCACTTGGTGTCCACAAATCTTTCTTCCTGTATAACAATTAGATATAATGCTTTATCTATCTGTGTATGGTGGAAACTGTCTATGTATGTCAACATTAGGGCAGCAAAGTGGCACAGTGGTTAGCACTGCTGCCTCACAGCGCCAGGGGCCCAGGTTCAATTCTGGCTTGGACGACTGTGTGGAGTTTTCACGTTCTCCATGTGTCTGTGTGGGCTTCCTCCGTACTTTGCTGAATTGGCCATGCTAAATTGCCCCTTGGTCTCCAAAGATGTGTAGGTTAGGTGGGGTTGCGAAGATAGGGAAGGGGAGTGGACCTAGGTAGGATACACTTACAAATGATTGGTGCAGACTCAGTGGGCCAAATGGCATCCTGCACTATAGAGATTCTATGATTATGCGCATTTAAGATTGGAATTTTATTTAGTGTTTTCTTTACAATGTAGTTGTAGACCTTCTGCCAGTAGATGGCACTGTGGTGCTTCCTTTTTCCATTGCTCAGCCTGCATAAACTTCAAAACCTTCCTATCTGTGGTAACTTCGACATCTTTGTAATTTGCCTTTGAATTTCTCAACTTCGTTCAAAATAATTTCAATATTTGTGTGCGTGATGTTTCTGTTTTTAATATTTGTGCTGCAGTCACTGATGTGAATGGCGTTAATTTTTGACTTTCGTTGTCTGCTAGCTTATGACTGGTCCTAGCTTGCTAATAAACATGTTGGGCTAAATCTGTTCTTGATTTTCTTGGCTGTTTGCCCCACAAACTTTGCTCTGATTAAGCATCTTAAAACCATACTTTTCTTTCCCCCAGTTTCCTCTTGCTTCTAACCAACCCCCTGATGCTCACGAGTGTTCCACTGACTACACAGCGCTCGGGTGCCTGAGAAATAAAGTTGGTGCTTGTTAAATACCCTACTTTTATTCTTATTTGTGTTTGTTTTGCTAAATTTCGACTTTGCAGCACTCCTTGGAGGCTGGATAGTTGGGTAGTTTTTTTAAAAAAAAGAAAAGATACCGTATTTTGACAGGACTTTCCATTCCTAAAATCTCTACCACCTAGAAGAACAAGGGCAGCAGGTGCTCAGAGAACACCACAACCTGTAATTTCTCCTCCCACACAGTAACCTGATTTGTCAATAAATCGCTGTTCCTGCATTGTAGCTGTGTCTAAAAGTCCTGGAATCCCTTCCTAACTGCCTGTAGGAATATCTTCACATATGGGCTGCACTATTCAAGAAGGTGGCTCGCCACCACATTTTCAAGGGCTATTAGGGATGGGCAATAAATGCTGGAATTGCCAGTGATGCCCACATCCATTAACAAATTTTAAAAATGCCCAATTATGCCTCTCAGGGTGTCCCAGATTACTTCGCATCCAATTAATTACTTTTTATTTGAAATGTACTAGCTTTGGTTACCTGGATATAAGGTCTCGTAGACAATAAAGTGAACATGATTAGACTGTCAGTATTTTTGTCGTGATGATAGCAAACAGATGTTGGCCAGCAATTTCTGTGAAGCGTGCAATATATTTCTATCGGCATGGTAGCACAGTGCTTAGCGCTGTTGCTTCGCAGCTTCAGGGTCACAGGTTCGATTCCCGGCTTGGGTCACGGCCTGTGTGGAGTCTGCACATTTTCCCTGTGTCTGCGTGGGTTTCCTCCCGGTGCTCCGGTTTCCTCCCACAAGTCCCGAAAGACTTGGGTGAATTGGACATCTGAATTCTCCCTCTGTGTACCCGAAAAGGCACCGGAGTGTGGCGACTAGGGGCTTTTCACAGTAACTTAATTGCAGTGTTAATGTAAGCCTACTTGTGACAATAATAAAGATTATTAAATTATTATCCACAAGATCCAGTGGAATGTGCAAATCGTTTATCTCCTACTTGAAGGAGAGTACCTTCGACAGTGCAGCACTCAGTGATAGTTTCTGTCTAAATCAGGCTTGATCACCTTTTCACTCGGTGAAGGGGATGGGTGCATTTGCATTTTCTCCTCACTCAAGCAGCCGATCAAAGAATTTCTGAAAGATAAGGTTTAGCAGAACAAACTGAATTTCAAAAACATTGGGGTTTTGAGTAAAGAAAATGACTGCTGAGCAAAAGATAGGCAATGCAACAGCAATAAACTATGGATTTTTAAGAGTAAGTAATAAAATTGATCAGATCGCTGCCTCTCTCGCTGCCTCTCCCGCTGCCTCTCTCCCTCTTTCTTTCCCCGCTCGCCCTCTTTTCTTCCCCCTCCTAGCTCGCCCTCTCTTCTTCCACCCCCCCCCCCCTTGCTTGCCCCCTCTTTCTCCCCCACCCCCATTGCTCACCCTCTTCTCTCTTTTCCCCCCCAAAAAAAATCACTCCTTTTCAGTCCACAAAACACAGATTGGTCTCTTTCACGTATCAGTAGCAAACGTGGGAGAAAAACAGTCTGTGTTTGGAGAAGCTTCCCCTTGAACAGTTTTCCATAGCAACTTATCTGTTTGACTGACATTGTGAAAATCTGCTCCAGAGGTGGAACAGAGGGGCTTTGGACAAGGCTGGTCTAGATCATACTTTAAAATTTGCAATGGGGCTTGCACCTCGAGGCTTCTGACTTCAAGGCACCAGTGTTACCAGCTGACTGAATAGCAGGATTGTCTTCCTTGCTGTAAATGACTATAGTAAGAAGTCTTACAACAACAGACAAATGTACGTAAATAACTATGGTTTTGGAACAAAATTATTTACTGACAATTGAGGTGATTATGTGTTTAGTTTCAGGCTCAGAACAGTGCATTGTACAATTTGGGGCTTTCAAGCCGACATTATTATTGTCCAAATTTCTGCTTCGAAATACTTCAGGATTCACTTGTATCAGAAGCTTATTGTGTCTCACCTTTTCTTGCATATGTCATCCAGTTGGTTGCAAGTTTTGATTGTGGATTTTTCGAATCCTTTCTTGATAGTGCTTTTAAAAAAAAAAAATAATTTATAGTACCCAATTCTTTTTTTTCCATTGAGGGACAATTTAGCATGACCAATCCACCAAGCCTGCACATCTTTTTGGGTTGTGAGGGTGAGACCCACCCACACAGACACGGGGAGAATGTGCAAACTCCACACCGCCCGATGAGTGCTAAGGATTGTTGTTATATCAGATAATTATTTGTATACTAAATACTCATGCAGTTCCATTCCATTGCACCACGTTGGCTGGGGTGGGGGACAAGCCAGGGGGTGCCGTCTCTCTGGTGCCAGGGTCAATGATGTTGCAGAGCGGCTACAGGGCATTCTGAAACGGGAGGGTGATCAGACAGAGGTTATAGTACACATTGGTACAAATTATATAGTTAGAAAGAGTGATGAGATTAAGAGGGATGAGGTCCTGCAACGTGACTTTAGGGAGTTAGGCAGAAGGTTACAAAACAGGACCTCCTAATATTGTGATATCGGGATTACTCCCTGTGCCACAGCAAATAGGAGGATAGGTCAAATAAATGTGTGGCGAGAGGGTTGACGCAGGAAGGGAGAGCTTTAGATATTTGGATCATTGGGATCGCTTCTTGGTAAAATGGAACCTGTATAAACAGGATGGGTTGCACCTGAATTGGAGGGAGACGTATCTTAGCAGGGAAGTTTGTTCATGCTACTAGGCAGGGTTAAACTAATTGGAAAGAGGGGATGGGATCCAAAGTACGTGAGAAGATGGAGACAAATAGTCAAAACCAGGCAAGTTCAGTGGACAGATCAGGGTGGTATGATGAGGCACATGAGAGGATGGGTAAGCTAAACTGCATTTATTTCAATGCAAGGAGCCTGATGGGTAAGTCTGATGAATTGAATGTTGACCAGCACATGGAACTATGACATTATTGCAACCACAGAAATTTGGATGAAAGAAGGGCAGGGCTGGCAGCCGAATGTCCCCGGTTATAGATGTTTCAGACGTGATAGAGAGGGAGGTAAAAGAGGAGAAGGAATTACATTATTGATTAGGGAGCGCAGTGCTCACGGATGATATCTTAGTAGGCTCCTCAAATGAAGCCATATGGGTAGAAATTTCGAACAAAAAGAGGGCTAACACATTGCTGGGAGTGTACTATAGGCCCCCAAACAGTCAGAGAGATAGAGGGCAGATATGTAGGCATATATCTGAGAATTGTAAGAAAAATCGGTAATAACAGGGGATTTCAACTTCCTCAATATTAACTGGGATAGTCAATGTGGCTTAGAGGGGGCGCAATTCTTAAAATGGATCCAAAAGAGTTTTTTATGCCAATACGTAGAAAGTCCTGGCAAGGGAGGGGGTGGTGCTGGATCTATCTTTAAGGAATCAAGCCTGGCAAGTGGGGAAGTATTTTGGAAACAGTAACCATAACTCAGTAGTACTTAAGGTAGTTATGGAAAGGGTCAAAGATACACCAGAAATTAAAGTTCTTAATTGGAGGAGGGCCAATTTTGATGAAATAAGACAGGATCCGACCAAAGTTAACTGGGAGCAGTTACTTGTAGGAAAATCTATATCAGAACAATGGGATTCATTCACAAAGGAAAAAGAGAGCGTACAGGGCCAACATGTTCCCATGACCCGTGAAGGGCGGGAGCAATAGGTCCAGAGAACCCTGGATGTGAAGGGATATGCAGGCTTGGGTAAGGAAAAAAAGGGAGGGTGCAAAACAGTGGAAGCCCTAGAGGAATCTAGAAAGTGTACTGGGTTACTTAAGAAAGAAATTAGGAGAGTGAAGAGGGGGCCTGAAAAAAGCATTGGTGGGTAAAATAAAGGGTGGCACAGTGGTTAGCACTGCTGTCTCACAGCATCTGGGAGCCGGATTCAATTCTGACCTTGGGTGACTTGGCTGTGTGGAGTTTGCATGCTCTTCCCGCCACTCCATGGATTTCCTTTGGGTTCTCCAGTTTCCTCCCACACTCCCAAGATGTGTAGGTTAGGTGGATAGGCTATGCTAAATTGTCCCTTAGTAGCCTTACGGGGATAGTCCTGGGTCCCGCATTGCTAAGTAAGTAAAGTAGATTTTGGAATAACCACTATTTCAGGTTAAATTAAGTTATTTTATTATTATATTTTTTCTTTTAAAAGCTGCAAATACTTTCTTTACAGAAAGGAAAAAGATCTTGCTTCTGGATCCTTCTGGTTGGTTGAAGGGACCTTCAAGCCCACCTTGACAATTAATCATTGTAAAATCTGGTCTTCTTTAGATGTATTCGCTGATGAGCTCGGTTGCTGTGTCCTATCTTTCCCATGTACCGAGCTATGAGAGCTGACTCTGCTGGCTAACTCTGAGCTGAATCTGCCTACTCTTTAAATTGGAGTCTTCCTTAGGTGTATTAGCTGTTTTAGCTCGGCTGCTTTGCACTGTCACTTTCCCATGGCCGAGCTGACTGTAATCTGACTCTGAGCTGCTTCTCCGCCTCTCTCTGAGTTCTGGTTCTGCCTGCTGTTCCCTTTCTTCGGGTTTGTATATTTTTCGAACAGTTATCTAGTTTTTATGACTTTATTGTAAAGTAACTTATTTCACTTTGATTGTAAAAAGTATCTTTGATCTAAACCTTCTAATCCAACTAAGTATTCATTTTGACATGACTTCATCTCATAGATCTGATTACATTGTTTCCTTTGTGATGTTCGAAATGCTTTGGTTTCAATAGAGGTGTGAATTTTAGTTCCTGTCATTTCTATAGTTTTATTTTCCAATTGTGTCCTCAGCTCATAATTTTGACTTTGATTTTGGCTCTGAATTATGTTTCTCGTTGACTGATAGTCTCCAGTTTTCTTTAATTTACCTGGTATTAGCAACATTTCACACCTAGAATTCAACTGAACCTCATCCTTTTTTCCAGCTGCTAACTAAGATAGTTAATTTCAATGAAGGTGTGAGCCATTGTTTTTGGCTTCATTCAAAATCCTGTTTGTCTTGTTTGCTAAGCCTGCTTGACCAAGGATATCTGCAGTTTACAATCCTGATCTGGCAGCTGCTGTTAACCCTTTGTGGGATCTTTCCCTGTATCCTCTCATGTTTCTCTCAGACCCGATATTGCCAGACTTCCATGTTTCAAATGACACATCTTTCCATATTTTCAATAACACCGGCCAAGCAACTGCTTAATCCCCCTGCCCCTTCCCCATTGCACTCCCGTAAGTCAGCTGACTCATGCTGACCCCGGCC
The DNA here is from genome assembly GCF_047496885.1 of Scyliorhinus torazame. NCBI lineage: Eukaryota > Metazoa > Chordata > Chondrichthyes > Carcharhiniformes > Scyliorhinidae > Scyliorhinus > Scyliorhinus torazame. Next base: position 221,903,990 of record NC_092713.1, on the reverse strand, counting down.
GCTCCCGCCTCTACCCCCAATCCCCCTGTGGATTCCCCATCCAAATCTCCAACCCCCCCCCCCCCCCACCTAAGTGGGGTAGAGAAAGTCCCCCCCCCACCCCGTATGAACCAATGCGGACATCGAACACCGTACTGTCCCCCCGTTTCAGGTACTGCCCCACCATTTCGCGGGAAAAACCGCGCTCCCTTCTGGGCCGACCCCACCCCCTGTGACGCAGCTCCTCTCAACTGCGACCTCCCCCAAATCCCCGAGGGCCCCAGGCCACGGGGCCACCCAGACCCAAGAAAACATGGAGAAAAACCCCACCCAAACATCACCCCATCTCCCTCACCAACAGCCCCCATAACCTACTGCAATCCATTAACTCGAGTCCAACTTCTCATTCTTGATGAAAGTCCACACCTCATCCGGCGTATCAAAATAATGGTGTTGGTCCTGGTATGTGACCCACAGCCTCGCCGGCTGTAGCAGCCCGAACTTCAGCCCCTTTCCGCGGAGGACCGCCTCAGCCCAATTGAATCCTGCACGCTTCGTGGCCAGCTCTGCACTCCAGTCCTGATAAATCCGGATCTCAGTGTTCTCCCACCTGCTACTCCGCTGCTCCTTCGCCCATCGCAGGACACACTCCTTGTCGGCGAAGCAGTGGAACCTTATCACCATAGCCCTCGGCGGCTTGTTCGCCCTCGGCCTCCTTGCCAGGACTCTGTGCGTCCCATCCAGCTCCAGGGGCCTCAGGATGGCCCCCGCGCCCATCAGAGTACTCAGCATCGTGGTCACATACGCCCCAACATCCGACCCCTCCACACCTTCAGGGAGTCCCAGAATCCACAAGTTCTGCCTCCTCGACTTATTCTCTAGTTCCTCCAGCTTCTCTTACCATTTTTTGTGCAGCGCCTCGTGCGCTTCCACTCTGACCACCAGGCCTCAGACTCGCGTCCTCATTATCAGAGGCCTTCTGCTGCACCTCCTTGATCGCCGTCCCCTGCATCTTCTGGGTCTCCACCAGCCTTTCAATCGACGCCTTCATAGGGGCCAACATCTCCACCTTCAAGTCAGCAAAGCAGCTTCTTAAAAACTCCTGCTACTCCCGGGCCCACTGGGCCCACGCTGCCTGATTTTTTTTCCCCCTCGGCTGCCATCTTGTTTTTTCGTGCCTGTTCTCCTCTCTTCTCTAAAGCCACTTTTTTCACCGCTCCACTCCTGGTCCACTCCATACAGTGCTGGGGGACCCTCATTGTTTCCTTCCCACACCGGGAATCGTCTTCCAAATGCCGCTGGAGCTCCTTAAAAGGGCCCAAAAGTCCGTTATCGGCGGGAGCTGCCGACCGTGTGACCTACCTAGGCAGAGCCGCAACCGGAAGTCCGTATTAACAGTTTTAATGGGTCTAAATGTGACTCATTCCCCGGGGCCAGTTGAGATGTAACCCAGGTTGCTGTGGGTGGTAAGATTGCAGAAGCTCTGACAAAGAAAATCAAATCTTATCTGGCCACTGGAGAGGTACCAGAGGACTGGAGGACAAAGGAACATAGTAATTAGGAGCAGAAGTAGGCAATTCAGCCCTTGGAGTCTGCTCTGCCATTCAATCAGATAATGGCTGATCCCTTCCTGGTTAATGAGGACAGTTAATGTGGTGCCATTATTCACGAGTGGAAGTAGGGACGAACCAGGAAATTACAGGCCAGTTAATCTAGCTTCAGTGGTAGGGAAACTACTGGAAAAAATTCTGAGGGACAACATTAATCTCCACTTGGAGAGGCAAAGATTAATCAAGGATAGTCGGCATGGTTTTATCAATTTCATAGAACTTTTTGGGGAGGCGATGTGTGCAGATGACGGTAATGCGGCTGATGTAGTCTACATAGACTTTAGTAAGGCTTTTGACAAGGTCCCACGTGGGAGGCTGATGAAGGAAGAGCCAATGGGATCCAGGGCAATTTGGCAAACTGGATCCAAATTTGACTTAGTGATAGGAGGCAGAGGGTGATGGAGGAAGGTTGTTTTTGTGACTGGAAGCCAGTGTCCCGTGGTTTTCTGCAGAGATCAGTGCTGGGTTCTTGTTTTTTGTAATGTACATTAATGATCTGGATGTAAATGTAGCAGGTGTGATAAGTAAGCTCGCAGATGACACAAAAATTGGTGGTGTGGTAAATAGTGAGGAGCAAGGTCTTAGATTACAGGACGATATAGATGGGCAGAAGAGTGGCAAATGGAATTTAACCATGAAAAGTGTGAAGTAATGTATTTTGGAGGACGAACAAGGCAAGGGAATATACAATGAATGGTTGGACCCTCGGAAGTACAGGGGATCAAATTGATCTTGGTGTGCAGGTTCACAGATGCCTGAAGGCAACAGGACATGTAGATGAGGTGGTTAAGAAGGCCTATGGGATTCTTGCCTTTAATAGCGGAGGCATTGAAAATAAGAGCAGCTAGGTTATGCTAGAGTTATACAAAATGCTGGTTAGGCCCCAGCTAGAGTACTGTGTACAGTTCTGGTCACCACTCTATAGAAAGGAAGTGATTGCACTAGAGAAGGTGAAAAGGAGATTTACCAGGATATAACCTGGGTTGGATTGTTTCAGCTATCAAGCGAGGCTGTATAGGGTAGGGTTGTTTTCCCTGGAGCAGAGAAGGCTGAGGCAGGGGAACCTGATTGAGATGTATAATATGAGGGACATGGGTAGGGTGGATAGATAGAGTGGATAGGAAGGTAATTTTCCCCTTTAGTGGAGGGGTCAATAACCAGGGGACATAGATTTAAGATAACGGGCAGGAGGTTTAGAGGAGATGTGATGTAAAACTTTTTCACCCAGAGGTGGTTGGAATCGGGAACTCATTGCCTGAAAGGGTGGTAGAGGCAGGAACCCTCTGTGTTTAAGTATTAAGATGAACACTTGAAATGTCATTGCATACAAGACTATGGACCAAGTGCTGGAAAATGGGATTACAATAGTTAGGTGCTTGATGGTTTGCATGGGCGCAATGGACAGGCCTCTTTCTGTGCTGTAAAACTCTGATTCTAATATCCAAATCTTCGCTAATTGTTACTGTTAAATGTTGCTAACAGTTGGCACTCTATTGTTCTATCTTTCCTGCAAGTTGATCTTAAGATCGCACATTAGAATTTAAATCTTTTTAGAACTATAATAGTCAAATTTACATAAGTTTATTTGTGAGCATCTCAACAGGATTAGGGTCTTCAGAAGAGAAGGCAAAAAAATTGATATAAAGAAATAAAAGTGCAGAATTTAATCTTGTGATTTAAGTAATATGATACAGTATGTTGGACTTTGTTCTAATTATATATATATATATAACTTTATTTCCTGTAAGGCTTGTGAATTAAAAGGAACATCTGACCAGGAAGAACTTCAATGCAGTGACTTGCGTTCTGACAGTCAATCTTATTATTGACACTCTTGTGCATCACTCCAACCATTTAATAAAACTGGAATCGACTCAACCGAAACAGCAGAAAAAAATTATCTCAGATAAAGCAGATGTGTGCTTGGCAATGCCGCAGGTAGGTTTGTAACCTTTTACAGTACAGATCCTGACTTGAAGCATTCCTGTAACTGTTTGTTTGCAATGGGAAGGTATTTGAGTCACAGTTCACAATTAAAAAAAAAACAACATTGCTATTAGCGTCCATGGACTAATATTTGCTTTTCGTACTACATTAGAATGGTTATGATTTTGTCACCTGCTTTTTTTTTTAACAAACCATTTTAATGAGGTGTTTTTGGCATTACAAACAACAACAGTATAAAAATAATGTACAAAGAACAAAATCATAGTGCAAACACCGACACCCGTCCATCCAAGGCCCGCCTATTTAACCCCCTACTCTATGCTACCCTAGCCCCCCCCCCCCCCCCCCCGATTAATTCTCCACAAAGAAGTCGATGAATGATTGCCACCTCCGGGCGAACCCTAACACTGACCCTCTCAAGGCGAACTTAATCTTCTCCAGGCCAAGAAAGCTTGCCATGTCAGTTAACCAGGCCTCCGACTTCGGAGACTTTGGGTCCCTCCCAAGCTAGTAATATCCGTCTCCGGGCTACCAGGGAGGCAAAGGCCAGAACATCTGCCTCTTTCTCCTCCTGGACTCCCGGATCTTCCGACACCCCAAAAATCTCCACCCCTGGACTCATTTCCACCCTTGTCTTCAATACTCTGGACATGACGTCTGCAAACCCCTGCCAGTATCCCCTAAGTTTTGGACATGCTCAGAACATGTGGACATGGTTCACTGGTCCACCTGCACATTTTAAACTCCTGTCTTCCACCACAAAGAATCTGCTCATCCGGACCACTGTCATGTGAGCCCGGTCAGTGTACCACCTTGAATTGGATCAAGCTAAGCCTTGCGCATGTAGCGGTCACGTTGACTCTGCTCAACGTGTCCGCCTATAGGCCGTCCTCTATCTCACGCCCCCCCCAGTTCCTCCTCCCACTTACGCTTCAGCTCTTCGATCTGCGTCTCCTCCGTTCCCATTAGTTCTTTGTAGATGTCCGAGACGCTCCCCTCCCCCACCCATCCCCTGGACACTAGCCTATCCTGGAGCCCCCTTAGTGGCAGGAGTGGGAAGGATGATACCTGCCTGCGCAGAAAGTCCCGTATCTGTAAATATCTGCAGTCGTTCCCTGTTGCCAACCCAAACTTTTCCTCGAGCGCCCTCAAGCTAGGGAAGCTCTCTTCAAGGAACAGGTCCCCCATCTTCTCAATTCCAGCCCTATACCACACCCGAAACCCTCCATCTAAGCTCCCCGGAATAAACTGGTGGTTGTCACATATTGGGGACCAAACCGATGCACCCACTGCTCCAACGCACCTCCTCCACTGACCCCAAATCCTCAGGGCTGCCACCACTATGGGTCTGGTGGAATATCTTGCCGGCGGGAACGGCAGAGATGCCTTTATCTTTTTTTTTAAAAATGTTTTATTGAAATTTTTTTCCCAAACAACAATTTTTCCCCTCTTAGAAAGCAAACGCAACAATAACAATACAGAAATTTTTAACAATACACAAGTAACAAAACCCCATTATCTTTGACCTAAACTAAACCCCCCCCCCCCCCTTCCCCCTGGGTTGCTGCTGCTGGTCATCTGTCCTCCCTCTAACGTTCCCCTAGGTAGTCGAGAAATGGCTGCCACCGCTTGGTGAACCCTTGAGCCGATCCTCTCAGGGCAAACTTTATCTGCTCCAGTTTAATGAACCCCGCCATATCATTTACCCAGGCCTCCAGTCCGGGGGGTTTCGCCTCCTTCCACATGAGTAGGATCCTGTGTCGGGCTACTAGGGACGCAAAGGCCACAACGTCAGCCTCTTTCGCCTCCTGCACTCCCGGCTCTTGCGCAACTCCAAATAGAGCTAACCCCCAGCCTGGTTTGACCCGGGCCTTCACCACCCGCGAAATCACTCCCGTCACTCCCTTCCAATATCCTTCCAGTGCCGGGCACGCCCAAAACATATGTGCGTGGTTTGCCGGGCTCCCGCCACACCTCCCACATTTGTCCTCCACTCCAAAGAACCTGCTCAATCTTGCTCCCGTTATGTGTGCTCTATGTAGCACCTTAAATTGAATCAGGCTAAGCCTGGCGCATGAGGAAGAGGATTTTACCCTGCTTACTCACAAACCCTCCTCTATCTCCTCCCCTAGTTCTTCTTCCCACTTTCCTTTTAGTTCGCCCACCGACTCCTCCCCCTCTTCCCTCATCTCTCGGTAAATCTCTGACACCTTGCCCTCTCCGACCCACACCCCTGAAAGCACCCTGTCCTGTATCCCCTGTGTTGGGAGCAACGGAAATTCCCTCACCTGTTGTCTAGTAAACGCCCTCACCTGCATATATCTCAAGAAATTTCCCCGGGGCAACTTATACTTTTCCTCCAATGCTCCCAAGCTCGCAAAAGTCCCATCTATAAATAAATCTCCCACCCACCTAATTCCCAACTGGTACCAGCTCTGAAATCCTCCATCCATTCTTCCTGGGGCGAACCTATGGTTGTTCCTGATTGAGGACCCCACCAGGGCTCCCCGCACCCCTCTCTGTCGCCTCCACTGTCCCCAGATATTCAATGTTGCCGCCACCACCGGGTTCGTGGTAAACTTTTTCGGTGAGATCGGTAGCGGCGCCGTCACCAGCGCCTCTAAACTCGTCCCTTTACAGGACTTTCTCTCCAGTCTTTTCCACGCCGCTCCCTCACCCTCCATCATCCATTTACGTATCATTGCCACATTGGCGGCCCAATAGTAATCGCCCAAGTTCGGTAGTGCCAATCCTCCTCTGTCCCTACTACGCTGAAGGAACCCCCTCCTTACTCTCGGCACTTTCCCTGCCCACACGAAGCTCGTGATGCTCCTGTCTATTTTATTAAAAAAGGTCTTGGTGATTAGTATAGGGAGACATTGAAATACAAATAAGAACCTCGGGAGGACCATCATCTTAATTGCTTGCACCCTGCCTGCCAGCGATAGAGGCTGCAGGTCCCACCTCTTGAAGTCCTCCTCCATTTGTTCTACCAACCGTGTCAGATTAAGTCTGTGCAAGGTTCCCCAGCTCCTAGCGATCTGAATCCCCAGGTATCGGAAGTTTCTTTCCACTTTCCTTAGAGGCAAGCCTTCTATCTCTCTACTCTGGTCCCCTGGATGTATCACAAATAATTCACTCTTCCCCATGTTTAGCCTATACCCCGAGAAATCCCCGAACCACCTCAAAATTCGCATAACCTCTATCATTCCCCCCCCGCTGGGTCCGACACGTATAACAATAGGTCATCCGCGTATAACGAGACTCTGTGTTCTTCTCCCCCTCTAATCACCCCTCTCCATTTCCTGGAGTCTCTCAACGCCATGGCCAGGGGTTCAATTGCCAACGCGAACAACAATGGAGACAGCGGGCATCCCTGTCTTGTTCCCCTATATAGTCGGAAATACTCCGATCTATGTCGACCTGTAACTACGCTTGCCGTTGGAGCCCCATAAAGAAGTCTGACCCAGCTAATAAACCCGTTCCCAAACCCAAACCTCCTTAACACTTCCCATAAATACTCCCACTCCACCCTATCAAATGCCTTCTCTGCGTCCATTGCCGCCACTATCTCTGCCTCCCCCTCCACTGGGGGCATCATTATCACCCCTAATAGTCGTCGCACGTTAACATTCAGTTGTCTCCCTTTTACGAACCCTGTCTGGTCTTCGTGCACCACCCCCGGGACACAGTCCTCTATCCTCGATGCCAGTACCTTTGCCAACAATTTGGCGTCCACATTCAATAATGAAATGCGTCTATAGGACCCGCACTGCAACGGATCTTTATCCCTCTTCAAAATTAACGATATCGTCGCCTCCGACATCGTCGGGGTTAGAGTCCCCCCTTCCCTGGCCTCATTGAACGCCCTCACCATCAACGTGGCCAACAAGTCCACATATTTTCTGTAATATTCCACCGGGAACCCGCCTGGTCCCGGGGCCTTCCCTGCTTGCATGCTTCCCAGTCTCTTAATAACCTCGTCCACCCCAATCGGTGCCCCCAGGCCTACCACCCCCCGCTCCTCCACTTTCGGGAACCTCAATTGGTCCAGGAACTGCCGCATCCCCTCCTCTCCCTCTGGGGGTTGAGACCTATACAGTTCCTCATAGAAGGTCTTGAACACCTCATTTATCTTTCCTGCCCTTCGCACCGTGTCTCCCCTTTTGTCTCTAGTTCCTCCTATCTCCCTCGCTGCTGCCCTCTTTCGCAATTGATGAGCCAACAGGCGACTAGCCTTTTCCCCATATTCATACCTCCTCCCATGTGCCTTCCTCCACAGTACCTCCGCCTTTCTGGTGGTCAGAAGGTCAAATTCCGTCTGGAGTCGTCTCCTCTCCCTGTACAATTCCTCCTCCGGGGTCTCTGCAAATTCCCTATCCACCCTTAAAATCTCCCCCAGTAATCTTTCCCTTTCCTTGGCCTGTTTTCCTTTTGTGGGCCCCAATGGAGATCAGCTCTCCTCTGACCACCGCTTTTAGTGCTTCCCATACCACTCCCACAGGGACCTCGCCGTCGTCATTGACCTCCAGGTATCTCTCCATCCACCCCCGCACTCTTGCACACACTCCCTCATCCGCCATCAGTCCCACATCTAATCGCCAGAGTGTTCTCTGCTCCCTTTCCTCTCCTAATTCCAGGTCCACCCAATGTGGGGCATGATCCGAAACCGCTATGGCTGAGTACTCAGCTTCTTCCACCCTAGAGATCAACGACCTTCCCAAAACAAAAACATCTATCCGGGAGTACACTTTATGGACATGGGAGAAGAAGGAAAACTCCCTAGCCCTAGGTCTAAGAAATCGCCATGGATCCACTCCCCCCATTTGGTCCATAAACCCCTTAAGTACCTTGGCCGCTGCCGGCCTTCTTCCGGTCCTTGAGCTGGATCTATCTAGCCTCGGGTCCAGCACCGTATTAAAGTCCCCTCCTAAAATCAAGTTTCCTACCTCCAGGTCCGGTATACGCCCCAGCATCCGTCTCATAAATCCCGGAGATGCCTTTATCAACGCCTCCAAGCAGGTGCTCCTACATGAAGCTGCCTCCATCCACTCCCAAACCGACCCCGTCCCCACCTCCCACTTCCTTATAGCAATATTGGCCGCCCAGTAGTAATTACTGAAATTTGGCAGGGCACCCCCCCCCCCCCCCCCCCCCCCCGCTTCCTCTCGAGCCCCCCCCCCCCCCGCTTCCTCTCGAGCATCACCCAGATCCACAGGGATCAGTGCTGGGACCTTTGCTCTTTGTAGTATATATAAATGATTTGGAGGAAAATGTAACTGGTCTGATTAGTAAGTTTGCAGACGACACAAAGGTTGGTGGAATTGCGGATAGCGATGAGGACTGTCTGAGGATACAGCAGGATTTAGATTGTCTGGAGACTTGGGCGGAGAGATGGCAGATGGAGTTTAACCTGGACAAATGTGAGGTAATGCATTTTGGAAGGGCTAATGCAGGTAGGGAATATACAGTGAATGGTAGAACCCTCAAGAGTATTGAAAGTCAAAGAGATCTAGGAGTACAGGTCCACAGATCACTGAAAGGGGCTACACAGGTGGAGAAGGTAGTCAAGAAGGCATACGGCATGCTTGCCTTCATTGGCCGGGGCATTGAGTATAAGAATTGGCAAGTCATGTTGCAGCTGTATAGAACCTTAGTTAGGCCACACTTGGAGTATAGTGTTCAATTCTGGTCGCCACACTACCAGAAGGATGTGGAGGCTTTAGAGAGGGTGCAGAAGAGATTTACCAGAATGTTGCCTGGTATGGAGGGCATAAGCTATGAGGAGCGATTGAATAAACTCGGTTTGTTCTCACTGGAACGAAGGAGGTTGAGGGGCGACCTGATAGAGGTATACAAAATTATGAGGGGCATAGACAGAGTGGATAGTCAGAGGCTTTTCCCCAGGGTAGAGGGGTCAATTACTAGGGGGCATAGGTTTAAGGTGAGAGGGGCAAAGTTTAGAGTAGATGTACGAGGCAAGTTTTTTACGCAGAGGGTAGTGGGTGCCTGGAACTCACTACCGGAGGAGGTAGTGGAGGCAGGGACGATAGGGACATTTAAGGGGCATCTTGACAAATATATGAATAGGATGGGAATAGAAGGATACGGACCCAGGAAGGGTAGAAGATTGTAGCTTAGTCGGGCAGTATGGTCGGCACGGGCTTGGAGGGCCGAAGGGCCTGTTCCTGTGCTGTACATTTCTTTGTTCTTTGTTCTTTGTTTGTTCAGACAAAGCCCAAAATAATTTTGTTAATCCTCTTAAAAAAGGACCGCGGGATGAAAATTGGGAGGCATTGGAACACAAATAAAAATCTGGGTAGGACCGCCACCTTAACTGTCTGCACCCTCCCAGTCAGCGACAGCGGTAGCGCATCCCATCTCCGGAACTCGCCCCTCATCTGCTCGACCAACCGGGACAAGTTCAACTTATGCAACCAGCCCCAGTCGCGCGCCACTTGTATCCGTAGATATCTAAAATTGTCCCCCACTAACCTAAACGGTAACTCCCCCAGCCGACCCTCTTGCCTGGACTACAAACATCTCACTCTTTGTCATATTCAGTTTGTATCCCGAAAACCAGCCAAATTCCCCCAGAATCGCTATGATCTCCCTCATCCTTGCCCCTGGATCTGCTACATCTAAGAGCAGGTCATCCACGTACAGCGAAACCCTATGTTCCACACACACCCTAACCAGCCCCTTCCAACCCCTTGAAGCTCTCAGAGCCAGCTGCTCTATTCTAAGCTGCTCCACTGCCTTGCCTGTGGACAGCACCCCGAACTCAGCCTGCAGCCGCCAACGTTCCCTTAACAGTTCCACCCCCAGGGCCACCGCATACCTCCTATCTATCTGTAGAATCTCCTTAATCAGTCGGTCCATCTCTAACCTATCCGTTCTGTCCCTATGAGCTCGGACCGAAATCAGCTCCCCTCTCACCACTGCCATCAACGCCTCCCAGACCGCCGCTGCTGAGACTTCCCCCGTGTCGTTGACCTGCAAGTAGTTCTGCATGCACTTCCTTGCTCTCTCGCACACCGCCTCGTCCGCCAACAAACCCACGTCCAATCGCCATTGTGGGCGCTGGAAGCTCTCCTCACTAACCTGCAGTTCCACGCAATGTGGGGCATGATCCGAAATAGTGATGGCCGAATACCCGTGTCCACCATCCCCGCCAGCAGATCCCTGCTCAAAATGAAAAAATCAATCCGGGAGTACACTTTGTGCACATGCGAATAGAAAGAAAACTCCCTCCCCGTCGGCTGCCTAAACCTCCATGGGTCAAATCCCCCCCCCCCCTCCTCCCACATCTTCTCCATGAACCCTATCCGTTCCTTTGCCATTGCCGGCACCCTTCCCGTTTTCGAACACGACCGGTCTAGACCGGGGTTGACGACCGTATTAAAATCCCCTCCCATCACCAGCTTGGGCGAGTCCAGATCCGGTATGTTCCCCAGTATACTCTTTATGAATTCAACATCGTCCCAATTCGGCATGTACACGTTGACCAAGACTACCTTCCTCCCCTCCAGCTTACCGCTCACCATGACATAACGCCCCCCCCCCCCCCCCCCCCCCCCCCCCCCCCGGTCTGAGACTATACTGCATCTGGAATTGCACCCGCTTATTTATTAAAATCGTCACCCCTCGTCTTGGTGTCCAGCCCCGAATGAAAGACCTGACTGACCTTAGCCTAACTTGATTCGCTACTTTCAGGTGTGTCTCCTGCAACATCACCACGTCCGCCTTCAGGGCCCTCAGATGCGCGAACACACGAGCCCTCTTGACAGGCCCATTCAACCCTCTAACATTCCAGGTGATCAGCCTGGTTGGGGGGGCACCGCGCCCCCCCCCCCCTGCCGATCAGCCATCCCCCTTCCTAGGCCTGCCCCCAGCCCATGCACCGTGCCTCCTTCGGCCCGCCTCCAGGCAGCCCCCGACCTCCCCTCTGTCCCAAAACCTAAGTCCCTCCCTCGTCAGCAGACTAACCCCCCCCCCTTCCAGCAACACCACCTTGTAACCTGTGCCCTATATTGAACCTATACACACCCCACACTGTGCTTCTGTAAACTAGCTCATCCAGCTAGCCGGGTGACCCTCGCCTCCTGGTGCCAAGAAGTCTCCCACCTATTGTTCCCTACTCCCCTCCCACCCGCCCATCGAAACCACTTCCCTCATCAAACCGAGACCGAACAATCTCCCAATCACCATAGGAGACAACCCAAAACAGACAAAACCCCCCACAAAGAACCCCTCCAATAGTGCAAATCAAAGTAATAAAAAGTATAAAGCCACCCCCATCAAAACACCGCAAACCCACAAAAACCGAATAACTTTTACTCTCCCTTCTTCGCCCAAACTTAAAAAGCAGAAGAATAACGACAATCAAAACATATATACTTCGCTCAAAAAAAAAAGCTGCCACTTAAGTCCAAAAAGTTCAGTTCTGCGCCAGTCCCTTCTTCTTGGCAAAGTCCATCGCGTCTTCGGGCAACTCGAAATAATGGTGCTGGTTCTCGTACGTGACCCAAAGACGCGCCGGATAGAGGAGCCCAAATTTCACCACCTTCTTAAACAGGATCTCCTTCACTTGTCGAAGCCTGCCCTCCTTCTGGCCACCTCCACACTCAGGTCCTGGTAGACACGCAATATGCTATTGTCCCACTTGCAGCTCCTAGTATGCTTGGCCCACTGGAGAACACACTCCTTATCCAATGCCACCTGCTTTTGAATGAATACAGTATTGGTAAGAATGAAATCTGCACTATTGATAAAGGGAGATAATTAATGCAGGTATATTAACGTCTTATCAGTGCTGCTGTGCAGATGAATTTGAAACTTGGTTTATAATCCAGAGGATAAATTAGTTAAATGTTGCAATTCTCATCACAATTATAATTACTTGTATTATGGGTGGAAGTATGTTTGAAGGCTATGATACAGTATTTTGTTTTCCAGCAAATTTTACTTTAAAATTATATGTGCATAATATTGATTAGTATTTACAGCCAAGGAACATGCCATTCAATCCAACTGATCCATATCACTGTTTATGGTACACATGAGCTTCCTCCTCACTGTACTTCATCTCATCCCATTAATATATTCTTCTATCCCTTTCATGTGTTTATATGGTTTTCTCTTGTAGGCATCTATGTTATGCACCTGAAATATTCCTTGAGGTAGTGAATTCCACCTTCACGCACACTGGGCAAAACAATGTATTTTCAGTTCTCTATTGGGTTTATTGATGACCATCATGCCTGCAGTTCTGGTCTCTTCACAATGGAAAATATTTTGTATACCTACCTTATTAAGCTCTTTCATAGTCTTGAAGACCGTTATCAGATTTTATTTTCTGGAAAAAAGGAGCACAAGCCTGTTTAATCATTCCTACTAGGTATAATCTTTCGGGTACCATTCTAGTAAACTTTGTTTGTACCTACACCAGTGCCCCTATATCCTTTATATAATATGAAGACACGTATGCTCCTATCAGTGTGATTGAACCCTCTTTATATATTTGTTAAACCATATGAATTCTGTTTCGAATCTTCTGTCAACTATCTCTTTTCTACTGCCATTGTTATCTTGAATTAGTGATACTCCCCATCCCGTCCTTCTTTCCTACCCTTTCTGTATATGCTTTAACCCTTGGTAGCAGTCCTGTTTTTTAGCCAAGTTTCAGTTATCCGTGCTACATCTGGTTCTTGATTATAGATTATGCCTCCAGTCCCTAATTTTATTTTTGAAGCTGTGTATACTGTTTTACAGGCAGTTTAATTAGTCTAATCATAGTTCTTTCTCTATTTTTAACGGTCATTTCATGGTTTTTTTAATAAACCATATTTATTCCCTGGTCATGTATGTTATCCTTGTTCCTTACCGTGGCCTAGCCTGTATTCTTATCTCCTATTTGTTTCACCTTCAGACTCACATAAATTTCACAAGGTCCCAAAACTGCATCTCTTTCCTGTCCCAGTCTTTCAGCCACACATTCGCATTCATGATCTGCCTATGCCTATGCCATTTAGCATGTGGCTCGGGTAGTAATCCTGAAAATGCCATATATGGATCTCTTTTTAATTTAAAAAAAACTAATCTCCTTCCTTCTCTCTATGCCTTTGGTCCCAGCATGGACCATGCCAAGATGGGATCATGATAACAGGATTGCTCTCACTCTCATTCTGCATTCCTTTCCAGTTACTCTGAAATATCTTTTACCTTTATGCTAGTTAGGCAACACATCCTCCTGGACTGTTGGTTGCAACTTCATTTATATTTTCACAAAACAAGCTAAATATCCCTATTGCCAGAAAAAGCAACATGCTTTCATTTTGCATAGGCTCATTATATCTAGGGTTAGATATGCTGTGGAAGAACAAAATGATATCTATTCACCGCCCTCAAATAACGCACAACAGAATAAGCACAGTAACACTGCAACATATTCTACACCATACCACCACCGTTTCGTTTTATTTCCTTTCCTTCCTTCTTCCCAACTACCTAGTTTTAGGACTATTGGGATGATAAAACAAATATGTGCAACCTTCCAACCAGGTTTCTTTTTTAAAAAATATTTTTATTCTCCATTTTCACATTTTCTTCAAAATTTACACCCCACCAACAAACAGTAACGAATACAATGACAATCCCCTTATTAACAACAACAATTCCCCCCCCCCCCCCCCCCCCCAACCCCCCCCAAACAACGGCCCGTCTGACAATATAGGCATCAAATGAAACGACCCCCCCCCAAACCACTTAAGCCAGCCAGCGTGGAAGCCTCTGCCCGGGTCTCTTTCCCCCTGGCCCGGTCCCAGGAAACCCAAGAATTCCCCTTTAGCACACAACCCCAGCATACACACACCCAAGCCTCAAAGAACCATCATTGCAAATGAAAGTCCCAACTCTTCCCTTGTCCAAATATACAGCGTTGATTCATTTAGTACATACACCAACACGCAGTGAAAAAAATAAAGTTACATGAGGCTACATCGGTACACGACCTGCTCTCAGTCCCATTTCTCAATTCTGCCACAGTCCTTCTGCCTTCACAAACTCTTCCGCCGTCCCAAAATAAAAGTCCTTGTATTTGTAGGTCACCCTCAACTTAGCTGGATATACTATACCGCACTGCACCTTGCTGATGTACAGTGCAGCTGAAGGCTGCCTGCCTCCTCGCCAGCTCCACTGTAAATTCCTGGTATATGCGTATACCAGCTCCAGCCCACTGCACCACCCGCTTCTGCTTTGCTCAGCACAGGACCTTCTCCTTCACGCTGTACCTACGGAATCACACAGTTACTACTCTTGGCGGCTCACTCGCCTTTGGTATAGGCCTCCACGACCGATTAGCCCGATCCAGTTAATATCGGGAGGGATCTTCCCCCTCCCCCAATAGCTCCGCCAACGTCGTGGCAAAATACTCTGTCGGCCCCAGGCCTTCCATCCCTTTGGGCAGACCCATGATCCTTAGATTCTGCCGCCTGAGTCTGTTTTCCAGGTCTTCCATTTTGGATCGCAGACTCTTGTTGGTTTCTATCACCTTCTGCAACTCCTTTCCCATCCGTGAGTTGATCACTGTGCTACGATAATGCCTCTTCCACTTCCTTCAGTGTCTCACCTTGCTCCCGCACCTCCGCCGTTGCGCTTGATACCACCACCCTCACTGGGGCAATCGCCTCCTCTACCAGCACTTTCAATACCGCCCCCATCTCCTTCTTCATCGCTTCCATGTGTTTTGTGAACTGTTTTTCAAGTTGCACAGCCATCACCTTGGTCATTTCTTCTGCTGTGAGCAATGCGGCCTCCCCTGGTGCCCCAGCCTCCGCTTTCCTTACAGTTCCTGCGCTGACTTTTCCACTCACCGGCGGACTTTCATTAATCCCCTTTTTTGCGGGCGTTTTTTTTCCCAAAACTTGGACATTTCTCCTCACTGTGCCTTCTTACAGCTTTTTCATCCTCTGTTGCCCCTGAGACCGGGCGTTAAAACCCCAAAATTTCTATTCCCAAGCGGGAGCCCTCCAGTGTGCGGCTGCCTCCCACCCGCCATCACCGGAAGTCTCTTCCAACCAGGTTTCTATGCTGATTTTGTGAATTGGCAAAAATGCTGATTCCAGTACCTGCTTTCCATCTCAAGATCTTTCACTCTTGCTTTCAGAAAGCTGTTAAGTGCTCACGGGTAAATTGAATTTTGGCAGTTTCATCTTAAACGTCAATGGGTTTGATTCCATAACGTACCTAATTTTGTAATGTGTGGAACTTAACAATTATATTATGATTAAGAATTTGGAGTGGTGCAAAATGATGTTTTTAATATGGGAGGTTATTTCAAAAATCAGAGTAGGAAATTTAATAATCAGGGGAACAAGAATGAGGTACAACATGCCATCATTCACAACAGTTAGCACAACTGCTTGATTGCTGCAATTAAATCTGTACAGAAAAATATATTTTTAATAAACGATATTAATGCTTTGGGTGTCTATTTATTTTATAGCCCAATGTTAGCGGAATGGATCCTCCATTTGGGGATGCCTTTTGTAACCGCCCATTTCCAGACCAGGCCTTAACCAGTACAGATCTGTTGGGGAATAATTCAGATCCTGATTTCATGTACGAACTGGTAAGATTTGTAGTATACAAGCAAATCAGCAACTTGTTTGCTCTAGATGTTTCACTTGCTGCGTGCTAATTTTAGTTTTTGTAGTTACCTGTATTTTTTTGCCAATTGTCTCCCCATTTGTCTTGAAGGCACAAGCTTTTTTCCAAAGTTCCATCAATTTCAGCCACACTCTTGCACAGCTGGCCATTTTTCATATTTAGTTCTGGATGGTGTGTTTTCTGGCTATTAACCCTTTGGGCAAGATCACTGTTAAGGTCTGATTCTGTCTATTTCAGAGTCCACATACCAGTATTTTCTAGTAGGGATCATTGAACAACAATGGGAGTGGGAACTTTGATATCTTTGTTCACGTGATTGTGGGGTACCAGTACAAAATGTCATGATCCTTCTAGTAGCCCAACTGAAATCAAGGAATTTAAAACAGAATGTGAATTAAATCTGCAATGTATTTTTTAAATCCGTCTATAAGCCAAGGTTTGTTTACCCACTGGGAACAAACCGAGCCACAGTCCAAGAGTACTGTGCAGAATTGAATCTACCAAATCTTCCAATTGTAATTAAATAATATCCTGATTTAATTATAAAACTTTTTTTCTGTCGTCGGGGTGGGAGGGGAAAATTTGTTTTGAGAATTTTTTGTACATAATGTCTTGTTTTTAATAGAATGTTTTCATTTATTTCAGGGTAGAGAGATGACTTACACTCACAGCTCAAGAGATGATCCTCTTATTTTGGGAGATTGTAAAGACATTGAAATTTTCGAGCCTTTAAATGAACTACTAGATTCGGATCCTTCCTATAATTCAAACTGGGAACAGTGGGACACATGCTGGGAAGACTTGACAAAATACACCAAATTAACGAGCTATGACATTTGGGGAACTAAGGAAGTGGATTTCCTTGGGCTAGATGACTTTTCCAGTCCTTATCAAAACGAAGAGGTCATCAGCAGGACCCCAACTTTGGCCCAGCTAAACTGTGAAGATTCGCAGCCTGTTTTGGATTCATTATATCATCCTGATCTACTAAAGAGTTTAAATCAAAATTCATTCACCTCTTCTCTGGCTGGTAAAAAGCTCCCAAACAGGGTGGCACCACCAGTGTCATCTGTCAGAAGTCCCTGTATAGATGCATGCTTACCTGAGACTACCCAAATGGTAGCCAAATCTGTTTCTTCAAGTGCAACTGTGGACATCAGCAACAAACTTGAGCCCCTTAATGCCAAAATAGGGTCTGTTCTTGTGGATAGCAAAGATTTTGTTAAAAAGGCTAAATTGTGGATCAATCCAGCACCACTTGGTAAATCAACTTTGGGTGCTACCCAGGTGCACAGTGACTTACCAGATGATTCCTGTTGTAGTGCAATTGGACCTGCAGCCCGGAAACTAGAGAAAAAGAATGCAGAAAGTATTTACTCCAATAAAACGCCTACAGTAGTCAAAGAAGCTAATGACCCAAATACTCAAACTGAAGCAGTGGAAATGTTATCACCACCTGTTTCTGGTCACACTCAGAAAAAGGAAGAGCACAATTATTCTTTATTTGTTTCTGACGGTTTGAATGAACAGTCTCCTAGTATTGAGCAGGAAGCAGAAGATGATGAAGATGAGGAGGATGATGAGGACCATGATGAAGGATTTGGTAGTGAGCATGAGTACAGTGATAATGAGGAAGATGATGATGACGATGATGATGATGAGGAAGATGACAAGGATGATGATGTCAGTGACACCTTCTCTGAACCGGGTACTTGAGATTTATTGTGTTAAAACTGAATGTAATGTTTAACCCTTCACTAACTAAAGTACATAGAATTTGCAGCATGAAAGATGGCCATTTGGCTCAATTGGTCAATGCTGGTGTTTTGTACTCCACACCAGCTTCCTCCCACCTTGCTTGATCTAACATCAGAATGCATGTATTTATAAAAGTTTTACAGCTTTGGATTCATGTTATTGTCAAATTACAGAGTTTCCTCTTATATTTGGTCTTGGCATCCTGTTTCATATATATTGCTATTTCCAATATAAATTCATAACAGGAGGGTGGCACGGCATGGTAGTGCAGTGGTTAGCACTGCTGCCTATGGTGCTGAGGACCTGGGTTCGGCCCCAGGTCACACTCTGCGGAGTTTGCACATTCTCCCCGTATCTGCGTGGGTTTCACTCCCACGACCCAAAGGTGCGTGGGTTAGGTGGATTGGCCACACTAAATTTCCCCTTAATTGGAAAAGAAATAATTGGGTATTCTAAATTAAAAATTTTTTTTTTTTTAGTTTTTTAAAGAAATAAATAAATAAATTCATAACTGGGAGGCGGTTATTCATTTCGCTGAAATGCAAAGGAAGTAATGGAGAGCAATGCAGTCAGATTCAATAAGATTTATATTTTTATGATAACAGGACCAATAAGCAGCATATGTGGTTCTATATAAGAAACAGTAACACAAAGTATTGGAGCAAGTAACTAAAATAGAGACGTATATTATATGGCACATACAGGTTTGATCAGAAGGTACTGGCACAAGAAATGATTGGCACAATTTTTTAAAAATGCAAATGAAATACAAAATGAGTACAAATAAAATGAGGTTGGTTGTATTTTCGTATATCATAAAGATTGCAGCTCAAATCACGGTGGCACAGTGGTTAGCCAAGCCAAGGTCCCAGGTTCGATCCTGGCTCTGGGTCACTGTCCGTGTGGAGTTTGCACATTCTCCCTGTGTTTGTGTGGTTTTGCCCCCACAACCCAAAGATGTTCAGTGTTTGGCCACGCTAGATTGTCCCTTAATTGGAAAAAATGAATTGGGTACTCTAAATTTATTTTTTAAAAATAGAAAGATTGCAGCACAAAAGAAATCTACTTGACCCATCTTGTTCTTTCTCGATAGCTCTGATAATATTTTCCCTTCAAGTATATATCCAGTTCCCTTTTGCATATTACTATAGAATCTGTTTCTACCACCTTTTCAGACAGTGTATTCCAGATCAGTGCTTTTTCATAAAGTTTCCTTCTGTTACTTCTTGCTCTTTTACCAGTCATCTTAAATTCCTATCCTCTGGTTATCGAACCTTCTGGAACAGAAACAGTCACTGGAAACAGGTTTTCTTTATTTATTCTGTTAAAAGGATTCATGATTTTGAAAACCTATACCGAACCTCTCCCTAAACCTGTCTGCTGGAAGATGAATAGCCCAAATTCTATACTCTGAGCACATAACAAAAGTCTCTTATCCAAAGTACCATTCTAGCATCCTTCCGAAAGTGCGGTGCTCAGAATTGAATTCCGCAAAGGACTAAACAGCATAACTTCCTTACATTTGTATTCGATCCATCTATTCATAAAGCCAAGAATCTAGCAAACAAAACAAAATATTGCAGATGCTGTTAATCTGAAATAAAAGCAAAATATGCTGGAAATACTCAGTGGGTCATGCAGCATCTGTGGAGAGAGGTTTTTAAAAATATATATTTTATTGAAGCATATTATAAATTTTAACACAATAAACAACCGCACACCAAGGAAAAATACCTCAGCCAACATGGCTTACATAAACAACACCCCAACAACAATTCCTCACCAACCTACCCCCACCATGCCCAACTCTCTTCCCCCCCCCCCCCCCCTTGCTGACAGCTTAATCCTTTCCAAATAAGTCAATAAACGGCTGCCACCTCCGGGCAAACCCTAGCATCGAGCCCCTTAGGGCGAACTTAATTTTCTCAAGCCTGAGGAACCCAACCATGTCACTAACCCACACCCCTGACTTTGGGAGTTCCGAGTGACTCCATGCTAACAAGATCCGTCTCTGGGCTACCAGGGAGGCAAAGGCCAAGACATCGGCCTCTCTCGACCCTGGACTCCCAGGTCTTCTGACACAAAAAATTGCCACCTCTGGACTTAGGATCACCCTTACTTTCAGAACCTCCGGTGTGACGTCGGCAAACCCTTGCCAGAATCCCCCAAGCCTCGTACATGCCCAAAGCATATGGACATGATTCGTGGGCACACCGCCCACCCCTATCCTCCATCCCTTCAAAAAAACTTGCTCATCTGGGCCACAGTCATGTGTATAAGGCCAAGCCTGGCACACGATGAGGTTGCATTGATTCTCCTCAGGGCGCCCTCCCATAACCCAGCCTCCAATTCCCTAACCAACTCTTCCCCCACTGCCACGTCACCTCCCCTATCGGGGCTCCCTCCCAATCCATCAGCTTCTTAATATTTCCGATACCTTCCCCTCCCCCTCCCCTACTCCAGTTTTCAACACAATCTTGTCCTGTAGACCCTGGAGACGGCAGGTGCCGAAAGGTCGATACCTGACTCCACCAAAAGTCCCTCACCTGCAAGTAACGGAACCCATTCTGACTGGGAAGCTCAAATTCCTCCTCCAACTCTTCCAAGCAGGGAAAGCCCCCATCTAGCAGGTCCCCAAACCGCTCGATCCCCACCCGCTGCCACCCCTGAAATCCCCCATCTAGCCCCCCTGGAGCAAACCTGTGGTTGTCACATATCGGTACCCAAACCAAAGCCCTCTCCAGCCCCATGTGCTGTCGCCACTGTCCCCACACCCTCAGGACCGCCACCACTACCAGACTTGTGGAGTACTTGGCTGGCGAAAACAGCAGAGGCGCCGTTAACAGTGCCCGCCCAAACCAGTGTCCTTGCATGAGGCCGCCTCCATCCGCTCCCATACCAACTCCTCCCCCACTACCCCTTTCCTGACCATCGCTCTATTCGCCTCCCAGTAGTAATTTATAAATTTCGAGAGAGGCAGCCCCTTCTATCCCCCCCCCCCCAAACTCACGACCCCACTCCAGCAACAACACCTTCACCTGCGGGGCTTTACCCGCCCACATAAACCCTGAAATCACCATGTTCACCTTCCTAAAAAAAAAACGCCTTGGGAATGAAGATTGGGAGGCTCTGAAATACGAACAAGAGCCTCGGGAGAACTGTCATCTTCACTATCTGAACCCTCCCCGCCAATGACAACTGGAGCGCATCCCATCTCCTAACGTCCCCCTTCATCTGAACTACCAACCAAGCCAAATTTAACTTATGCAACTGCTCCCACCCCAGCGCCACCTGAACGCCCAAGTACCAAAACCCCCACCACCACCACCTTGAACGGCATCTCCCCCAATCTCTTCTGCCCCTTGCCTTGGATCAGGAAGACTTCACTCTTCCCCATGTTCAATTTATCATGATAATCCTTTATTGTCACAAGTAGGCTTACATTAACACTGCAATGAAGTTACTGTGAAAAGCCCCTGGTCGCCACATTCCGGCGCCTGTTCGGTTACACAGAGAGAATTCAGCATGTCCAAATGACCTAACAGCACGTTTTTCGGGACATGTGGGAGGAAACTGGAGCAGTCGGAGGAAACTGGAGCAGACACTGGGAGAAGTGCAGATTCCACACAGATAGTGACCCCCGAAAACCAGCCAAATTCCTCTGTGATCCCCATGATTCCCCCACCCCCCACAATACCACCCAACGAGTCTGAAATATACAGTAACAAGCGAGACCCTGTGTTCCACCCCCCCCCCCCCCCCCCCGAACTTCCACCTGCCAGTCCCTTGACACCTTAACGCCATTGCAAGTGCTCTATAGCCAAGGCAAAGGGCATTGGGGAGAGTGGACACCCTGCCTCGTCCCCCGGTGCAGCCTAAAATAGTCCGAGCTCATCCGGTTCGTCCACACGCTCGCTACCAGTGCCTGGTAAAGCAACCTAACCCAATTCCCAAACCCAAACTCTCCCACAGATACGCTCACTCCACCAATCGGAGGCCTTTTCCGCATCCATTGTGACCACCACCTCTACCTCCCATCCCTCAGGGGGCACTGTTATCGCATTTAATAACCTCCTAATATTAGCTGCCAGATGCCACTCCTTCACAACCCCCGTCTGATCCTCCCCTGGCATGTAGTCCTCAATTCTTGAGGCCAAGATCTTGGTCAATAGCTTTGCATCCACATTAACATTGAGATCGACCTATATGACCCACACTGCTCCGGATCTTTGTCCTGCTTCAAAATCAGGGTGATCGAGGCTTGCGATAGCTTCGGGGGGAGCACCCCTCGCTCCCTCGCCTTGTTAAACAAGGACCCCAGGATTCCCAAAAACCTTTTATAGAACTGGGGCAGCATGGTGGTTAGCACAATTGCTTCACAGCTTCAGGGTCCCAGGTTCGATTCCGGCTTGGGTCACTGTCTGTGTGGAGTTTGCACTTTCTCCCCGTGTGTGCGTGGGTTTCCTCCGGGTGCTCCGGTTTCCTCCCACAGTCCAAAGATGTGCAGGTTAGGTGGATTGGCCATGATAAATTGCCCTTAGTGTCCAAAATTGCCCTTGGTGTTGGGTGGGGTTGCTGGGTTGTGGGGATGGGGTGGAGGTGTTGGCCTTGGGTGGGGTGCTCTTTCCAAGAGCCGGTGCAGACTCGATGGGCCGAATGGACTCCTTCTGCACTGTAAATTCTATGAAATCTATGAAAAACTCCACTGGATATCCATCTGGGCCTGGGGCCTTGCCCAGCTGCATCGCCTCCAGTCCCTCTGCCACTTCTACCAGCCCGATGGGGGCACCCAGCTCCTCTTCCACCCTTGGGAACTCCATCCTCCATCCCCTCCAAAAACTGCCTCATCCCCTCCACCCCGGCCGGGGGTTCCAACTCATACAGCTTACTGTAAAAATCCCTAAACACCGCATTCACCTCCACCAGTCTAAAACCGCGCGTGTACCCCCGTCCTTCATTTTCCCGATCTCCCTCGCTGCTTCCTGCTTCCTCAATTGGTGCGCCAACATCCTGCTCGCCTTAGATTATCATAGAATTTACAGTGCAGAAGGAGGCCATTCGGCCCATCGAGTCTGCACCGGCTCTTGGAAAGAGCACCCCACCCAAGGTCAACACCTCCACCCTATCCCCATAACCCAGTAACCACCCAACACTAAGGGCAATTTTGGACACTAAGGGCAATTTATCATGGCCAATCCACCTAACCTGCACATCTTTCGACTGTGGGAGGAAACCGGAGGAAACCCACGCACACAATGGGAGGCTGTGCAGACTCCGCACAGACAGTGACCCAAGCCAGAATCGAACCTGGGACCCTGGAGCTGTGAAGCAATTGTGCTATCCACAATGCTACCGTGCTGCCCAGAGCCTTCTACCCATATTCATAAACCATCACTCTCGCCCTCCTCAGCTGCTCAACTGCTTTCTCTGTGGATAACAACCCAAACTCCTTCAACAGCCTCCAGGGCCTCCAAATACCCCCTGGCCACCTGCAAGATCTCCTCCACTAACCTTTCTATCTCCACCCACTCCGCCTGCGCGCCCGTATCGAGATAAGCTCCCCTCTCACCACTGCCTTCAATGCTTCCCACAGTGTGGCCGCCAACACCTCCCCTGTGCCGTTCAGCTCGACATACCCTCGAATGGTCGCCCTCACCCGCTCACAAACCTCCTCGTCCGACAAAAGCCCCACATCTAGCCTCCA
Organism: Scyliorhinus torazame; assembly: GCF_047496885.1. NCBI lineage: Eukaryota > Metazoa > Chordata > Chondrichthyes > Carcharhiniformes > Scyliorhinidae > Scyliorhinus > Scyliorhinus torazame. The sequence continues at coordinate 221,880,323 of NC_092713.1, read as the reverse complement.
CTGCGGGCGCTGGACCCCGCCCTTATTCACCCGCAAGTCCACCCAACGCGGAGCATGATCCGACAATCACTGAATACACCATGTCGACCACCCCCACCAACAGGGTCTTGTCCAGAATGAAGAAGTCAATTTGGGAGTACACCCTGTGTACATGCGAAAAGAACGGAAATTCCCTCGCCCTCGGCCTCCCAAACCTCCACGGTTCACCCCCCCGCCCCCCCCGGCTCCTTCGCTACCGCCAATATCCTCCCCGACCTCGAGCTCCACCGATCCAAACTTGGATCCAAGACCGTATTAAAATTACCCCGCCCTCCATTGTCAACCGATGCGAGTCCAGATCCGGAATCCAACTTCAAACGCCACCCGTTTGTGAATAAAATTGCCACCCCCCTCGTTTTGGAATCCAATCCTGAATGGAATACCTACCATACCCATCCTTACCTCAGCCTAGTCTGATCCACTACTTTTGTGTTTCCTGTAATAGAGCTATGTCTGCCTTTAAACTCTTTAAATGTGCGAACACACGGGCCCTCATGACCGCCCATTCAACCCTCTTACATTCCATGTGATTAGCCTGTTGCCCACCCACCCACCCACCGCCGCCGCTAGTGATCAACCATAACTCCTCCTGGGCCAGCTTCCAGCCCGCGTCCCGCACCTCCTCGAGCGCCCACCATCATCAACCCTCTCCATACCACGTTCTAAGAACCCCCTCTCTCAGTAGTTTCCTCCCCCTCCACCACAAAGTAACAGCCCCAATCCACATCAAGACACTTCCCCCCCCCCCCCCCCCCCCCCCCCCCCCCCCCCACCCCACCCGCTGCGTTTCCACGAACTAGTCTGCCCAGCTAGCCTGGAAACCCCCGCCCATGGGGCCTCGCATCCTACCCGCCCCGCTCAAACATTATCCCGGTGCAAACTTAACAACACCCACCCAACACAAAGAAAAGAGCAACCCATCATCCCCCACCAAGAAAAAACAGAGCAATAGTCGCAAACAAAATACAGAAACAAACCCAAAGGAACAGAAAGTTCCTTCTTCTCAAAAGTTCAATGTCCTCCTTCTCCTGCCAGCTTATTGTCTCTGCCAAATTCCATTGCTTCCTCCGGCGTTCCAAAGTACAGCTCCCGATCCTTACAGGTCACCCACAGGTGCAGCATACCAAATTTCACCCCCTTCTTAAAGAGTCCCACCTTCACCTTGTTGAGCTCCGCACCCAGGTCCTGGTACACTCTCAGCTCATTGCCCTCCCAGGAACAGCGCCTCCTTTCCCTGGCCAACCTCGGGATCCGCTCCTTGTCCAGTGACCGGCGCAGGCGCACCATCATCGTCCTCGGCGGCTCGTTCTCCTACGGTTTCCTCATCTGTGCCCTGTGCATCCGGTCCACTTCTAAAGATCGTTCAAATGTCCTCTCACCCAACAGCTTCTCGAACATCTGAGTCACATAGGCGCCGGCATCTGCTCCCTCGCCACCCTCTGGCAACACCACGATCCTCAGATTTTGCCTGCGAGACCGGTTCTCCAGGTCCTCCACTTTCTCCTGCAGCCGCCACTGATGATTCTGCATCACTCCATTCGAGGCAAATGCTCCTCGTGCTCCCCACTGTCTGCTCCACCTTCTGGGTAGCCTGGCTCATTTCCAGGCAGTCAATCCCCGCATTTATCGTGTCCACCACACTAGCCAGGTCCTCAATTCTCCTTTTGGGTGAACTTATCGTTCAGGAAGCCCACCAGCTGCTATTTCAACCATTGAGAGCGCAGGGCTGATCCCTGAGTCTCCGTCATCTCCTGTGTTGCAGGCACAACTCCAGCTATCTCCAACTGTTCCTTTCTTTTAGACCACTTCTGGTCCACAAATCTATCCACCAGTGGGACACTCTCTCCTTGCACCCCTCCTTCACCTTTTTTTGATCAATACATCCACCCGTTAGCCGGGGAAAAGATCCGATGACATATCATCAGAACTGGGAAAGTTAGCGAAATAGGTTTTCAACAAGTGAAAAAGTACATAAAAGATCTGTGACAGGGTGGAAGGCAGGAAAGGTTAAATGACAAAGGCGTTGGTGGAGAACTGCCAAAGGAAAGGGTCTGGTTTAGCATACTCGGCTAAATAGCTTGTTTGTAATGCAGAACAAAGCAACAGCGCGGGTTCAATTCCCATACCAGTCTCCCTGAACAGGCGCCGGAAGTGGCGACTAGGGGCATTTCACAGTAACTTCATTGAGCGATTATTATTATTAATGAGGCAATGTCTAGTTGTCAAGAATTTAAGTTCATCAGTGTGATGAAAATAACTTTCTAAAATAACTTCTTATCTATGTTCTTTGTCTGCAATGCGTTGATGTTGTTTTCGCATGGTGCTAGTTTCAGAATGTCATCAATGTTATGTTTTTTTTCTTGTAAACAGGATTTGAAAATGACACAACAGAAGATGTGAAAGATGCAGTAACAGGTGTTTCCAGAAAAAGAAGCAAAAGAAGATATTTTTGGGAGTACAGTGAACAGCTGATTCCACCAACCAAGCAAGATCGAATGTTAAAGCCTTCTGAATGGGATAGAGATACTTTGCCCAGTAATATGTATCAAAAAAATGGTTTACACCATGGTAAGCTGAAGAAAGTTAAAAGTTAATTCAGCCTTTGCTTTCTGAACTTTTGAAACCCAATATTTGAACTGCATTCTCTGGCAATCTTTTTTTCAAAAAATGTTTTTATTCTCTTTTCACATTTTCAACCAGATTTGCACCCACCAACAATAAACAATAATAAGTAATGAATATAACGTCAATCCCTATTTCAATAACAACGATCCCATCCTCCCACCAAACCCCAAACATTAGCCCGCATGTTAACATAAACAAATGACTGAAAGGAATCAGGAGTTTAGCACAGGGCTAAATCACTGGCTTTGAAAGCAGACCAAGGCAGCATGGTAGCATTGTGGATAGCACAATTGCTTCACAGCTCCAGGGTCCCAGGTTCGATTCCGGCTTTGGTCGCTGTCTGTGCGGAGTCTGCACATCCTCCCTGTGTGTGCGTGGGTTTCCTCCGGGTGCTCCGGTTTCCTCCCACAGTCGAAAGATGTGCAGGTTAGGTGGATTGACCATGATAAATTGCCCTTAGTGTCCAAAATTTCCCTTAGTGTTGGGTGGGGATACTGGGTTATGGGGATAGGGTGGAGGTGTGGACCTTGGGTAGGGTGCTCTTTCCAAGAGCCGGTGCAGACTCGATGGGCCGAATGGCCTCCTTCTGCACTGTAAATTCTATGAAATCTATAAGGCAGGCCAGCAGCACGGTTCAATTCCTGTAACAGCCGCCCCGAACAGGCGCCGGAATGTGGCGACTAGGGGCTTTTCACAGTAACTTCATTTGACGCCTACTTGTGACAATAAGCGATTTTCATTTCATTTCATCTCCCATAGTCACCATTAACACACAGTCTCCCTCCCCCAACCCCCCCCCCCCCCCCCCCCCCCCCCCAAACTAATGTTCGATGTTATCCAGTTCTTGAAAGTGCATAATGAATAATGCCCATGAATTGTAGAACCCCTCCATCCTTCCCCTGAGTTCAAACTTAACCTTCTCAAGAGTCAAGAATTCCAATAGGTCCCCCCGCCACGCCATGGCACAGAGTGGAGAGGCTGCTCTCCAACCCATCAGGATCCGCCTTCGGTGATCAACGAGGCGAAGGCTACAACATCTGCCTCCGCACACGTTTCCAACCCCGGCTGGTCCGGCACCCCAAATATGGCCTCCCGACGGCCCGGGCCCAGTTTCACGTGCACTACTTTAGAACGTGACCCCCCCCCCCCCCCCCCCCCCCCCCCCCCCCGCAACGATCGCACACATCTTCTACCCCTTCAAAGAATCGGCTCATCCTCGCCCTTGTGAGGTGTGCTCTATATACCACCTTCAGCTGTATCAGCCCCAACCTCGCGTACGAGGTGGAGACGTTCACTCTCAGGAGCACCTCACACCAGAACCCCTCCTCCATACCCTCTCCCAACTCTTCCTCCCACTTTGCTTTGATCCCTTCCAGTGGTGCCTTCTCCTCTTCCAAAATAGCTCTGTAAACCGTCGAATCTACCCCCTTCTCCCGTCCCCCTGTCGTCAGCACCTCCTCCAGCAATTTGGAGGCCGGCTCCATCGGGAAGCTCTGTATCTCCTTTCTGGCAAAATCTCGAACCTGCATGCATCTAAACATTTCCCCCTGCTCCAGCCCATGCTTTGCTTCCATCTCCTTCAATCCTGCAAACCGACCCCCTAGAAACAAACCTTTTAGTGTCTTAATCCCCTTCTCCCATTTCCAAAAGTTTCCATCCCACTTCCCTGTCTCAAATCTGTGGTTCCCCCGAATCGGCATTTGCCTTGACCCTGCCCCCAACCCGAAGTATTGGCGAAACTGCTCCAAATTCTCAATGAAGCTATTATTACCCGACTCCCTGAGTATTTCCCCGGGGCCATCGGGAGCGGCGCTGTTCCTAGCCCCTTCAATCCCGACTGAATAAAATCTCCTTCATTCTGACCCACTGGAAATCAACCCCTCTGACCCAGCTCCGCACCTTCTCCACATTCGCCACCCAGTAATAATACATCAGGTTCGGAAGACCCAAACCTCTCTCTCTCTCTCTCTCTCTCTCTCTCTCTCTCTCTCTCTCTCTCCTCGCCCCCCCCCCCCCCCCCATATGAACGAGGTAACCATTCTTTCAATCTCTCTGAAAAATGCCTTTGGCAGGAAAATCGGCAGGCATTGGAAAATAAATCGAAATCGCGGCAACAAGTTCATTTTAATCGCCTGTTACCGACCTGTCAGTGACTGAGGGAGACCATCCCACCTTGCCAGATCAGCTTTCACTCTCACCACCAAACTAGAAATGTTGTACCTGCGAAGCCCCCCCCACTCCCGTGCAACCTGCACCCACAGGTATATTTGGAGGTCCTTTTTTGATACCATGTCGGTGATCCTAAATATTGAGCTAGAATCCTGCCCCGGTGATCCTAAATATTGAGCTAGAGCCCTGCCCCCTCTCTTTCAAGATGCCTCGGAAGGTCTCTCTTGGTCTTGGTCTCGGCCTCTCTCGTTCTCGGTCTCTCCCTCTGTCTTTCTCTCAACACCTAGATGAGGTGAAGTGTTTTCACCCAGAAGGCTGTCAGTCTTTGGAATTGGTGGTGGAAGCAGAGTCTTTGAATATTTTTAAGGCAGAGGTAGATAGATCCTTGGTAAGCAGGGTGGGTGATGGGAGTAGGCAGGATGATTATTTGAGGTTGCTATCGGATCAGCTGTAGTCTTATTAAATGGCGAAGCAGGCTCGAGGGGCCTAATGACTTACTCCTGTTCCTTGTTCAAATGTTTGCACTCACAAGTGAAATAAGGCATCCCAGTGGTGGAGAGTTTTGAGAGCCATGGGTCCAAAGTCCTGTTCCTTTCAAGCTTCATGTCATGCTCCTCGTACACAGAATCACAAAATGTTATTTGTTTCATAGAATTATGGTGAATGTGAATAAACTAATGGTATGTATTCTTGTCAAAATAGGAAAATATTTAGTGAAGAAGTCTCGCAGAACAGATGTGGAAGACTTGACGCCAAATCCAAGAAAACTACTACAGATTGGAAATGAACTTAGAAAACTAAACAAGGTGATTAGTGATCTGACACCTGTAAGTGAACTGCCATTAACTGCCAGACCAAGATCCAGAAAAGAGAAGAACAAACTAGCATCCAGGTAATAAGGAGAATTCTAAATAGCACTGTGTATACAGTGTTAGTCCTGTAATAATTGAAACCAATTCTTTTGAAATTTTGTTATTACAAGAAATATGTTTCAATCTTAACAAAAAATGGATATCTATCCACGTCCCCTCAAATTAATTTCTATCCATCCTATAGAAGGGTGGGTAAAGCTCTAATTACCTGTTCCATATCTACCCATTACCACTTTCTATACAAAAAATGGTGAAATGCTGCAATTTAAATACAGCACACCACATATTCATTCTATCCACATGCAAAATTAACCCACCTTTCTTTACATGAAAGTTGGATATTTGAAAAAGGATTTGTTTTGGACGTGTTAATAAAAACAGTTTTTCTAACATAATTGAAAGATGAAACTCACTTTTTTTTGTATGATCTTCATTGACTACTCCACATACGTTACACATAGGTGGCCTATCCAACTGGGAAAATAAGAGGGACATTTGTCCCTTTAGATTTTAATGTAACTGTGATCCTTGCAAAATACAGGGGCACCTCCAGGCATCCATCTTCAGTTATTTTCCTCCCACCATTGACACCCGTTGCATTATGTTTGTTGCATCGCATAAGGAATCTTCTCAATCAACAGTTTGTTTTTACTGCTGATAACCCACATTTCTTGCCTATACTGAATTTTCTTTCATTAGTAAAGTATCTTGTTTAGCTGCATTTAAAATTGAGTCAGCTACAGAAAGTTCTTCTCTCATCACCAAGCAGTATATATGCGGCATCAAATACTTTCTTGACCACACAATGTGTGAACTCTTGTATTTTTATAGTAGGGTAAACCAAAGAGTTTACAGCATTATTCATCCAAAATACAGAAGGTATCAAAGAAGTTCTATCATTCAGTTTGACTACATCCGAGATCTTCTCATTCAACACATCTTCTCCTTTAACATATCTTCGGAGAGGAGAAAAATGGCATTCAACCGAGGAACGGGAACTTCATTTTGGATCTGCCAGTTTCTGTGAAAAATGCTACTCCTAGGTCATTAGCTAAACTAATCCCAATATTATTCGAGCTGAATTTTCTCAGTGTGCCAGTTCCAGACTTGGATTGTAGGATGACAAATGTATTAATGTATAATACACTTGTACTGTTCATGCAGTCACTAAAAAGAGCCTGTACTGCTTTAAATCAGTGCAGAAAACATTGTAAGAATTGACCATAGAGAGTTGCCGTAAGGCAATGCATCTGATGCTATCCCATGTCACTGCAGAAGGCTGGTTATAGGACGCCTTATCTTTCACTATGAGTTTGGAATTTGTTTTACCTGTATGTTGGTCTATTCTAATGCTGAAGGTGTTGTCTTGTGCTGGTGCGCGCTCTCAAGACTCATGGACATTCCAAGTTTGGCACTGTTAACCAACTGAAATATTCTGTAAATCAAACAGAAGTAAGTCACGAAGCCTGGACACAGCAGGTAAGTTATTAAAGCCACACTCTGGCTTTAGGGCCAAAGGCAATTCTGTACAGAAAATTGAGCAAAAATAAATATTTTGAACGCTTCAGTTTTCAGTGAGCTGTAAAATACATCACGTCTACAATCTTCACAAGAAGAAAAAAGTCACAGTTGGTTTCATTGCTTTTCATGTCTAGTGATGTCAGGGCCCTGAATCTATCACATCTCCTGACTTGATCCATTTCAGACTGGGGCAGGTTCACTAATAACAATTTCTGGAAAACGAAAGGTTTCTTTCTGCCCTTTTCAAAGGGCAATAATAATAATGTTAAATTGGACACTAAAGTGGAAAGGATATGACACAACTCCTGCTCTCAGCAATTGACGAGATGCTTTAACGCACTTGGGGCCAAAGGCAAACCTCTACAGATTATTAAGCAACAATAAATTCCACAACTTTTCTCACCTATTTTCCACAAGTACAGGTGCTCAAACCTATTTGTGATGCCTTAAGCCAGGAGAGGTTCCTTCATAAATTGTGTTACTACATTTGCCATTATTCAAAATGCGCGCTGATGTGCAACCATCAACCTCCTGAGATGCATTCTTCCACAAGGCATCATGGATTGCTACAGAAACTACTTTTATTTTCAAATATTTAACACCTGTAGGATTTGTCAGGTTCTGGATAATGTACACATTTCGCCTTCGCCAGAGGTTTATCAACGTTCACTCAAAACAAAATCCTGGAATTTAACTGAGGCATTCTCTCAGATGGTGAAGACTTTTCCTACTTTGGAATCCTTCCCTTGCCAATAACTTGGCACTCTATTGTTTTACTTTACCTCAGTAGAGAAATTACAATCCATGTTCTTTCTGTGTTCCATTTTTGTGATTCGTAAAGTAATGCTTAGCACCATGCTGTTCTGAATCTCTGGCATTCTGGGCGTGTCTTCTACTTGGAACTTCAGCTTCTGGCTCCATAGCAAAGCAAATTTCTTATTACGGAAAGGAGAATCGCCTGAAAGCTATCCCTAACCAGTTAGCTATGGATAATCTGATGTCTTTGGGGAAAAACCCACCCATCGTAGATCATTATTATTTCTCATAATCCTCTTAAAGCTTTATAATTGGAGATTTTTTGAAAAAATGGTGATTGCTGAACATCTGAAATATAATTAAAATAATTCTGTAATGGGGAAGGGGGGCATCTTTGCAGCTTACCATCCTTCTTTCTTGGAGCACAATGCACCCTCATTTTTGTTACTGCATTTGGATAAAATGCTGGACAGACTGAGCAGTTTATCGAGAGTCAAATTGGTTAATACCGAACTGGCTCCGTGTCATACAACCATTTTGCTTTACAGAGCATGTAGCTAGGCCTGCCTCGAGAGCTCTCTGAAGAAAGCAACTTAACTCAAATGTCTTGTTTTGTACACGAGGATTGAAATCACAAGAAGCCAACTTGCTTATTACAGTTTCATGACGTTACACATGATGTTGATAATGCGCTCTTACCACGTCATGCAGCGTGAGAGCATAAATAGTTAAACTCAAACTTTGAGTTTTAAAAAGAAATCGCGATTACAGTTAAATTAGGGATTGTTCTTTCATAATGTTCTGTCGGTGGCAATCAAACTTGACCAGGAAAGCCTCCAAGTTTGTTTCTTTCTCCACCATCTCATCAACGCCTCCTCACTCTCCTGCACCCTCCATCCTGCCCAAAATGTTGATGAAGGGCCATAAGAATGCCGCTGCACTATTTTGACATTTCGGAGCTATCTTTGGCTCACCATTTTGTCTTTCAAATAGTTGTACATCAAAGCCTAAGCTGCGATGACCATCATGTAAATCCACTTTAGCTTTTCTTTGTCAATAATAAATGGGCTAAAACTTATTTTCGAAGACTCTTCTTCCAAGAAACTTAAATTGTCAACGACAGAATATTGCTGTAATACCTTTCAACATTTAACACTTGCAATCTGTCTAGGCTATTAACTATTTACCTCTCATCTTTAGATTTGGTCCTTTTCTAGTGATAGCCTGGATGTTCATTTATGTCTTGGAATTGCGACATGAGGGACTTCAGCACAACTCCGTGGAAATCTCAGCCTAAGCTATCTCTACCTGCCTTTCCCCAGTAGAAGGAAACTTTTCGCAAAGTCATTCCTTGAATCTTCTCCCCACATTAAGATCTCAACTAAGTGCTTAGTCCAAGCATGGGATCTTCATGATGTATAACCTGATGCAACCCCAAAATCCCAACCCAGCCCCTTTTGAGCCAAAGGCTACTGTAGATTTAAAGCTGCTGTCAAAGGACTTTGTTCCTAACTCTGTTCTCTGCCAGGAGTGTTGGTGAACTTCACGCAGTAGTAGCGGAGGCACAGCCCTGTAATTTTTTTTTTATTTTTTTTCCCCCCCAGTTGAATAGGCTACCTACCCTTGGGATGTGGAGTGTACCTTTTCAGAAAATGATGACTACATTGTTCTAAAGGTGAGTAATGATCTTTATACCAAGGCGATTCAGTTTTGATGCTGTAGTATTTTTAAACTATCTTTCATTTTGTAAGTTTGCATGCTATATTTGACTTGCATTGATAAAAGTTCTCGTCGTTAAACTGTATAATAAATAGAAAAATAGAAGCTCCTTTTGGTTGGCTGAACAACCATTTTGAAGCTGACTTTGTTGAAACCATTGAGGAGATAAACGTTCACCCAACATAAAATTATGATTGTTTTAGACATTTTGATTTGTCGCCACACTTCAGTTCAGTGCTGTATAATACATGTAAAGTATGCATCTAAAAAGTATAGATCTCATTTTATTTTTCTTCTAATTTTCTCCTCATTTCTTCTCCCTGAGGACATTGATCTTCTTCCTGGAGTACTAGAGTTTGTGCGTGCTTTTTGTGTGAACCTAGGCAGTGAGTTTCAACAAGCTATTCAAGTGAGAGAAGGATTATGTCAGCTGTTACTAATTCTGTTCTTGTCCATGATTACATACAAGCATACTTTGAATTCAGATTGCCAGATAGGAAGCAGGAATGGGAACCATGGTGATTTCCCTCTACCTATTCAGCAAACACATGGGGCTTTTCATGACAACTGGAGATCTCAAAATATTTTTAAAACAATGATGTACTTCTGAATGTAGTAATTGTTTTAACACAGGAAATGTAGTAGACTTTGCGTGCAGCAAACTCCATCAAGCGGCAATCTGATAATGTTTGAAAGATAGGGCAGCACGGTGGCGCAGTGGGTAGAACTGCAGCCTCACGGCGCCGAGGTCGCAGGTTCAATCCCGGTTCTGGGTCACTGTCCGTGTGGAATTTGCACATTCTCCCCGTGTTTGCGTGGGTTTTGCCCCCACAACCCAAAATATGTGCAGGGTAGGTGGATTGGGCAGGCTAAATTGCCCCTTGGAAAAATGAATTGGGTATTCTTAAAAAAAAATGTTAATGATTGAAAGATAAAAATTGGCCAAAGCAACTGTGAATACTCCCCTGCTCTTCTTTAAGCAGTGCCATGCGATCTTTTGCATTCCCAAGCTGATAGATGGGCCTTGGTTTAATCCAAAAGGCAGCACGTGTAACGCTCCCTCAGTTCTACATCACAATGTCAAACTTGATTTTTTTTTTTTTTAAACCCTGTGTGGGACTTGAATCTGGAACCTTGTGGCTCAGAGGTGAGCCTCTACCAACTGAAATCACAATTGAGACAAATTTGAGAACAAGTGTAGGCCAATTAGCCGCTCAAGCCTGCCCCGCCATTCATTGAAACCATGACTGTATCAGAATCCACCCAACCACCTTGTCTCCATAACCCTTGAACACAAATGTCAAAGCTGATAATGTAGAACTGAAGGAGTGTTCCACTCTTGTAGGTGCTAGATAAGGCATTAAACCAAGGCCTGATCTGTCCAATTGGGTGGATGTAAAAGACCGCAAGGCACTGTTTTAAAGAAATAAAAATTAGTATTTTTTATTTCCTGACTAATAAGATGCACAAGATAAGAAATAAAAGCAGAAGTAGACCATATAACCCCTTGAACCTGCTTTGCAATTCAGAAGGGTCTGGACTGATCTTTGACCTCCAGTTTTTCTCCCAATTCCCATATCCCTTGATTCCCTTTCAAAAATATATTCAATGACTAACCAGTCAAGTCTGGGGTAGAGAATTCCAAAAATTCACAACCCTGGAAATTTCCTCCATAGAATCATAGAATTCCTCCAGTACAGAAGGAGGACATTCGGCCCATCAATCCTAAATAGTCAACCCCTTTAATCTTAACATCCCTCCGAGTTCTAGACTCCAACCAAGGACAACAGTCCCAACTCTTGTATCCTGTCAAGCCCTCGAAAAGACTCGTGTTTCAATGGGATCACCTCACATTCTGAGAGTACATGATCATTCTGCTCAATCTGTTCTCATGGACAATCTTCTCATCAGGAATCATCATTATGAATCTTTGTTGCATCATGTCATATGGCCAGTATATCCTTCCTTAGGTACAGAAATCAAAACCATATACTACACTTGTATGTGGCCTCACCAAAGCCCAGTACAATTCAGCAGGATTTCCTTAATTTTGTACCTCAACCCCCTTGCAATAAAGGCCAACACACCATTTGGCTTCCTAATATTTGCAGTACCTGCATGCTAATTGTGTTTGAACGGGCCGCATGGTGGCGCAGAGGTTAGCACTGCTGCCTCACAGCGCCGAGGACCTGGGTTCTATCCTGGCCCCGGGTCACTGTCTGTGTGGAGTTTGCACATTCTCCCCGCGTCTGCTTGGGTCTTACCCCCAAAACCCAAAGATGTGCAAGGTAGGTGGATTGGCCATGCTAAATTGCTCCTTAATTAAATTTTTTTTTAAATTTGTGTTTTGTGCATAAGGACTCCTAAGTCCCCTGAATAACATTTTCTTACCGTTTAAAACATTTTTTTTTCTATTCTTCCAACGACAGTGAATGACTGCCAATACACAGCCTACTATCTTATGGCCCACTCACTTAATCTGTCTATAATCCCCTTACAGATTTCTTGTGTTGTCTTCACATTTTACTTACACAGCTAGCTTTATATTGTTGGTCCCTGCATCAAAATCATTGATTTAGATTTGAAAGAAAGGTGTCCCCAGCACTAATCATGCAATAATTCTATGATCATTTGTGATCTTCTGAGCCAAGATCCTTCCGCAGTATTGCCACTTTACCACTATTTATGATTATTGCTACGCCTTTTCAATTTTTTTTTTAATACATCAAGCAGTATGGGATATTGAATCACAGCTTTGGTCACCCTGCAAATACATTTCAGCATCCCCTATTAGATCAAACCCATCTTATCTCTAATTGGTCCATTACTTTGTCTGTCTTGTTTTTTAAAAAATATATATTTTATTCAAAATGTTTTGGCCAAACATAACAGTACAAAGTTTTTCTTTTTAACAACAATGTAGCAATATAAATAACAGTGGCCAGTTTTAAACAAATAAATAAATAATATATAAACAAAAAACTAAATGGCAACTGCCTTATCAAAAATAGTTACTCTCCAAAAGTACAATCCAACAGTCCAATATACATTACCTAATACAAATACCTATACATATACAGTGACATCCCTGAGAGCCCGCCCGGGTCCTTCCCCCCCCCCCCCCCCCCCCCCCCCCCCCCACCCCCCTGGGTTGCTGCTGTAGCCTTCTTTCTTTCCATTCCCTCTATCGTTCTGTGAGGTAGTTAACGAACGGTTGCCACCGCCTGGTGAACCCTTGAGCCGAACCCCTTAATACGAACTTAATCCGTTCTAGCTTTATAAACCCTACCATGTCATTTATCCAGGTCTCCACGCCCGGGGGTTTGGCTTCCTTCCACATAAGCAATATCCTGCGCCGGCTACTAGGGACGCAAAGGCCAAAACATCAGCCTCTCTGTCCTCCTGCACTCCCGGCTCTTCTGCAACCCCGAATATAGCTAACCCCCAGCTTGGCTCGACCCGGACCCCCACCACCTTCGAAAGCACCTTCGCCACCCCCACCCAGAACCCCTGCAGTGCCGGACATGACCAGAACATGTGGGTGTGATTCGCTGGGCTTCTCGAGCATCTCCCACACCTATCCTCTACCCCGAAAAATTTACTGAGCCGTTCTCCAGTCATATGCGCCCTGTGTAGAACCTTGAATTGTATCAAGCTTAGCCTGGCACATGAGGACGACGAGTTTACCCTACGTAGGGCATCAGCCCACAGCCCCTCTTCGATCTCTTCCCCCAGCTCTTCTTCCCATTTCCCTTTCAGCTCATCTATCGTGATCTCCCCCTCGCCCCTCATTTCCCTGTATATATCCGACACCCTACCATCCCCCACCCATGTCTCTGAGATCACTCTATCCTGCACCTCCTGCATCGGAAGCTGCGGGAATTCCCTCACCTGTTGCCTCGCAAAAGCCCTCAGTTGCATATACCGAAATGCATTCCCTTGGGGCAACCCATATTTTTCCGTCAGCGCTCCCAGACTCGCAAACGTCCCATCTAGGAACAGATCTCACAGTTGTACTACCCCAGCTCTTTGCCATGCTCCAAATCCCCCATTCATTCTCCCCGGAACAAACCTATGGTTATTTCTTATCGGGGACTGCACCGAGGCGCCCGTCTTTCCCCTATGCCATCTCCACTGCCCCCAAATTTTTAGTGTTGCCACCACCACTGGGCTTGTGGTGTATTTCTTCGGTGAAATACGGTGCCGTCACCATTGCTTGTAGGCTGGTCCCCTTGCAGGGCGCCATCTCCAATCTCTTCCACGCCGCTCCCTCCCCTTCTCCCATCCACTTACACACCATTGAGATATTGGCGGCCCAGTAATAATCGCTTAGGCTCGGTAGTGCCAGCCCCCTCCTATCCCTACTACGCTGCAGGAACCCCCTCCTCACTCTCGGGGTCTTCCCGGCCCACACAAAACTCATAACACCTTTCTCAATTCTCTTAAAAAAAGCCTTCGTGACCATCACCGGGAGGCACTGAAACACAAAGAGGAATCTCGCTAGGACCACCGTTTTAACCGCCTGCACCCTACCTGCCAGTGACAGGGACACCATGTCCCATCTCTTGAAATCCTCCTCCATCTGTTCCACCAATCGTGTTAAATTAAGCTGGTGTAAGGTTCCCCAATTCCTGGCTATCTGAATCCCTAAGTACCGGAAATCTCTTGTTACCTTCCTCAGCGGTAAATCATCTATTCCCCTGCTCTGCTCCCCCGGATGCACCACAAACAACTCACTTTTCCCCATGTTCAATTTGTACCCCGATAAATCCCCAAACTCCCTAAGTATCCGCATTATCTCTGGCATCCCCTCCACCGGGTCCGCAACATACAACAACAAATCATCTGCATACAAAGATACCCGGTGTTCTTCTCCTCCCCTAAGCACTCCCCTCCACTTCCTGGAACCCCTCAGTGCTATGGCCAGGGACTCAATCGCCAATGCAAACAGTAGCGGAGACAGGGGGCACCCCTGCCTCGTCCCTCTGTGAAGACGGAAATAATCAGACCTCTGTCTATTCGTGACCACACTCGCCACCGGGGCCCTATACAGCACCTGTACCCATCCGATATACCCATCTCCAAAGCCAAATCTCCTCAGCACCTCCCACAGATAATCCCACTCCACTCTGTCGAATGCTTTCTCGGCATCCATCGCCACCACTATCTCCGCCTCCCCCTCTGGCGGGGGCATCATCATTACCCCTAGCAACCTCCGTATGTTCGTGTTCAGCTGTCTCCCCTTCACGAACCCGGTTTGGTCCTCGTGGACCGCCCCCGGGGCACAGTCCGCTATCCTCGTCGCCATCACCTTGGCCAGAATCTTAGCATCTACGTTTAAAAGGGAAATGGGCCTGTAGGACCCGCATTGCAGCGGGTCTTTTTCCTTCTTTAAAAGGAGCGATATCGTTGCCTCTGACATAGTCGGGGGCAGCTGCCCCCTTTCCCTAGCCTCATGAAAGGTTCTCGTCAAAAGTGGGGCCAGCAAGTCCATATACTTCCTATAAAATTCCACTGGGAATCCGTCTGGTCCCGGGGCCTTCCCCGCCTGCATGCTCCCAATCCCTTTCACTACCTCCTCCATCTCAATCTGCTCCCAGTCCCGCCCTCTCCTGCTCCTCCACCTTAGGGAATTCCAGCTGATCCAGAAAGCACATCATTCTCTCCTTCCCTTCCTGGGGCTGAGCTTTGTATAACCTTTCATAGAATGCCTTGCACACCCCATTCACTCTCCCCGCTCCATCTCTCCCTCCTCATCTCTCACCCCCCCTATCTCCCTCGCTGCTCCCCTCTTCCTCAGTTGGTGGGCCAGCAACCGGCTCGCCTTCTCTCCATATTCGTACTGTACACCCTGTGCCCTCCTCTATTGTGCCTCTGCATTACCCGTGGTCAACAGGTCAAATTCTACGTGTAGCCTTTGTCTTTCCCTGTACAGTCCCTCCTCCAGTGCCTCCGCATATTGCCTGCCCACCCTCAAAAGTTCTTTCAGCAACCGCTCCCTTTCCCTACCCTCCTGCTTTCCTTATGTGCCCTGATGGATATCAGTTCCCCTCTAACCACTGCCTTCAACGCCTCCCAGACCACTCCCACCTGAACCTCCCCATTGTCATTAAGCTCCAAGTACCTTTCAATACACCCTCTCACCCTTAAACATACCCCCTCATCCGCCAATAATCCCATATCCATTCTCCAGAGTGGGTGCTGTTCTTTTTCCTCTCCTACCTCCAGGTCCACCCAATGTGGAGCGTGGTCCGAGATAGCTATGGCCGTATACTCCGTCCCTGTCACCTTCGGGATCAATGCCCTTCCCAAAACAAAAAAGTCTATCCGTGAGTATACTTTGTGGACATAGGAGAAAAACGAGAACTCCTTACTCCTAGGCCTACTAAATCTCCAGGGGTCTACTCCCATCTGCTCCATGAAGTCCTTGAGCACCCTAGCTGCAGCCGGCCTCCTCCCGGTCCTGGACCTCGATCTGTCCAGCCCTGGGTCCAGCACCGTATGAAAGTCTCCCCCCATTACCAACTTTCCCGCCTCCAGGTCCGGGATATGTCCCAACATACGCCTCATAAAATTTGCATCATCCCAGTTCGGGGCATATACGTTCACTAGAACCACCCCCTCCCCTTGCAATCTGCCACTCACCATCATGTATCTGCCCCCACTATCCGCCACTATGGTCTTTGCCTCAAACAGTACCCGTTTCCCCACTAAAATAGCCTCCCCCTGTTCTTTGCATCTAAACCCGAATGAAACACCTGCCCCACCCATCCTTTGCGTAGTCTGACCTGGTCTGTCAGTTTCAAATACGTCTCCTGCAACATAACCACATCTGCCTTTAATTTCTTTAGGTATGTGAGTACCCGTGCCCTTTTAATCGGCCCGTTCAGCCCTCTCACGTTCCACGTGATCAGCCGGGTTGGGGGGCTCTTTACCCCCCCCCCCCCCCCCTTGTCGACTAGCCATCCCCTTTTTTAATCCAGCTCCTCACCCGGTTCCCACGTACCCGTATATCCCCCCGACGGCGCCCTCCCACCTCGACCACCCCACCCCGTACCAGCTCCCCCTTTTCCCCAGCAGCAGCAACCCAGTTAACCCCCCCCCCTCCGCTAGATCCCTTTCTAGCGTAGTTGCACCCCCCATGTTGCTCCCAGAAGTCAGCAAACTCTGGCTGACCTCGGCTTCCCCCCGTGACCTCGGCCCCCACTGTGCGAGGCCCCCTCCTTCCTGCTTCCCTGTTCCCGCCATAATTACCATAGCGCGGGAACAAAGCCCGCGTTTCCCACTTGGCCCCACCCCTAATGACCGGCGCCCACAGTTCCTCATCCTCCCTTTCCCCCCCCCCCCCCCCCACAACATGGGGAAGAGAGAAAAGTTACAGGGTCGCAAGATTAACAACTTGAAAAATCATCCCCTCCCCCTTTTCCCCCCCCCCATGCCCCACATAATCACCCCATCACTTTGTCCCAAACGTTCTTTTTCTTGCCCGCCTATTCCAGCTTCTCGTCCACAATAAATGTCCACGCCTCTTCTGCCATCTCAAAGTAGTGGTGCTTCCCTTGGTGTGTGACCCACAATCTTGCCGGCTGCAACATTCCGAATTTGACCTTTTGTGAAGCACCGCCTTAGCCCGATTAAAACGTGCCCTCCTTCTTGCCACCTCCGCACTCCAATCTTGGTATACGCGGATCACCGCGTTCTCCCACCTACTGCTCCGCGTTTTCTTCACCCATCTGAGGACCATCTCTCTGTCATTATAGCGGAGAAACCTCACCACTATGGCTCGAGGTATTTCTCCAGCCCTCGGTCTTCGCGCCATAACTCGATAAGCTCCCTCCACCTCCAAAGGGCCCGTCGGGGCCTCCGATCCCATTAACGAGTGCAGCATCGTGCTCACATATGCCCCGACGTCCGCCCCTTCTGCGCCTTCGGGTAGACCTAGAATCCTTAAATTCTTCCTCCTCGAATTATTCTCCAGCACCTCCAGCCTTTCCACACACCTTTTGTGTTGTGCCTCGTGCATCTCTGTCTTCACCACCAGGCCCTGTATTTTGTCTTCATTTTCAGCGGCCTTTGCCTTCACGACCTGAAGCTCCTGCTCCTGGGTCTTTTGCTCCTCCTTTAGCCCTTCAATCGCCTGTAATATCGGGGCTAGCAGCTCCTTCTTCATCTCCTTTTTCAGTTCTTCCACACAGCGCCACAGGAACTCTTGTTGGTCCAGGCCCCATACCAAACGGCCACCTTCCGACGCCAGCTTGCTTTGAGCTTGCCTTCCTTGCCGCTGCTCTAGAGGATCCTCCGCAATCCGGCCGCTTTCCTCTCCTTTTTCCATCCGTGTCCGGGGGGATTCCCTTCTGGTTTACCGCACAGTGTTTTTAGCTGTTAAAATTGCCGCTGGGGCTCCTATTAAGAGCCCAAAAGTCCGTTCCACCGGGAGCTGCGAAACGTGCGACTTAGCTGGTCATCGCCGCACCCGGAAGTCCCTCTCTTTGTCTGTCTTGTTGAGAGTGCTTCATGCATTGAGATAATGCGCTATTAATTTTAGCTCTTTACCATTTTCCATGATTTGACTATCCACTGGAGCACTTTTACTGTTAAATACTCTGTCACTACCTATTATTTTACTCTATCCAAATCACCACACAACTCTATATACCAATGGACTTCCGGTGGCATTTGCAACGGGTCGGCCACATCGAGTGGAGCTCCCACTGGTGGCCACTATTTGCTTTCGGGGGTTTCCCCGATTCTCCCCCCCCCCCCCCCCCCCCCCCGGATTATTGTCAGCCTTTGGGGCCGTCCCGGGCATCAAGCGAGGCCGGTTTGAAAACCGGCGAGGAACCCCACGCGGGTGTTGGGCGGCTGGTGCTGAGGCGTAACGCCCAGCGTGGGCGGAGGTCGGAGCAGCGGCGGCGGAGCCAAACGGAGGTCGAGGCGGCAGGCCCGAAGCCAGGGCGCAATGTAGGTGAGATGTCCCACATCGGTTGGCTCCCGCTTAGAATGTTGGAAGGCTGAAGTCCGGTCCCAGGGAAATTCTGGAGGAATACAAAAAAGAAAAAAAAGTTTTAAAGAAACTTGGTGAAAGTTTTTTTTTTCTTCTTTTTTTGAAGGAAGAAATTTTTGTTTTTCTATAATAAAAAAAGAAAGATTGATGAAGGGCGGAAATAAAAAGGAAAAATAATAAGTCGTTAAAGGATGCGAAAAGCAGCGTCGAAGAAGGGAGGAAGCGCGGGATCGCCGTTGAATGAGCGGACCAGCAAAAGTGCTGACAAGATGGCAGATGCCGGACCGCATGGTGGGGCTGCACTACTTACGGTGGTGAAGATGACCGAGATGATGGCGATGGAGCTGGAAAAGCACTTTGCGAGGCACATGGAGGCTTTGAGGAAGGAGATGGCCGTCACATTGAAGTCATTGGTGGAGGAGGCAATCGCCCCGGTGAGGGTAGCTGTGGCAAAGACATCGGCCGAGGTGAGAGAGCATGGCGAGAAGGTGGAGGAGGCCGTGTCGCAGCACAGCGACCAGTTCACCTCGATGGGGACGAGCTGCGGAGGGTGGTGGAGGTCAACAGAGGACTACGAGCAAAGCTTGAGGACTTGGAGAACCGCTCGAGGTGGCACAATCTGAGAATTGCGGGCTTGCACGAAGGGACCGAGGGCCCAAGGCCAACAGAGTACTTTGTTAAGAAGTTGGCGGAGCTGATGGGGGAGGGGGAGAACCCCTCCCGGTGCGAGCTGGACCGAGCTCATCGGTCATTAAAGCTGAAGCCCAAAGTGAATGAGCCACCAAGAGCAGTAATTATCTGCTTCCATAAGTACTGCATGAAGGAGAAAGTGTTAAGCTGGGCGAAGCAGAAGCGCGAGGTGCAGTGGGATGGTGCTGGAGTTCGGATCTACCAGGGCTTGACGGTGGAGTTGGCAAAAAGACGAGCGGCGTTCGGGCGAGTGAAGGCAGCACTGTACAAAAAGGGGGTGCGATTTGGTATGGTATACCTGGTGAACCTGAGGGTAATGTATGATGCCAAAGGCTTTTACTTCGAGACAGCGCAGGCTGCTGAGGCGTTCATGAAGGCAGAAGGCTTGGGACAGACGTGATGAGCAGAGCTGGAAGAGAGATTGTGGACTGTGATTAGGGAGCTGGAAAATGTATAAATGCTATAACTTGGGGGACTTCCGGTGGCGGCTATAAAGGAGTAAGTCGCACATTTGGTGGCTTCTGCTCGGGTCGGACTTTTGGACCTTTTCCCCTGATTTTCTACCGGACTTGAATTGTAAAACTGATGACAGAGGCAATTGTGTACTGAATTCCCATAT
This sequence comes from Scyliorhinus torazame, assembly GCF_047496885.1. Lineage (NCBI taxonomy): Eukaryota > Metazoa > Chordata > Chondrichthyes > Carcharhiniformes > Scyliorhinidae > Scyliorhinus > Scyliorhinus torazame. Next base: position 221,860,309 of record NC_092713.1, on the reverse strand, counting down.
AGGTGCAGGGAGAGAAGGACTAGAAGTGCTCATTAAGGCAGAAACAGAAAGACAGAGAAGGCTTGGGCTGGAGCTGTAACAGGAGACAGCATGGCGAGGACCGGACCTCTGGTTTGTCGACCCAGCGGTCAACAGAGCAGCTGATGCAAGTTATTCAGGAAGGCTTTGCTAAGCAGAAACGGGGATGCTTGGACCCGATTAAAAGAGTCTATTGAGTGGCTGGAGCTTAGATTGGAAAGCCAAGATCGTGCGATCCAGAAGGTAGAGAAGGCACTGGCTGAGCAGGAGGAACATCAAACTGCGGTGGAGTTGGAGGTGGGGATGCTGAGGGACCAGCAGAAGAAGCTCCTGGAGAAGGTGGAGGACCAGAGATAAGGTCCTGCCGGCAGCACTTGAGAATCATTGGGCTCCCAGAGGGGTCCAAAGGAGCGGACACTGGGGCATACATCGCAGAGATGTTTGAGAAGCTGCTGGGAGATGGGGCATTTTCCTGGCCCTTGGAGGTTGACAGGGCTCACAGAGCACTCGCGAGGAAACCGCGAATGGGAGACCCCCCCCAAGGGCAATGATGGTGAGATTCCACAGGTACTTGGATAAGGAGCGTATTCTACAATGGGCCAAGCAGACACTGAGCTGTAAGTGGGACAACAGTATCCTGCGGGCTTACCAAGACCTGAGTGTGGAGGTGGCCAGGAGAAGAGCAGGCTTCAACCAGATTAGGTCGATCCTTTTTAAGAAAAAGGGGAAGTCCGGAATGTTGTATCCAACCCGTCTTTGGGTCACGCACGAGGAACAGCACTTTTATTTTGAGTCGCCTGAGGACACGCTGGAATTCGCAAAAAGGAAAGGACTGGTGGTGGACTGATAACTTTTGAACTTTGCCGCAATGTTCATGTTATTTTTCTTTGTTTATCAGTTTTTAAAAAAAAAGTTTCTCGTTTTTTTTTGTTTTGTGGAAGCTGTTTGTAATGCCTTTTGCATTGATTTGGGACCAGCGGCAGAGATGAGTGAGTTAAGGTTTTCATTTGCGCTGTTGGGGGACGGAAGTGTGCTTGTTTAGAATTTGGTGTTTTTCTGTCGGGCAATTGTGTGGGGATTGTTTGATGTCAGAGTATGTTTGAATGGGGGGGGGGGGGAACGACAATAGGTGGGAGACTATCCGGCACCAGGGATGGGGGCCACCATGCTAGCTGGGCGGGCTAGCTCACGGAAGCGCAGTGGGGTGGGTGCATATGTTCGGTTTGTTAACGGGGTTGGGTTACAGAGGGTTGTTACTGGGAGGGATGGGGGGGGGGGGGTAAATGTTCTGCTGACGAGGGAGGGACTTGGGCTAAGTGACAGAGTGGAGGTTGGGGGCGGAGGCTGCCTGGGGGTGGGCTGGTGAAGGCACGGAGCATGGGCTGGAGGCGGGTCCAAAAAAGGTGATGGCTGATCGGCGGCGGGGGGCGGCAATGAGCCCCCCAACTAGGTTGATCACCTGGAATGTTCATGGGATAAATGGGCCGGCCAAGATGGCATGTGTATTCGCGCATCTCAGGGATCTGAAGGTGGACGTGGTACTGTTGCAGGAGATGCACCTTAGAGTAACTGACCAGATTAGATTGAGGAAAGGCTCGGTCAGTCAGGTCTTTCACTTGGGACTAGATTCAAAGACTAGAGGGGTCGGGATCCTGATCAATAAGCGGGTGGTGTTTGAGGCGGGTAGAATACTCTTGGATGTGGGAGGTTGGTACATTATGGTCAGTGGGAAGCTGGAGGGGCTGCAGGTGGTATTAGTAAATGTGTATGCACCTTATTGGGATGGTGTGGAGTTTATAAAGAGGATGCCGGGGAAGATACCGGACCTGGACTCGCACAGGTTGGTCATGGGAGGGGATTTCAACACAGTTATTGACCCTGGCTTGGACCGGTCAAGCTCGAAAACGAGTTGGGTGCCAGCAATGGGAAAGGAACTAAAAGGGTTCATGGAACAGATGGGGGTGGGGGGGGGGGGGGGTGGATCCATGGAGATTTGGGCAGCCGAGGGTGAAGGAGTTCTTCTTCTACTCACACGTGCATAAAGTGTACTCCCGGATTGATTTCTTTATTTTGAGCAGGTCCTTACTGGCAGGGGTGGTGGACACTGGGTACTCGGCGATCACAATCTCAGACAATGCTCCGCACTGGGTTGACCCGCAGGTTAGTAAAGACAGTAACCAGCGCCCGCACTGAAGGTTAGATGTGGGACTTTTGGCTGACGAAGGGGGGTGTGAGCGGTTGAGGAAATTTATTCAGAACTACCTGCAGGTCAAAGGCACGGGGGGAATTTCAGCAGCGGTGGTCTGGGAAGCACTGAAGGCGGTGGTCAGAGGGGAGCTGATCTCAATACGGGTCCATAGGGAGAAGGTGGACAGGGCAGAGACGGACCGACCGGTAAAGGAGATACTACAGATTAATAGGAGGTATGCGGAGACCCCAGAGGCAGGGCTTTTAAGGGAACGGTGGAGGCTACAGGCGGAGTTCAGCTTGCTAACCACAGGGAGGGCGGTGGAGCAGCTGAGAAAGGCGAGGGGGGCGATCTATGCGTATGGAGAGAAGGCCAGCAGAATGCTGCACAGCAGCTTAGAAAGAGGGAGGCAACCAGGGAGATGGGGAAAGTAAATGATGGAGATGGGAACCTGGTTGGAGATTCAGCAGGGGTGAATAAGCCGTTTAGGGATTTCTACAGTGGGCTGTATAGGTCGGAACCCCCTACGGGGCCGGAGGGGATGAGGCACTTCTTGGGGCGGCTGAATTTCCCAAAGATTGACGGGGAGCTGGTAGAAGGGCTGGGGGCCCCGATCGGGTTGGAAGAGATAGTGGAGGGTCTGATGGTCTGCAGTCGGGTAAAGCCCCGGGGCCGGACGGGTACCCAGTGGCGTTTTGTAAAAGGTTCTTTGCGATATTGGGGCTGGTGTTGATGAGGATGTTCAATGAGGCAAGGGAAAGAGGGGTGCTGCCCCCGACGATGTCACAGGCCACTATTTCGCTGATTCTGAAGCGGGACAAGAACCCGGAGCTGTGTGGGTCCTACAGGCCAATATCTCTGTTGAATGTGGATGCCAAATTTTGTTCTCCAGGATTGAGGATTGCGTTCCGAACGTTATTGGGGAAGACCAGACTGGGTTTGTTAAGGGTAGGCAGTTGGTGGCCAATGTAAGAACGTTGTTAAACGTGATCATGATGCCCCCAGAAGGTAGGGAGGTGGAGGTAGTGATCGCAGTGGATGCAGAAAAGGCTTTTCATCGGGTAGAATGGGATTATCTGTGGGAGGTACTGGGACGGTTAGGATTTGGGCGATTAGGATTTATTGACTGGTTAGGATTTATTGACTGGATCAGGTTGCTGTATCAGGCTCCTGTGGCAAGCGTATGGACGTATAGGACAACATTGGACTATTTTAGACTGCACCGGAGGGACGAGACAGGGATGCCCCCTCTCCCCACTGTTGTTCACACTAGCTATGGAGCCGTTGGCAATTGCTCTGAGAGCCTCAAGGGGCTGGGCTGGGTTGGGGGGGGGGGGGGGGGCGTTGGGAGCACAGAGTCTCGCTATATGCAGACGACCTGCTTCTGTATGTATCGGACCCAATAGAGGGGATAGAAGAAATCATGAGGATTCAAGGGGAATTTGGCAGGTTTTCGGGGTCTAAGCTAAATATGGGGAAAAGTGAGATATTTGTGGTACAGGAGAGGCAATTGGGGAAGCTGCCGTTTAGATTAGTAGGAGGAAGCTTTAGGTACCTCGGCATTCAAGTGGCGTGGGAATGGGACCGGCTGCCTAAATTAAATCTGGCCTACTAGTAGACCAAATGAAGGACTATTTTCGGAGATGTGACGCGCTTCCGTTGTCACTGGCTGGGAGGGTGCAGACGGTGAAGATGACGGTCCTCCCGAAATTCCTGTTCGTGTTTCAATGTCTCCCCATCTTTATTCCGCAGTCCTTTTTTAAACGAGTCCACAAAGTGATCACTGGCTTTGTTTGGGCGGGCAAGACCCCGCGAGGAAGGAAGTTAATGCTTGAGCGGAGTCGGGGAGAGGGCGGCTGGCGCTGCCAAATTTTAGTAACTAATACTGGGCAGCGAATATAGCCATGATCAGGATGTGGGTGGTGGGGGAGGGGTTGGCATGGGATCGTGTGGAGGCTGCTTCATGCAAGGGCATCAGTCTGGGGGTGTAGGGAACTGCGCCTCTGCTGTTCCCCCCAGCATGGTACTCCACCAACCCCGTGGTGGTGGCGGCCCTGAGAGTCTGGGGGCAATGGAGGAGACTTGTGGGAGCAGAGGGAGCATTGGTCTGGTCCCCAATCTTTAATAATCACCAGTTTGCCCAGGAAAATATGTATGGGGGATTCCAGATATGGCGGAGAGCAGGGATTGAGAGGATGGGGGATATGTTTATAGAGGGGAGCTTTCCGAGTACGACGGTGCTGGAGGAGACGTTTGGGTTGTCGAGGGGAAACAAATTCAGATATCTGCGGTGCGGGGCTTCCTACGTAAACAGGCGGCAACCTTCCCGCTCCTACCGCTGAGGGGGATTCAGGACAGGATAGTTTCCAGAGGGTGGGTAGGAGGAGGGAGCGTCTCTGACATTTACAAGGAACTTATGGGGTCAGAGGAGACGCAGACTGTGGAGCTGAAACGCAAGTGGGAGGAGGAGCTGGGAGGAGAGACAGGATGGTCTATGGGCGGACGCGTTGAGTCGAGTCAACGCGTCCGCAACATGTGCCAGGCTCAGCCTGATACAATTTAAGGTCGTTCACCGTGCTCACATGGCAGTGGCCCTGATGAGCAGATTCTTTGGGATGGAAGACAGGTGTGCAAAATGTGCGGGAGGACCAGTGAACCATGTCCACGTATTCTGGACATGCCCGAAGCTTAGGGGATTTTGGCAGGGGTTTGCGGATGTCATGTCCACGGTGTTAAAAACAAGGGTGGCACTGAGTCCAGAGGTGGCGATTTTCGGGGTGTCGGAAGACCCGGGAATCCAGGAGGAGAAAGAGGGGCAGGCATTCTGGCCTTTGCTTCCCTGGTAGCCCGGAGACGGATACTATGAGCTTGGAGGGACTCAAAGCCCCCGAAGTCGGAAACCTGGCTATCGGACATGGCTAGCTTTCTTTGTTTGGAGAAAATCAAGTTTGCTTTGAGAGGGTCACAGTTATGGTTCGCCCAGAGGTGGCAACCGTTCGTCGACTTCTTCGCAGAAAATTAATCGTCAGCAGAACGGGGGGGTGGGGGGAGGGAGAGGGTTAGTTTAGCTTGGAGTAGGGGGTTAATATAGGTGGGAGGGAGACGGCTTTTGCACTATGTTTATGGTTTCATGTACATTGTTTATTTTGTTGTTATAATACCAAAAATACCTCTATAAATTGTTTATTAAAAAAAAATGCTATAACATTTTTACTGACGTGTATTGTAATTTACTTCTCTCCACATTGTTACAGAGTTCAAGTTATTGGTTGAGTTGATTGGTATTCTGTGTTGTAACGGTCATATCTTATTTTCGTGAATTGTATGGGTTGGATTGTTGTTTTTGTTTCTCTGGGACTGGGTGGGAGTGGACGGTATAACTTGGCGGGGGGAGCCACCCGCGCTAGCTGACTAAAGTCGGCTAGTGAACGGAGGTGAGGTGAGAGGAGGGCTGCGGCCATTGGAGCCCGGTTAGTAGGTTTCGATGGGCCTGCAAGGCGAGCAAAGGTGGGGGGGGGGGGCGGGGGGAGATTGATGCTAGGAGATGTTTTTTCGAGAGGAAATATGGGGGGGGGGGTTTGGGAGAGGGGGGGAGGGGTTCGATGTTAATAATGGATGGGGGCGGGCTCATGGGGCAGGCCCTGGTAGTATGATGACGGTGGATAAGAAGGGTGGGGGGGGTTGGTGAGAGACCCCCAGTTAGGATAGTTACGTGGAACGTGAGGGGTTAGGAGGTCCGGTCAAGAGGTCAAGGGTGCTTGCGCATCATAAAAGTTTGAAAGCCGATGTAGTAATGCTGCAGGAGACTCACTTGAGGGTGCAGGACCAGGTGAGACTTTAAAAGGGCTTGGTTAGTCAGGTGTTTCACTCCGAATTTGACGGAAGGGCTCCAGGGATAGCGGTAATGGTCAGCAAAAGAGTACGTTTCCAGATGGAGAAGGTGGTGGCAGATCAGTGGGGTAGATATGGGATTGTAACAGGGGCGCTGGAGGTGAGGTTAGTGGTACTGTTAAGTGTATACGGGTCCCAATTGTGACGATGTGGGATTTGCAAAGAAGGTGTTTAGGGCCATCCCCGACTTGGACACACACAAACTGATAGTGGGGGGGGGACTGGGACTTGGTGCAGGAGCCAAGGTTGGACAGGTCATGGCCGCGCTCGCTGGTCCCATCAGGGGGGGGCAAAGGCGTTGGATGGGCTAATGGTGGAAATGGGAGGGGTGGGCCTGTGGAGGTTTCTGCACCCGAGGGAACAGGAGTACTCGTTTTTCTCAGCAGTCCATAAGCCATAAGGTATACTCACGGATCGACTTTTTCGTGGTGGGGAAGGCTTTGCTGGCTGGGGCTAAGAGGTCGGAATACTCGGCAATTGCAGTGTCAGATCATGCTCCGCATTGGGTGGATATGGTACTGGAGAAGGGCGTAGCGCAGAGGCCGGGGTGGAAATTAGATGTGGGACTTTTGGGGGAACCAAGGGTTCTGTGACAAAATTGAGGAATTATGTAGGTTTCAACTGTGCAGGTGAGGTGTCGAAGGCAGTTGTTTGGGAGGCTCTAAAGGCGGTGGTGAGGTGATTTTGTTTAAGGCCAGCATGGACAAAGAGGAGAGGTTGGAGCGGCAGAGGGTAATAGATGAGATGTTGGAGGTAGCTAGGAGTTATGCAGAAGATGGGGACCCAGAGAAGCTGGAAAAGAGGAAGGAACTACAGGCGAGCTTTGACCGACTATCTACCAGGAAGGCTGTGCGCCAACTGAGACGAGCACTTTTGGTCCAAAAGTGATAACATCACAATTGGCTTTCACTAAAATCCATCCACCACAGTTTTCCTGATTCCTTTAGCCTATCCATGTTACTTGTAATTTTATGTTTCCACCTACACAACTTGCTTTGGCACCAATCTTTGTTTCATTAGGAAAGCTGGATATATGGCTCTCCATTGCATTATCTAAGTCATTACCAAATTTAGAGAATAGTTGAGGGCTCAAAACCGATCCTCGTGGGCCGCCACAGCCACTTCCTTCCAATTCGAGTACATAGCTATTATGCCTATTCTCTGCCTACTATCTCCTAACCAATTTCCTAACCAGGTCAATGATTTGCCTTCATGCCTGTGTGCTTTAATTTTAGCTTACATAGTGGTGGAACTTTATTGACTGTCTTCTGGATAACCCATATCCATAGATATTCTTTTGTTTCCATCTTTGGTTACTGCTCAAAACAAAAATAGTTTAATTGGAAATCCACAACCCATTACAAATCCATGTTGGCTGTAAAGGCCTGCTGTGGATGAGATCAGTTAACTTCGCTTAGACTGGGAATCAAACCTGGCAAGCGTCTGGCTTATAAGCTATTGCTATTTATTCTTTTAAGCCATTGAACATTCAGCAAGAAAATTCTTCATTTTTATAGATCTCTATTGATTTGCATGCATTGGATTGAGATTTAAATACATTATTATTCAAATCTCTCCAAAAGGAAACTTGCTATTGGCAGCTTCATGTGCAATGTAGCTTGCTAGTCCATTCAAGTCAGGGTTATATATGGAAGAAATAGTGAACTAATTGCCTAGCTCTGAGTAGCACATTACAAGGAATGGAGAAGAATTAAATTATAGATTAACGTCTGTGCAGAGTGAGCTTCTCATGTTGACATTCCAACAAGGCAGGCCTGGTACAGCAATAGGAAGAACTTGACTGATTTTTCCATTGACAAAAATATCTATATATATTTTAGTACAGTTTAATATATGTATAAAATGTTAATGGCTGTATTTACTCCTGGCAATTTAAATGCTGTCTTTGATTAGCTGGCTATACCTGAATTTGGAGTACTCAAAGCTGTCTTTGAAAATGCTCAAAATGGAAATCGGTTTCATTTGTTATGACTGATATCGTTCACCTTAATTTCCCAAATAACAAACTTAATTTCTAGTAATAACCATTTGTGATCGAAGTGTCTCCTGATTGTATACTTTTATCTGCAGGGCATGCCGTCTCAAGAAAAAGGCTCAATATGAGGCTAATAAAGTCAAGCTATGGGGTCTCAACACTGAATATGGTAAGATAATAGCTTTGTACATTGTTTTGTTTCACAATAAAACAAAATAAATGCTGGAAATACTTAACAGATCCAGCAGCATCTGTAGAGAGAGAGAAAAACAACTCATGATTTAGCCAGTGACACTACCCAATCCTTGCACCTCCGCCTCCTCAACCCTCGGGAACTCCGACCCATCCAAAAACCGCCTCATCACTTCATCCCCCACAGGTGGCTCTGAGTTATACAACCTCCGATAAGCCTCAGAAACCGCATGCACCTCTCCGGCTCCAATACCACCCGTGCCCCTCTCATCCCACCCTTCCAGCCCCCCTCTCTCTGATTCCTTAACTGATGCCCAAGCATCCTACTCGCTTTCTCCCCACACTCATAAACCACCCTCTGGCTCTACGTAATTGTCCCATCGACTTTCCAGTGGACACCATCCCAAACTCCATCTGGAGCCTCTACCTCCTTTAGTAATGTCTTCTCAGGAGCTACCAAATATCTTTAGTCCACCCTCAGAATGTCCTCCACCAACCTCAGTCCGCTCTACTCTCTCTCTGTGCGCCCGAATCGGTATAAATTCCCCTCTTAGCACAACTTTCAGCGCTTCCCACAGTGTTGAGACATTATTATTCAGCTCCACATTATTTTGGATACCCACCCTCGGCCTCTCAGACCCCCTTGTCCGCCAGTAACCACATATCCAACTTCCACTGCGGCCTCTTGAGCCTCCACCACCCAAATATCCACCCAGGGTAGCATGTGGTCAGAGACCACAACCGGTGAATACTCCAATCCAACCACTCCTTCCAACAATTCTTTGTCTAAACAAATAAAATCAGTCCAGTAGTATACCCGGTGCATGTGCAAGAAATACGAAAATCCTTTGCCCTCAGCCTCTACATAAACCTCAACAAATCCCTCGCTGTTGCCAAACCACCCCCACCCCCCTGGCAATCAGCCATAACCCCTTGTTTGTCAGATCTCCCAGGTCCACCTTGCTCACCTTCTGGCCCTCCCGAAGATGTCCGCCACCATTTCCTCTTAACCAACTGCGCCACAACAACATCCCACCCCCCATAAACTAAAGAAAAAGAAAACCCAACCACCCATCCCCCACACTTTCCACAGGTAAACCCCCATTTCACTCCCATTAACTAGCCAGCCAGCTAGCAAGATGGCTACACTCGAGGCCTCCGTCTATCCCCCTTCCCCACAACTGCCCTTCACTCGCAAATCCCCCAAACACATTTTTTTTAAAACCAAGAAAACACACTCACCCACTCCGCACCCATATTCATTAAATACAGCAATCCGTCCATCATGTAAACCCACATTCCACACTTTAGCACCTCCAAAGTTCAGTGCCCTCACACGCCTCCCAGTCCATGGTCTCGCATAAATTAATTTGCCTCCTCCGGAGTATCAAAATATAACTCTTGATTCTGGCGTGTGACCTGCAGACGAGCAGGATACAACACACCAAGCTTCACCCCTTGTAGAGGGCAGCCTTGATCCCATTATAACTGGCCCGCCGCTTCGCCAACTCCGCACCTTTTAGATCCTCAGCACATTTCCTTCCCAGGTTCACTTTTTAGTTTGCTTTGTCCACTTCAATATCTCTCCTTATCAAGAAAATGATGCAGCCACACCACCATCGTCCTCTGCGGCTCCACTGCCTTCCGCCTCCTCCCCAGCAACCTGTGCACCCGATCCACCTCAGAGGGGATGGTCAAAGACCCCCTCCCTCACCAACTTCTCCAGCATACACGTCACATACTTGCAGCCTGCGTTCCCTCGATCCCCTCAGGCAGCCCCATGATTCGGAGATTCTGCCTCCTGGGACAGTGCTCTAGGTCCTTCACCTTCTCCCTCAACCTCTTATGGTTCTCCCCCACATGCGCCATCCCTGCCTTCAGTGAGGCCAGCTGGTCTTCATGCTCTGCCATTGACTCCTCCACCTTCTGGAGTGTCAGACCCTGCATCGCTTTCTGCTCCACTCTCTGGATAGTCGCCTTAAGCGGTCCCACCACCATTGCCAGGTCCTCTGAGGCCTCCTGCCTCTGCTGCTGAAACTTTGTGTTGAAAAATTCCACAAGTTGCTCAGTAAACCACTGGGCGGGCAATGACGCCCCAGCAACCCCTGCCATCTTTTCCTGTGTCACACCTCGAATAAGCTCTCATCCGGGCTGCTGCCTCTTACTTGTAACACTCCTCGTCTGGTAAGCCATAAACTGGCCCCACCGATGCAGTACTTCACCTCCTCAGTCCTCATGCACCTCACACCAGCAAACACCCCCTAAATCGGGTGGGAAAGAACCAAGAAATTCCACCTCGACCTGGACCCACCAAATGTGTGACCACTCACTCCATGGTCGTCACTGGAAGTCCCATCCTATGTATTTAAAAAAAAAAAAAATTAATTCCATCATGCACACTTTTTGGCTGGATAATTCTATAATTGATTAACATCCTTAAGTTGGTTGTACCATTTACCCAGTCCACTGAAATTAGTTTGGTATGTTGTAACAGTAACTGTATTGCTTGTTTTTAATGTGCACCAAATTTGACTCTGTAACCTCTCAACTTGATATAACTAAAAAGGCGAAAGCATACTGTTAGCCCAAACTAACTGTTTGTAAGGCCAAAGAAGATTCACCAGTATGTATTAATAGTTCATTGTATATTTATAGATTCTGAGATGTTTGGAGCAATATAACATGTCAAATCATTTTTTTTAATGGCAGAGTAGCCAACAATGCTCCTTCTCTGGAGAGAAAAGGATCTGCAATTGTTGTGGGGCTTTGCGCTAATTCTATAGAATGATTGCTCAGTGTTGAGGTAGTTGATGGAACTAGTATGTTCTTTAGTTGTTACAGATGTTTCCCTCTGCTCAAGCTCCAAACAAGTCGTTAATTTAGTCACAGGCCATTTGTGGAGATGTTGCAGAATCTCGCCTGGTTCAACTTAAAAGTTAAAGCAAAATATTGCAGATGCTGGAAATTTGAAACAAAAATAGAAAATGCTGGATAAACTCAGCAGGCCTGGCAACATCTGTGGAGAGAGAAACGGTTAACATTTTGAGTCCGTATGACTTCTTTGGAGCTTCCCGAAGAAGTCATATGGAATCAGTGTTAACTCTGTTCCTTTTTCCACAGATGATGCCAGACCTGCTGGCCAGCACTTTCTGTCTCCACTAAAAGAATAGATGGATATAGCCCTGGAGGGAAAACAAAATGCTATAATAGTGCAGAGTACAACGAGTTTGAGATCCATTGTAAATCTTGTTTGAACTATTTGTTCAAGCTGTGTTTTATCTTGGCATAGCTTCTTTTGACAGGTTCAATCCTCCGAAAGCAGATGTTTCTAGGAAGTATATGTTACATTTTCAAATGCAAAGACCATAATTCAGTTCACTCCTGCAACTTTGCCCTGTTCTCTCCCAAGGATGTTTTATCAAATGATGTGTTAAAATAGGTGTTCCAAATTTTCTGAGGAGGTGTAATCACCTGTAAAGTTATTTAACTTTATTCTGGCAACTTCAAAAAAACCATGGATATGATTGCACCCATTCTTCTGCAAACACAGGTATCAGTGCAATAATGCGTAATAATGCACATCCCATAAAACTGCCCCGCCTCCCCTTCTCTTTCTCCCCCGCCCCACTTCACGATCATCCTAACAATAAATAAGATTGGACTATAGTGTTGACAAAGGTCTGTACCACGCCTTTGAAATATCCCAAAAACTTATTCCAATGACTGTCCTTGATAAGCAAAAGAAGCAATAAATTGATAAAATGTCATAGAACATAGAACATTACATCTTGACCAGTTCTGTAGTAATACCTAAATTATTACAGCTAGAAACAATTTATAATTGAAAGGTTAACTATATAAATTGATTAAAGGTATTGGTAATTGAGATGTGAATGCATTTTTGTTTTTCTTCCCATCATTGAAAATGTTGTCAGCACTGGCTTCAAAATGCTTTGGGTGGAGACTCTAAAAGAACAAACATTACTGAATTTTGTCAATCTACAAAATTGTTTGTATTTCTGTACACTTGTTTTTGTGGTAAAATTTACTAATTTGCCATGTTTTTTATGTATCTATTATGTTTTAATAAACATTTTTTGTACAATAACAACAAAATAAACAATATACATGAAACCATAAACATAGTGCAAAAGCCGTTTACCTCTCGTACAGGTCCCACCCTTATCGACCGCCTACTCTAATATAAACAACCCCCTCCCCCGCCCGGCCTGCTGACGATTAATTTCCCGCAAAGAAGTTGACGAACGGTTGCCTCCTCCGGGTGAACCCTAACAGTGACCCGATCAAGGCGAACTTGATTTTCTCCAGACAGAGAAAGCTAGCCATGTCCGATAGCCAGGTCTCCGACTTCACGGGCTTTGAGTCCCTCCATGCTAATTGTATCCGTCTCTGGGCTACCAGGGAAGCAAAGGCTTCTTCTTTCTCCTCCTGGATTCCTGGGTCCTCTGACACCCCGAAAATCGCCAACTCTGGACTCAGTGCCACCCTTGTTTTTAACACCGTGGACATGACGGCCGCAAACCCCCACCAAAATCCCCTAAGCTTCGGACATGTCCAGAACATGTGGACATGGTTCGCCGGTCCTCTCGCACATTTTGCGCACCTGTCCTCCACACCAAAGAATCTGCTCATCCGGGCCACTGTCATGTGAGCCCGGTGAACAACCTTAAATTGTATCAGGCTGAGCCTGGCACATGTTGCGGACGTGTTGACTCGACTCAACGCGTCTGCCCATAGACCATCCTCTATCTCACCTCCCAGCTCCTCCTCCCAATTGAGCTTCAGCTCCTCAGTTTGCGTCTCCTCCGACCCCATAAGCTCCTTATAAATGTCCGAGACGCTCCCTTCTCCTCACCACCCTCTGGAAACTACCCTGTCCTGAATCCCCCTTAGCGGTAGGAGCAGGAAGGTTGATACCTGTATATGAAGAAAGTCCCGCACCTGCAGATAGATACCTGAATTTGTTTCCCCCCGTCAACCCAAACTTTTCCTCCAAAGCCCTCATACTCGGAAAGCTCCCCTCTATGAACATATCCCTCATCCTCTCAATCCCCGCTCTCCGCCATAACCGGAACCCCCCCCCCCCCGTCCATTCTCCCCGGGGCAAACCGGTGATTATCACAGATTGGGGCCCAGACCAATGCTCCCACATGCTGCCTCCACTGGCCCCAAACTCTCAAGGCTGTCACCACCACTGGACTGGTGGAGTACCGTGCCGGCGGGGATGGCAGAGGCGCAATTACCAACGCCCCCAAACTGGTGCCCTTGCATGAAGCCGCCTCCTTATGCACCCATGCCGACCCTTCCCCCACCACCCACTACCTGATCATGGCTATATTAGCCGCCCAGTAATGGTTGTTAAAATTTGGCAGCGTCAGCCCGCCCTCTCCCTGACTCCGCTCAATCATTACCTTCCTTGCTCGCGGGGTCTTGCCCGCCCAGACGAAGCCCGTGATCACTCTGTTGACCCACTTAAAAATGGACCATGGAATAAAGATGGGGAGACACTGAAATACAAATAGGAATCTCGGGAGGACCGTCATCTTCACCGTTTGCACCCACCCAGCCAGAGACGACGGAAGCGTGTCCCATCTCCAAAATCCATCCTTCATTTGGACCACCAGATTCAATTTATGCAGCCGGTCCCATTCCCGCGCCACTTGGATACCTAGGTACCTAAAGCTTCCCTCTACTAACCTAAATGGCAGCTCTCCCAGTCGCCTCTCCTGTCCCCTCGCCTGGACCACAAACATCTCACTCTTTCCCATATTAAGCTTAATACACCGAAAACCGGCCAAATTCCCCTAGAGTCCTCATGATTGCTTCCATCCCCTCTATTGGGTCCGAAACGTACAGAAGCAGGTCATCCACATAGAGCGAAACCCTGTGACCCGCTTAAGAATCAGCGAAATTGTTGCCTGTGGCATCGTCGGGGGCAACACCCCTCTTTCCCTTGCCTCATTGAACATCCTCAACAACACTGGCCCCAATATCCCTGAGAACGTTTTATAAAACTCCCCTGGGTACCCATCCGGACCTGGCGCCTTACCCGCCTGCATGGCCTTCAAGCTCTCCGCTAACTCTTCCAGCCCGATTGGGCCCCCAGTCCTTCTACCCACTCCCCGTCCACCTTTGGGAAATTCAGCCCATCCATTAAGTGCCTCATCCCCTCCGGCCCCGTAGGGCGTTCCGACCTGTACAGCCTGCTGTAGAAATCCCTAAATGCATTATTCACCCCTACTGAATCACCAACCAGGTTCCCATCTCCGTCCTTTATTTTCCCTATCTCCCTAGCTGCCACTCTTTTCCTAAGCTGCTGTGCAAGCATTCTGCTGGCCTTCTCTCCATGTTCATAGATCGCCCCCTCTCCTTTCTCAGCTGCTCCATCGCCCTCCCTGTGGTCAGCAAGCTAAACTCCGCCTGTAACCTCCGCCGTTCCCTTAAAAGCCCTGCCTCTGGGGTCTCCGCACACCTATCAATCTGTAGTATCTCCTTTACCAATCGGTCCGTCTCTGCCCTGTCCACCTTCACCCTATGGGCCCAGATCGAGATCAGCTCTCGCCTTCAGTGCTTCCCACACCACCGCTGCTGAAATTTCCCCCGTGTCATTGCCCTCAGGTATCTCTGAATACATTTCCTCAGCCACTCGCACACCCCTTCATCCGCCAAAAGTCCCACATCCAACCTCCAGTGCGGGTACTGGTTACTATCTTAGCACAGGGCTAAATCGTTGGCTTTGAAAGCAGACCAAGGCAGGCCAGCAGCACGGTTCAATTCCCGTTACAGCCTCCCCGAACAAGCGCCGGAATGTGGCGACTAGGGGCTTTTCACAGTAACTTCATTTGAAGCCTACTTGTGACAATAAGCGATTTTCATTTCATTTCATTACTAACCTGCAGGTCAACCCAGTGCGGAGCATGGTCCGAGAGTGTAATCGCCGAGTACCCCGTGTCCACCGCCCCAGCCAGCAAGGCCCTACTCAAAATAAAGAAATCAATCCGGGAATACACTTTATGCACGTGTGAGTAGAAGGAGAACTCCTTCACCCTCAGCTGCCCAAACCTCCATGGAGCCCATTCGAGGCTTCTTAGCGAGTGCTCTGTGAGCCCTAGCCACCTCCAAGGGCCAGGATAATGCCCCATCCCCCAGCAGCTTCACAAACATGTCTGCGATGTATGCCCCAGCGTCCGTTCCTTCGGACCCCTCCGGGAGCCCGACGATTCTTAGGTTCTGCCGGTGGGACCTATTTTCCAGGTCCTCCACCTTCTCCAAGAGCTTCTTCTGCTGGTCCCTCAGCATCCCCACCTCCAGCTCCACCACAGTCTGATGTTCCTCCTGCTCAGCCAGCGCCTTCTCCACCTTCTGGATCGCCCGATCCTGGGCATCCAATCTATGCTCCAACCGCTCAAACGACTCTTTTATCGGGTCCAAGCAGTCCCGTTTCTGCATAGCAAAGCCTTCCTAAATGATTTGCATCAGCTGCTCCATAGACTGCTGGGTCGACAAGCCAGAGGTCTGAACCTCTGCCATGCTGTCTTCTGTAGCAGCTACAGCCCAAGCCTTCTCTTATCTTTTTGTTTCTGCCCTTACGAACACTTCTAGTCCTTCTCTCCATGCACCAAAGTGAGAATTCAGCAAACAATCGCCACTAACATCCGTTTTACAATTCAAGTCCGGTAGAAAAATGGGGGAAAGGTCCAAAAGATTGACCAGAGCGGGAGCCACCAAATGTGCGACTTACTCCTCCATAGCCGCCACCGGAAGTCCTTTTTCTGTATCTATTAATGAACGACAGAGCAGCAGATGTTTAAGGCTTGTTGTATTATTTTTTTATCTACATTGGAATTTTCTAATTTTCATAATATGTTGTCCGTTGCAGATCATCTGCTTTATGTGATTAATTCAATAAAACAGGAAATAGTAAATAGAGTACAGAGTCAGAGTGGAAAAGGACGCAACAGCATGTTAGAAAAACTTGAAAATCTCTTCAATGAAACACTTGGTAAGAAATTACATTCTATTTACTGAGCATTCTTTGCTTAAACACCCCCAATTTCCTCACAGTAGTTTACCTCAAGACTATAAAAACAAAATTACTTTGATGAGGTACTCTACTAGAATGATTCACCAAATTTGTTTTAAATGAACCATATATGTATTTCTGAAATATTAACCTAAATGGAAACAGCAGTAAATTAAGTGTAACAATATTTATCTGTTGTGCCAAAGACTTAATATACATAAATCATTATTTAGAACATAGAACGACACAGCGCAGTAGAGGCCCTTCGGCCCACGATGTTGCACCGAAACAAAAGCCATCTAACCTACCTTTAAGAACCTTTAAGAACCTTCAAGAAGGGGAAATCACATAAAATCATAAACCATTCGACCTATTGAGTCTGCTCCACCATTCAGTGAGATCATGGCTGATCTGATATGATAATCCTCAACTCCACTTTCCCGCTTTACTCCATAACCCTTAATTCTTTTGCTGATTACAAATCTTGTCTATGTCAGCCTCGATCTTAACTATCCAGCCTCCACAGCTATCTGTGGTAAAGAATTCCACAGATTCCTCCTCATCTCTGCCTTAAATGGGTAATCCCTTACCCTGAGATTATGCCCTCTGGTCCGAGACTCTCCCACAAGGGAAACAACCTCTCAGCATCTAACCTGTCAAGCCTCCTGAGAATTCTATAGCTCTCATTTTTCTAAACTCCACGGTGTTCTAAACCACGGCACGGTTCGCACTGCTGCCTCACAATTCCAGGGCCCCAGGTTCAATTCCGGCCTCGGGTGACTGTCGGCGTGGAGTTTTCACTTTCTCTCCGTGTCTGTGTGGGTTTCCCCCGGGTGCTCCAGTTTCCTCCCACTGTCCAAAGATGTGCAGGCTAGGTGGATTGGACATGCTAAATTGCACTTAATGTCCAAAAAGGTTGTGTGGGGTTACTGGATCGGTGCCAGGGCGAAGCGGTGAGAAAATTATTCCCTATGTCGGTTTAGCCAATCCTTTATCCATGAAAATATACTGTTATGGGTCCGGGTTTACAGAACCCCAAAGTGTTTCATGGAGTTCAACTGACCCACAACTTTGAATAGATTGTGGTGTGGGAAGCACACGGCGTACTCTTCAGGTGTGATACAGCAGAGATGGACAAATGGTTTTTAAAACAAAACAATGTTTATTCTATGAACTCAGGTTAACCTTTTAAAAACAAACATTGAATATCTTAACACCCATTACTTCAAAGATAACCCCAAAAGACTACAACACTAAATAATCCTTCAAACTGTTCCTTTAAACATCCAAAAGACTTCAAACCTTCAAAAATAAGAACACACCAGGTTACATTCAATATATTTATAATCTTTGGATTTCAGAAATCAACAGACCAGCTCTGTGTTTCTTCCTGCAGCTCTCAGCAAAACACACAGACACTCCCAGCTGCCTTCTCAAACTGAAACTCAAAAAAGCAGAAGTGAACTCTGCTCCCCCCACCCTCTGTCATCACTTCAGTAATATGATCAGCTCCATTTCTTAAAGGTACATTGCTTAAACATCCATTTCTTAAAGGTACTCTCACATGACAATCCTACCCCCAACACCATGAGCATTTATCTTATTAAGTAGCCTTTTGTGCAGTTTCTTATCAAATACTTTTTGGAAATCCAAGTATATTACATCTACTGGTTTCCTTTTATCTATCCTGCTCGTTACCACATCAAAGAAATAATAAATTTGTCAGACATGATTTCTCCTTCATGACAGGAAAACATTCTGACTCTACTTAATTATACTCTGCATTTCTAACGGCTCTGTGATTACATCCGTTATAATGGACTGTTAATATTTCCCCAATGACATGTTTTTAAAAAATATATATTTTATTAAAGTTTTCAAACACAATTTTTTTCCCTTACAAATCAAACAACAACAAAAAAAGGTAACATGATAGCTGCGATATAACATTGTTTAACTAACATGGTAAACTAACCAAATAACACTAAGTAATACTCCCCCCCGCCCCCTCTCCCCCTCCAAAAACCCAAACAATTTACCCCCTCCCCCCCTCCCCCTGGGTTGCTGCTGCTGGCGATCTATCTTCCCTCTAACGTTCCGCTAGGTAGTCGAGGAACGGTTGCCACCGTCTGGTGAACCCTTGAGCCGATCCTCTCAGCGCAAACTTCATCTGCTCTCGTTTTACGAACCCCGCCATATCGTTTATCCAGGCCTCCAGTCCAGGGGGTTTCGCTTCCTTCCACATGAGTAAAATCCTATGCTGGGCTAGTAGGGACGCAAAGGCCACGACATCGGCCTCTTTCGCCTCCTGCACTCCCGGCTCATCCGCTACTCCAAATATAGCTAACCCCCAGCCTGGCTTGACCCGGACCTTCACCACCTTCGAGGTCACTCCCCTCCAATACCCCTCCAGTGCTGGACACAACCAAAACATATGTGTGTGGTTCGCCGGGCTTCCCCCGCACCTCCCACACTTGTCCTCCACTCCAAAGAACCTGCTCAGCCTTGCTCCTGTTATGTGTGCTCTATGCAGCTCCTTAAATTGGATCAGGCTAAGCCTGGCACACGAGGAAGAGGAATTTACCCTGCTTAGGGCATCAGCCCACAAACCCTCCTCAATCTCCTCCCCGAGCTCTTCTTTCCATTTTCCCTTCAGTTCGCCCACCAACTCCTCCCCCTCTTCTCTCATCTCCCGGTATATCTCTGACACTTTGCCCTCCCCGACCCACACCCCCGAAAGCACCCTGTCCTGGATCCCTTGTGTCGGGAGCAGCAGAAATTCCCTCACCAGTTGTTTTGTGAACGCTCTCACCTGCATATATCTAAAGAAATTTCCCCGGGGCAGCTCATACTTTTCCTCAAGCGCTCCCAAGCTCGCAAATGTCCCGTCTATAAATAAATCTCCCACTCTCCTGATTCCTACCCGGTGCCAGCTCTGGAATCCTCCGTCTAGCTTCCCTGGGGCAAACCTATGGTTGTTCCTGATCGGGGACCACACCGAGGCTCCCAGCACACCCCTCTGTCGCCTCCATTGCCCCCAGATACTTAATGTTGCCGCCACCACTGGGTTTGTGGTAAATTTTTTTGGGGAGAGCGGTAGTGGCGCCGTCACCAGCGCTTTTAAACTTGTCCCTTTGCAGGACTTCATCTCCAACCTTTTCCACGCCGCTCCCTCTCCCTCTATCATCCATTTACGAATCATCGCCACGTTGGCGGCCCAGTAGTAGTCGCTCAAATTCGGCAACGCCAGTCCCCCTCTGTCTCTGCTACGTTGTAGGAACCCCCTCCTTACCCTCGGGGCCTTCCCTGCCCACACGAAACTCGTGATGCTCCTATCTATTTTTTTAAAGAAGGCCTTAGTGATCAGTATAGGGAGACATTGGAACACAAATAGGAACCTCGAGAGGACCATCATCTTAATTGCCTGCACTCTGCCCGCCAGTGACAGCGGCTGCATGTCCCACCTTTTGAAATCCTCTTCCATTTGTTCCACCAGCCGTGTCAGATTGAGTCTGTGTAAGGTTCCCCAACTCCTGGCTATCTGAATCCCCAGGTATCGGAAGTTTCTTTCCACTCTCCTTAGCGGTAGGCCATCTATCCCTCTACTCTGGTCCCCAGGGTGTATCACAAAAAGCTCACTCTTTCCCATGTTAAGCCTATATCCGGAGAAATCTCCAAACTCCCTCAATATCTGCATGACCTCTGTCATCCCCCCCCACTGGGTCCGTCACATACAGCAGTAGGTCATCCGCGTAGAGTGACACTCAGTGTTCCTCTCCCCCTCTAATCACCCCTCTCCATTTTCTGGAGTCTCTAAGCGCTATGGCCAGTGGTTCAATTGCCAGCGCGAACAGTAATGGGGACAACGGGCATCCCTGACTTGTTCCCCTGTGTAGTCGAAAATACTACGACCTTTGCTGACCTGTGGCCAAACCCGTCCCCGAACCCGAACCTCCTCAGCACCTCCCATAGATACTCCCACTCCACCCTATCAAATGCCTTCTCTGCATCCATTGCCGCCACTATCTCTGCCTCCCCCTCTGCTGGGGGTATCATTATCACCCCTCATAGCCGTCGCACGTTGACATTTAGTTGTCTCCCCTTTACGAACCCTGTCTGGTCTTCGTGCACCACCCCCGGGACACAATCCTCTATCCTCGTTGCCAGCACCTTTGCTAGCAACTTGGCGTCCACATTTAGCAGTGAGATAGGCCTATAGGACCCGCACTGCAGCGGATCTTTATCCCGCTTCAAAATTAGCGATATCGTCGCCTCCGACATTGTCGGGGGTAGAGTCCCCCTTCCCTGGCCTCGTTAAAAGTCCTCACCAACAGCGGGGCCAGCAGGTCCACGTATTTTCTATAAAATTCCACCGGGAACCCATCTGGTCCCGGGGCCTTCCCTGCCTGAATGTTCCCCAGCCCCTTGGTAACCTCGTCCACCCCAATTGGTGCCCCCAGGCCTTCCACCTCCTGCTCCTCCACCCTCGGCAACCTTAATTGGTCCAAAAACTGCCGCATCTCCTCTTTTCCCTCCGGGGGTTGGGACCTATATAGTCTCTCGTAAAAGGTCTTAAACACCTCATTTATCTTCCCTGCTCTCCGCACCGTAGCTCCCATTTCATCCCTAATTCCCCCGATCTCCCTCGCCGCTGTCCTCTTTCGCAACTGATGGGCCAACAGGCGACTCGCCTTTTCCCCATATTCATATCTCATCCCCTGTGCCTTCCTCCACTGTGCCTCCGCCCTCCCTGTGGTCAACAGGTCGAACTCCGTCTGGAGTCGTCGCCTCTCCCTGTATAGTCCTTCATCCGGGGCCTCCGCATATACTTTATCTACCCTCAAAATCTCCCCCAGTAGTCTTTCCCTTTCCTTGGCCTCTATTTTCCTCTTATGGGCCCTGATGGAGATCAGCTCTCCTCTGACCACCGCCTTTAGTGCTTCCCATACTACTCCCACTCGGACCTCCCCGTCGTCATTGGCCTCCAGGTACCTTTCGATACAACCCCGCACCCTTCCGCAGACTCCCTCATCCGCCAGTAATCCCACATCTAGTCGCCAGAGTGAACGCTGCTCCCTCTCCTCTCCTAGTTCCAGGTCCACCCAGTGTGGGGCATGATCTGAAACAGCTATGGCTGAGTACTCTGTTCCTTCCACCCTCGAGATCAGTGACCTTCCCAAAACAAAAAAATCTATCCGGGAGTACACCTTGTGAACATGGGAGAAGAAGGAGAACTCTTTGGCCATCGGCCTAACAAATCGCCACGGATCCACTCCCCCCATTTGGTCCATAAACCCCCTAAGCACCTTGGCCGCTGCCGGCCTTCTTCCAGTCCTAGATCTAGATCTATCTAACCCTGGGTCCAACACTGTGTTGAAGTCCCCCCCCCATTATCAGGTTTCCTACCTCCAGGTCCGGGATACGTCCCAGCATCCGCTTCATAAATCCCGCATCATCCCAATTCGGGGCATATACGTTAACCAACACGACCTCCATTCCCTGCAGTCTGCCACTCACCATCACATATCTGCCTCCGCTGTCTGCTACAATGTTCCTAGCTTCGAATGACACCCGTTTCCCCACCAGTATGGCCACCCCTCTGTTCTTTGCATCCAGCCCTGAGTGGAACACCTGTCCCACCCATCCTTTCCTTAACCTAACTTGGACCGCCACCTTCAGGTGCTTCTCCTGAAGCATGGCCACATCTGCCCTCAGTCCTTTCAAGTGCGCGAACACTCGGGCCCTTTTAATCGGTCCATTTAGGCCTCTCACGTTCCACGTGATCAGCCGAACTGGGGGGCTGCCTGCCCCCCTCCCCTGTCGACTAGCCATCACCCTCTCTAGGCCAGTCCCACATCCCGGTTCCGCGCACCCACCCGTTCCCCAGGCGGCGCATTCCCGCCCCGACCACCTTTTCTTTTACCAGTTCCTCTTCGATCTCTGCAGCAGCAACCCAGTTGTCCTCTCTTTCCCCCCCCCCCCCCCCCCCGCTAGATCCCCATCTAGCATGATTACTCCCCCCATATTGCTTCCGAAAGTCAGCTGACTTCAACTGACCCCGGCTTCTCCCGCTCTCTCCTTGACCCCCCCGTGTGGGGAACTCCCATCTACCTTGCGCCTATCTTCCCGCCATCATCTTTCTGGCGCGGGAACAAGAACAATAAGCCCCGTGTTCTCTAGAGCCATCCCGCCCCTTGTGGCGCAGCTCCCTCTGCCGCCCCACTCCCATTCCCCATCCCCCGCCTATGTCTCTTCCCCCCCACCGGCGCCCACATTTCTCGGTGTCCCCCCCTCCCCCATTTACATCTCTATATACAGCAGCATTGTCGTTTCCCCATCAACATCAGTCCCTCAGTTCTGATCCAGTTTCTCGTTTTTAATTAAGGTCCATGCTTCTTCCGCCGTTTCGAAGTAGTGATGCCTCTCCTGGTGCGTGACCCACAGCCGCGCCGGCTGCAACATCCCGAACTTCACCTTGTGTAGCACCTCCTTGGCTCGATTAAAACTCGCCCTCCTTCTTGCCACCTCCGCACTCCAATCCTGGTACACCCGTACCACCGCATTCTCCCATCTACTACTTCGTACCTTATTGGCCCATCTCAGAACCACCTCTCTGTCATTGAAGCGATGAAATCGCACGATCGTCGCCCTAGGTGGTTATCCCGCCTTTGGTCTCCTCGCAGGGACCCGATGGGCCCCTTCCACTTCCAAGGGGCCCGAAGGGGCCTCAGCTCCCATTAGCGAGCGTAGCATCGTGCTCACGTAAGCCCTGCCGTCCGCTCCTTCCACTCCCTCGGGGAGACCCAGGATCCGAAGGTTCTTTCTCCGTGATCTGTTTTCTAGGACTTCAATCCTTTCAATGCACTTTTTGTGGAGCGCCTCGTGCGTCTGCGTTTTGGCCGCCAGGCCCAGGATCTCGTCCTCCTTATCCGTCACCTTCTGCTCCACCACGCGGAGCTCCATCTCCTGGGTCTTTTGTGTCTCCTTAAGCCCCTCAATTGCTTGTAGCATCGGGGCCAGCACCTCCTTCTTAAGCAGCTCCACACACTGTCTCAAAAATTCGTCTTGGTCCGGCCCCCATGTCGCCTGGGCTCCCTCCGCCGCCATCTTGCTCCTTTTTCTTTCTGCCCCTGTCCTCGAGGATTCTTCGCGATCTGGCCGCCGGTGCCGATATTTTTCTTTTTCGTTGGGGGGACTCCCTGTTGCCTCACCCCACACCGGGTTTCGTCCCGAAAAAATTCCCCGTTGGGGCTCTTAAAAGAGCCCGAAGGTCCATTCGAGCTGGAGCCGCCGAAACGTGCGGCTTAGCTGATCATCGCCGCAACCGGAAGCCTCCCCAATGACATGTTAATCTAACTGAGCCTATAGTTGGGATGGCACAAGGCATATTGGTTAGCATTGCTATTTAACTCCTCTGCCATTTCCTAGTTCCCCATTATTATTTCCCCAGTCTCATATTCTAAGGGCCTATATTTACGTGCAGTAGTAAAAGTAATGAAGGTAATAGTTAAGATCATAAATTTTTTGATTTTTAATAAGTAGCAAAATGTTTTATTTTTCCCTTTTTGATAGGGACAACAGTAGCTGGACAAACATCTGACTTTGTCAATCAAGTGTTGGAAAAAACCGGGGAAGGAGACCCAACAGGTGGTCTTGAAGGTCTTCGAGTACCTACATCAAAAGTGTAAAGTGCCACCTTCTGTCAGAAACAACTTCATCCTATAGTTACATGTTTGCCATTTCTGTGATAAACGTTCGATTCATTATAGCAAGTAGCATTTTGTTAGTTGTGTTAGACCTGCTTTAAAAAGAGCGAAAACTCATGCTGACATTAGAGTTCTATAAAAGGAAAGCTCATTGAGATAAGTATGGTTGAATGTGCTCAGGTACTATGAGGTAAATTTCACTTACCTGTAAAATGACCTAGGGATTGATGTGTTCTAAGATGTTGGTAGAAACTTATGTTAAGTTTCCATAGAAACATGGATGCAGTGGTTGAATCAAGAAATCAAATAATTAAGTTTTTGTAGTTATTTTTAACGTTCACAGCTGTTGCTGATTTTTTCCATTAATACCATTACAATATATCCCTTTTGTATATACTATATATTCTTGTATCAGTTTGCGTTAAATAGTTCATATAGTAAATTACATGGCCTTTTCCTGACATTGCGCGAGTTTGAGATTGAGAAAGGAGTAATATTCTTTGTGCCTTGTATTTAAAATGAAAGTAAAGGTGTAATGGATGTACAGTGGGTAAATTTTATGGATTTAAAAAAGTATTTGTTTATTTTCACTCTTTGGCTGTTTAAACCATTATGAATGTATATAGGAATATTTCAACAATGTAGATATATGCCACAGAGTCTGTATTGTATAACGATGGTTATTGAAACATGGGTTTCGGTACTTTTCAGAATATTTGCACACTATTTTGTACCAAAGACAAATGCAACTATATGGCATAATGCCAGTGAAGTAAGGTTTTGCACAGCTTACACTGATACAAAATTGAATGTAGTCAGGGTTGGGGTTAGGGTTTTACTCGAACTGTGAAATATGTTGTGTGGGTCCAAATATCCAGAGAAAGAGGATGCAAGTACACTTTATAGATTTTGATCCTATTACTCTATTGTTAAGCTTCTAGAAAATCAGATATTGAGAGTTTATTGGCTCTTGTCTTCTGCAGATGTAGATGCATAGCAAAAGAATGTAATTTATATGTAGTTTTGTCTTAACATTTCAGTGTAATATAGTGGCTTGCAATTGTTACATTAAAAAAGAAAAAAAAGCACGCATGTGGTACACTCTTGAAATGAAGGCAAATAACCAAAATTAAATTTTAACTATTTGTACAATTGTATAAATGTATATTGCCTACCAGTACTAAAATTCCTAAGTTGCCACCGTTTGCATTTAATGTAGTAATGTGCATGTCAGATTTCTCCATGTTACTTGATAGGATGTAAAAAAAAAAGGTACTTCTAAAGCTATATATTTTTGTATTCTCAATTAGGTAACCAAAATAGATATTGTAAAAGGTAAATATCTGAATTCTGTTGATCTTATTTGCTCAATTGGTGTAGCTTTTCAATTAGGACATTATAAATAGACCAACATAGGTTTTAGCTTTTATTTTGTATATTTCTTAGTTTTAACTGGATTGAAAGGTTATATCACTTTGGTTAGGATATAGATTTGAAAATGCCTCACATATTAATGACTTCATTAATAGTGAATTGCTGATAGCTGAGTGATATTGTTGGATGTCACATATTAATGACTTCATTAATAGTGAATTGCTGATAGCTGAGTGATATTGTTGGATGTCAGTGTCTAGTGTCCATCCTATATACTACTGTAGAAGTGCAGTTTGATCTTGTTTCTCTGTAAATAAAGGAAAGAGCTCTTTAATTGATAACACTTTATTTTATGGATATTAGAATTGCACTTTGTCACCATTGCGTTTGTATTCCTGCCATTTGCTGCTACTCCTGACCTGTAAGAATGCTACAGTGATACTTGATTTATACCTGTTAGTAAAATGTATAGTCACTCTTGAGTAACAAGATGAAAGCAAGCTGTGCAGCTTTACATTTTACCAGGGGACTCTGTGGCATTAAATAGCCTAGAAATGGTTGTAATTTGATGCCAGTAATATCTTGCTTTTTTCATGAAATATTTTGATGTATGCTAATATATAAAATAACCTTATAAAAAGAGAAATGTATAATGTTCTATTTGGAATTTTGACATACTGAGCATGTTAAGTATTCTTGGAATGATTGATTTATCTTTGCCAACAACAGATCTGTAAAACTGTCTCCTGTCAGAAAGTACTTTGTAGCACTGGAAAGCTATGTTTTTTAAGTTTGAATATGTCTAGTTCTATTTTCAGACCTTTGTTCAACAGTAATAATTTTCTGGCACAATCGCAAAAATTTTTACAATGCAGCTCTTACCTAGACTCGCTACTTTACCCAAAACCACCAATTTGGATAAATCAAAAAGATGACCTTTTTCTTTTAAGATTTATTTTTGTGTATTGAAAAAATGTAGGTCTCAATCAGATTTTAAAATGTGTGGCGAAAATGCGTAATCTAAGTTAAGATGATCCATTCAGAAAGTACAAACCCAGAAACAATGCATGAAAAGTTCAAGAAGTGACAGGAATGTTTATGCCTTAATAAAAAGGATCCTCGAATGTAAATTGATGCCATGTACTATTTTAGATCAAGCGCTTGCAGAATGGTGTGAGATTCAATTTTGTTGGAAACTACTGACGATCAATGAGGTGCTATATTAGATTAGAATAGCGAACAAGTTTGAAACTTTGCAATATTTGCCAGTATCACTCAGCTTTGTGAATGGTACCTTTTAATTAAATATAGATAATCCAAATTATCAGTACTCTGCAGGTATATTCTTCATGCAGTACTATACATTTAATTGTGATTGCACCCAAGCTTATTCATTACTGATCCTTTCCAATATGGGTGACACAGTGGTTAGCCCTGCTGCCTCACAATGCCAGGGACCTGGGTTTGATTCTGACCTTGGGTGATTGTCTGTGTGGGGTAATTGTCTGTGTGGAGTTTGCACATTCTTCCTGTGTCTTTGTGGGTTTCCTCCGGGTGCTCCGATTTCCTTCTACAGTCCAAAGATATGCAGGTTAGGTGGATTGGCCATGCCAAATTGCCCCTCAGTGTCCAACGGTTAGATGGGGTTACGGGGATAGGGTAGGGGATTGGGCTGAGGTAGGGTGCTCTTTCAGAGGGTCGGTGCAGACTTCATGGGCTGAATGGCCTCCATCTGCACTGTGGTGATTCTATGATTTCATAATTAAACCGGAGATTTTGTTGTGAAAAATAACATTCCTAATATTGGCCAACTTATTCAGATTTTAGCACCTTTCCTGTCTATTGTAAATTTGACAAGCCTATAAACATCCATAAGAAATGGCAAAAAATTACTGAGTGTTTGGTTTATATTAAAATAAAAGTGTAATAAATGACAAACTTTACATTTTCACAAGTGTCTTGAGTAATTAATTGTACCATTCTTCAAGCAAGTTCAGTTCTGATTCTAGTTTTATTTCTGAAAGGATCTGTGTTCATAAATCTCTCCTAAAAAAAAAAAAAAGTAATGCTAAATTTATTCTCTCCAAATCGCTTTTATTATTTGACATTTTCATTGAAATCTGTCCAAATTCACAGTGCATTTTTGTCAGTTATGCAAGTTTGAGTTTTAAGTGCTACAAAATGGTTAAAGGTTGTTTTCTATGTAGCTTAAAATTAAAGCTCTACCATAAATTCAGCATGAACTAACACTTAAAGTTGACAGGTCTGTTGTTTCCAAAATAGATATACTTATGTACTTTAAGAAAAATTGTGTTTGACACACAATGTATATTTGCTAGTGGCACTAATACTGGCATTACTATTCATTTGAAATCCTGACCATCTATGCAGTCTTCTTCCATCCTCAAATTACATGAAATAAGTGCTCACTTTACAAGACATTTTGAACTTCTGTCTGCTTTCTTTGAATTGGTATTACAATTAATCTTGAGATAAGAAAATTAAAGCTCTTGAGCTGTTGACAAATTTACTGCAGTCATACTATTTGATTTCATTCCTACTTTTACCCTCTCCATCTCTGCAACACAACCATGTGGAGTCTTTCTGAGAGATTGGATAACGGATGTTGTGTATGGCATCATTGTTAATATCCAGAGAATGAGTTAATTAAAAACTTGTCATGTAGAATGTTGTATTTGTACCAAAACAATCCTGGATCTTACTTTGTGTATTCAGTCATTTATGGGACCCAATAAGTTTAAAAATAAATGTATGTATTAAATAAATCTTTAACGCTCTTCTCTGCATACTGAAGAAAGCAAGACTTGGTGAAAAATTATTTGTAAAGTGGTTATTGCCTTTTAAAGAAAATAACTTCAATTCAATATTTGGATATGTTCACTGTTTACTCCAGTTATATCTCAGTGAAAACTTTGTGTGGGTCTGTGTTGTACTTAGAAGTTGTATGAATTTGCATACATTTTAATAATAGCATGTACGGTATAATTTTACCCAAGTATTTTTCCATGGAGGAGATCCTATCCTATTTTTGCTTTAAATAGGTGTGTTTGACACCTGCACTTATTCAAAGAGGTTATGATTGTCATTTCACCAAGCAACAATTTTTTAAAAAAATATATTAAAGTTTTTAAACACAATTTTTCACCCTTACAAACAATAACCCCCCCCCCCCCCCCTCGTAACAAAATAGCAAGAAATCGCACATAGCAAGATATATACATGGTAAAACGATATGTTACATAGCTTTGTACACTGGCTCTCTCCCGTACGTGCCAGTTTCCCAAATCCTTCATGTGTTCTCTTGCTCAACCACCCCCCAGGCAAGCCCCCCCCCTCTCACAGGACGTCACCCCCCGGGTTGCTGCTGCTGCTGACGGCCTTCCTCTAATGCTCCACGAGATAGTCTAGGAACGGTTGCCACCGCCTGTAGAACCCCTGCGCAGACCCTCTCAAGGCAAACTTTATCCTCTCCAGCTTAATGAACCCAGCCATGTCGTTTATCCAGGCCTCCACGCTGGGGGGGCTTTGCCTCCTTCCACATTAGCAAGATCCTTCGCCGGGCTACTAGGGACGCAAAGGCCAGAATACCGGCCTCTTTCGCCACCTGCACTCCCAGCTCGTCCACTACTCCAAATATTGCTAGCCCCCAGCTTGGCTTGACCCGGACTTTCACCACCTGAGATATTGCTCCCGCCACTCCTCTCCAGAACCCCTCCAGTGCCGGGCATGCCCAAAACATATGGACATGGTTCGCCGGATTCCCTGAGCATCTTCCACATCTGTCCTCTTCCCCAAAGAACCTACTCAACCTCACCCCCGTCAAGTGCGCTCTGTGAACCACCTTAAATTGTATCAGGCTGAGCCTGGTACACGAGGAGGAGTAATTAACCCTACCTAGGGCATCAGCCCATAAGCCCTCCTCAATCTCCTCCCCCAGCTCCTCCTCCCATTTACCCTTCAGCTCCTCTACCAGTGCTTTCTCCTCTCATCTCCTGGTATATTGCCGACACCTTGCCTTCCTCGACCCATACACCCGAGATCACCCTGTCTTGAATTTCCGTGCCGGGAGCAACGGGAACTCCCTCACCTGCCGCCCCACAAACGCCCTCACCTGCATATATCTAAAAGCATTTTCCGTGGGTATCTCAAACTTCTCCTCTAGTGCCATAGGCTTGCAAACGTCCCATCAATGAACAGGTCCCCCATTCTTCTAATCCCCGCCCGATGCCAGCTCTGAAACCCCCCCCCCCCCCGTCCATCCTCCCCGGGACAAACCGGTGGTTACCCCTGATCGGGGACCACACCGAAGCTCCCATTTCACCCTGTGTCACCTCCACTGGCCCCAGATCCTTAGCGTTGCCGCCACCACTGGGCTCGGAGTATACTTTGACGGCGAGAGCGGCAGTGGTGCCGTCACCAACGCCCCCAGGCTCGTTCCTTTACAGGACGCCATCTCCACCCTCTTCCATGCCGCCCCCTCCCCCTCCATCACCCACTTGCGGATCATCGCCACATTTGCTGCCCAGTAGTAGCTCCCTAGGTTCGGCAGCGCCAACCCTCCTCGGTCCCTACTGCGTTCCAGAAACCCTCTCCTTACCCTCGGGGTCCTGTTCACCCACACAAACCCATAATACTCCTACCTACTCTCTTAAAAAAGGCCTTGGTGATCACGATGGGAAGGCACAAACACAAAAAGAAACCTCGGAAGGACCACCATTATGACCGACTGCACTCTACCCGCTAGCGAGAGCGGTAACATGTCCCATCTTTTGAAGTCCTCCATCTGCTCCACCAACCTCGTCAGTTTATGTAGGGCCCCCCAACTCCTGGCTATCTGGATCCCCAGTTACCGAAAGCTCCCCTCCGCCCTCCTCAGCAGTAGATCCCCTATCCCCCTTTCTTGGTCCCCTGCCTGTACTACAAAAAGCTCACTCTTCCCTACATTGAGCTTATAGCCCGAAAAATCCCCAAACTCCCTTAGAGTCTGCATGACCTCCACCATCCCCTCCAGTGGATCCGCCACATAGAGCAACAGGTCATCCGCATAAAGCGACACCCGATGCTCTTCTCCCCCTCGGATCACCACCCTCCATTTCCTAGACTCCCTCAATGACATGGCCAAGGGTTCGATCGCCAATGCAAACAAAAGTGGGGACAGGGGGCACCCCTGCCTCGTCCCTCGGTACAGCCGAAAGTACTCTGACCTCCGCCGGTTCGTCACCACACTCGCCACCGGGGCTCTGTAAAGGAGCTTAACCCAACTAATAAACCCTCCCCCGAACCCAAACCTACGCAGCACTTCCCAGATGTACTCCCACTCTACTCGGTCAAAGGCCTCCGCGTCCATAGCTGCCACTATCTCCGCCTTTCCCTCCTCCGATGGCATCATTATCACGTTTAAGAGCCGCCTCACATTGATGTTTAATTGCCTGCCCTTTACAAATCCCGTCTGTCCTCGTGAATCACCCCCGGGACATAGTCCTCGATCCTCGTAGCCAGCACTTTTGCCAGCAACTTAGCATCCACGTTGAGGAGCGAGATCGGCCTGTACGATCCACATTGCAGTGGGTTCTTGTCCCGCTTTAGGATCAAAGAAATCGTCGCCTCCGACATTGTCGGCGGCAGGGTCCCTTCCTCCCTTGCCTCATTAAAGGCCCTCACTAGTAGCGGTGCCAACAGGTCTACGTACTTCCTGTAGAACTCCACCGGGAACCCGTCCGGTCCCGGGGCCTTCCCCGCCTGCATGCTCCCCAAACCCTTGCTCAGCTCCTCCAACCCAATTGGTGCCCCCAAACCAGCAACCTCTTGCTCCTCCACTCTCAGGAATCTCAGTTGGTCTAGGAATCGTCTCATCCCCTCTTCCCCCGCTGGGGGCTGGGATCTGTACAGCTCCTCATAGAAGGCCTTGAATGCCTCGTTTATTTTCGTCTCACTCCGCACCGTGGCTCCCCTTCCATCCTTGACTCCCCCTATTTCCCTCGCTGCCATCCTCTTACGGAGCTGGTGTGCCAGCATCCGACTCGCCTTCTCCCCATACTCGTAGGTCGCCCCCTGCTCCTTCCTTCACTGTGCCTCTGCCTTCCCTGTGGTCAACAGATCAAACTCCGTCTGGAGACGTCGTCTTTCCCCAAGTAATCCCTCCTCAGGGGCCTCTGCGTATCTCCTGTCCACTCTTAAAATCTCCCCCACTAACCTCTCCCTTTCCATGCCCTCCGTCTTCTCCCTATGAGCCCTGATGGAGATTAGCTCTCCCCTGATCACCGCCTTCAGCGCCTCCCATACCACCCCCACCCGCACCTCCCCGTTGTCGTTTGCCTCCAAGTACCTTTCGATGCACCCCCTCACCTTTCCACACACCACCTCATCTGCCAGCAGTCCCACATCCAGCCGCCACAGCGGACGTTGGTCCCTCTCCTCTCCCAGCTCCAGTTCCACCCAGTGCGGGGCGTGATCCGAAACGGCTATGGCCGAATACTCCGTTCCCTCCACTTTCGGGATGAGCGCCCTGCCCAGAACTAAAAAAAATCTATCCGGGAGAAGGCTTTGTGCACGTGGGCGAAAAAAGAAAATCCCCTGGCCTGCGGCCTGGCAAACCTCCACGGGTCCACTCCCCCCATCTGATCCATAAACCCCCTAAGCACCCTGGCCGCCGCTGGCCTCTTTCCAGTCCTCGATCTGAAGCGGTCCAGTGCTGGGTCCAACACTGTATTGAAGTCCCCACCCATTATCAGGCCTCCTACGTCCAGGTCCGGAATGCGCCCCAACATGCGCTTCATGAATCCGGCATCATCCCAGTTCGGGGCGTATACATTTACCAACACCACCCACGTCCCCTGCAACTTGACGCTCACCATCACATATCGCCCTCCGTTATCCACTACAATATTCTTGGCCTCAAATGACACCCGCTTCCCCACCAATTTTGCCACCCCTCTATTCTTCGCGTCCAACCCCAAATGGAATACCTGTCCTACCCATCCCTTTCTTAACCTGACCTGGTCCGCCACCTTCAGATGTGTCTCTTGGAGCATGACCACGTCTGCCTTCAGTCCCTTTAAGTGCGCGAACACTCGGGCCCTCTTCCCTGGCCCGTTCAGGCCCCTCCCGTTCCACGTTATCAGCCGGATTGGAGGGGCAACCCCCCCCCGCCAACTAGCCATCTCCTTTTTCTAGGCCAGTCCCGTGTCCGTACCGCCCTCATTCTCCAGTCCCCCAGCCGGGAGATCCCCGACCACCTCTTCTGTGTCCCATTCCCCTTCAGCCAGTGCAGCAGCAACCCTTTTCCTCCCCCCCCCTCCCCTCCCCCCCGCTAGACCCGTGTCTAGCTTTTTTGCTCCCCCCATGTCACTCCCGGAAGTCAGCTGACACCTGCTGACCCCGGCTTCCCCCGCCGTCCCATTGACCTCCCCGTGTGGGAATCTCCCAATCAGTGTGCGTTCCTCCATTCCCCCTCCCGCCTTTCTTCCCTAGCGCGGGAAAAAAACCGCTCTTTCCTAAGCCTACCCCGCCCCCTCTGGCGCAGCTCCTGTCGCGGCCTTGTCTCTCCCCCAGCCCATGTAACATTTCCTGCTCGTGATTGACCCCCTATATACAACAACCATCGGACATCAAACACCCCCCCCCCCCTCACAAACCCTCAGTTTGAGTCCCAACTTTTCGGTTTGAATAAAGGTCCACGCTTCAAGCATTTCAAAATAATGGTGCTGATCCTTGTGTGTGACCCACAGTCGCGCTGGCTGCTGCATTCCAAATCTCACTCCTTTCCGGTGCAACACCGCTTTGGCCCGCTCTCCTCTTTGCAACCTCCGTGCTCCAGTCTGGGTATATTTGGATCTCCGCATTGTCCCACTTGCTGCTCCGCTCCTTCGTGGCCCATTTCAGGACCCTCTCTCTGTCCGTGAAACGGTGAAATCTCACCACCATCGCCCTTGGCGGCTCGTTTGCCATGGGCCTCCTCGCCAGCACTCGGTGTGCCCCATCCAGCTCCAGCGGCCTCGAAGGGGCCTCCGCGCCCATCATCGCCTCGAGTATCGTGCTCGCGTATGCCCCGGCATCGGCCCCTCCATTCCTTCAGGGAGACCCAGGATCCGCAGGTTCTTACTCCTCGACCTGTTCTCCAGGTCTTCGAATCTTCCCGCCCACCTCTTGTGCAGCGCCTCGTGCTCCTCCACTCTCACCGCCAGGCCCAAGATCTCGTCCTCATTCTCACTGACTCTTTTCTGCACCTCCTGGATCTTTACCTCGTGGGCCTTCTGGGTCATCCCTAGTCCTTCAATCGCCGACAACATAGGCGCCAGCATCTCCTTCCGCAGCTCCTCGAAGCAGCGCTGGATGAACTCCTGCAGCTCCGGCCCACACTCCGCTTTGTCCCCGGCCGCCGCCATTTTGCTTTTCTTCCCTCGTTTCTCCCGCTGCTCCAATGCTGCTTTTTTGGCCGTTTCACTTCTGGTCCGGTCCATAAAAGTTAAGGGGGACCTCACTCTTCCCTTCCCCATGGGTCGTCTTCAAAAAAATTTCCGTTGGGGCTCCTCTAAAGAGCCCGAAAGTCCGTGATAGCGGGAGCTGCCGAATCGTGTGGCTTAGCTCCACATAGCCGCAACCGGTAGTCCCACCAAGCAACAATTTTACATCGCATTGAAATAAAAGCACATTTCTTGTATTTCTGATTTAGCAGAAGGGAGCACATTTTGTCTCCGTATTGCTCTAAGTACTGTACAAAATGCTGCGTGCTTTGTTTTATGTATTTTAGTGGAATACCAATGCCTACTCTCCCTGCAAAAATATATTGGCTAAAAGTATTATCAGTGCCCAATCTCCGAGTCAATAAATGTGCCTGTTAATCATTTTTGATAAATACAATATTGGTAGTTTTTCATTTTAGATGGAAACCGTCTAAGCATCCCCCTCTTTTTCATTCCACGTTAACTTTCTTCCAGTTGATTAAACCGTCCACAGCACGAGAGACTTTCCAGCACATGTACATTAACTCTATTATCGTTAGTGTATGGAATAGTTCCTTTTGAGCAATCCAGAATTCACTGCTTATTGTTTTACTAAATATTAACAAAATGCAGATAATTTCTGGCGAAAGGACCCTCACTCCAAATTGTCAGTAACTATTGCGAATAGTCTTGGTTACTGATAGTGATTACCACTTTCAAATGATTATTCATGGATACAGCTAAAAGTCACATAGAAACATAAGTGTAACAAAAGAAAATTCTTTAATGTCTTAGTGTGTTTGTAACTTGTACAGTATGAATGGGATTGATGCAGATACATGGCAGAGCCTTGTATTGCAATTGATTTTGTACTCATTAAAAAACGTGGTTAAAGATAGTATGTTTATACAGATGTACTGTGCCATCAAGTGGTAGAACATGGATTTAAATCAGCCAGAGGTCAGGGACATGTCCACAAGAGATGGAAAGTTGGAGCACAAATTATTCTGAGTTTTGAATACATGGCTCAAGAATAATATAAGCAGACTCATAGAAGTGGGTTTCTTATTCATCGTTTGCAACTAGGAAATGGGAGATTTTAAGGGAGTTTATAAAGGTTGGCAACTAGTTACCAGTGATGCTATATATGTTTGCCAATGACAACCTGGAGGCATTTTGTTTAAACCTCTCTGTAGGTTTATGCTAGTGAAGGGGTTTTAATTTGTGTGCATTTGCTGACTGTACAGAAAATGGTGAAACAGATTTTTATGAACGAGGTTGTGTTGTGTTTTAGCGATTGTGCCCCTTTAACAGTTTTCTTATTGCAATGTATCAGCCAGGTGTTGATACTACAGCTTCTTGTAATCACAGTCTGAATTTCATATTGTTTTGCAGAGATTATAATAAAG
The DNA here is from genome assembly GCF_047496885.1 of Scyliorhinus torazame. Classification (NCBI taxonomy): domain Eukaryota; kingdom Metazoa; phylum Chordata; class Chondrichthyes; order Carcharhiniformes; family Scyliorhinidae; genus Scyliorhinus; species Scyliorhinus torazame. The sequence continues at coordinate 221,825,029 of NC_092713.1, read as the reverse complement.
TAACTAAACTCCAGAATGGAACGTGTTTGAATGTTATTGTATTAAATTCAAAGCAATTTAATGATGTTTTGCTTGAATTACAGGTTTGAATACTCAATTAGTTGACAGAATAATCATTTATTGGATTCCAACAATAAAACACAAGTTCATTTTTAAAAAAAATTATTTTGGTACTTTTATAAGGTGTCGCTTTTATTTTAAAAATTATACTGGCATATTTAATCATGCATTTATTGAAAATTACAATGTGTCTTTCCTGTTCAATGTGTACAAGGGTGATGTTGCAATTTCAAGGCAATGTCTTTCCAATTGAAGAATATTCTGAGTATGTTCTAGCTATTTCATTAATCCTTTTAAGGTGAGAACTAAGGCATAAAAATTGATATCATGACTTTTATATTTGATAAAAGTGGGTAGCATGTGGGATGTTTGCTGCTCCATGAATTAGTTTATTGGGATCAAACGCAAGTGAGTAAAAATGTTGGAAAAGTTTGGAATTTGAATGCAGCATTAACTTTAAATTTGTGCAATTTATATAAATTTATTTTTGTCATGGCTAGTGTTTAAGTTCTGTCCATCATTTGGAATAGTTGTCAGAGGTGGAAGAGTATTGGGTGGGATTTTGAGTGACTGGGTATTGTATGGCAAGTTGCTCTGAATGGGACATCTGAAAGATGTAACACTCTCTAAAAGCCATCTGGGACTTGTGTGAACAGAGCAAAGAACTGTGTCCTCAACAAATCAGGTTAAAAAATCATTAATCTCCAATGCAAAGTCTAGAACACAGTGTGAAAATAGTGAATTCAAATGTCAAAAGAGGGCAAAATACGAGAGGGAAATGAGCATTGGAATAAGGAGCGGTAGAAGGCAAAAAGTAAGAACAATTGAGATTTTCAAAAAACAAACTCCCAAAAACAATTACAATCTGAATGAAAGAGACTTGCTTGGAAAAGATAATTTTCACGCTAGAGAGATGGTTTGCTAGTCTACCACATTGTTAAAAGGTACTTGGTCTGTTGTGGATAAAACTTATTTGTGGCAAGTTTACTCCATATTGATGCAGTCAGTAGAGGAACGTCACTGCTTTCAATGCAGCTGAATGGAAAGCCAGACACTGTGATGCTGTTTTATCCAGTTTATGGAAGAACTGCACATGATTGACAGCAGTTGACAAGACAGAATGGATTTGTAAATGGTAGGTCATGTCTGACTTATTTCTTAAGGAGGTCTCTAACATAGCAGAGAGAAGAAATTTTATGTATGTTGTCCATAAGGACTTTCAGAAGGCACCTGATAAGATTTTGCACAAGAGATTATTCGTAAAAATAAGAATGCTTAGAATTGGTAGTCGGTAATGTAATATGGATCTCTAATTGGCTGGGACGTTGGGGATAGAGTAAGTTTAAAGGCTTTGTTATTTATTTGTCAAAATGTGACAAATAGTGTTACTAGGGCCAGCATTTGTTGCCCATCAGAAGATAATGCTCTATTGCAGTCAGAATGGTATAGGGACACCCACAATTCTGTTAGGGAGTTTCAGGTCTTCTACCCAATGACAAGGAATGGCACTAGGTTCAAGTCAGGATGGTGTGTGACTGGATGGGGAACTTGCAGGTGATGGTGTCCTGATGTGGTTCCTGTGTTTCCTCTCCAGGTTGTGGGATTGAAAAGTGCTATATGACAAATTATTTGCTACTTATCAGCACAAGCATGAATATTATCAAGGTCTTGCTGCGCATGGAGTGCTTCATTATCTGGGAAGTGCTGGAACTTCTTGATGTCATATTTGGTCAGATGTTGCCTTGATATCTAGGGCAGTCACTCGCCACCTCTGGAATTTAGCACTTGTCCATGTTTGGACCATGGTTGTAATGAGATCTGGAGCTGAGAGGTCCTAGCAAACCGCTCTCAATAATTAATCAAATTATTGGGAGATTCACATCTGTGATGCTGGGGATCTCAGGAGAAGGTCGAGATGGATCATGGGCAGCACAGTGGGTAGTACTGTTGCTTCACAGCTTCAGGGTCTCGGGTTCGATTCCTGTCTGTGTGGAGTCTGCCTGTTCTCTCCATGTCTGTGTGGGTTTCCTCCGGGTGCTCCGGCTTTCTCCTACAAGTCCCGAAAGACATGCTGTTAGGTAATTTGGACATTCTGAATTCTCCCTCTGTGTACCCGAAAAGGCGCTGGAATGTGGCAACTAGGGGCTTTTCACAGTAAATTCATTGCAGTATTAATGTAAGCTTACTTGTGAAAATAAAGATTATTATTATAAACTCGGGACCTCTGAAGATGCTTGCGAACATTCAGCCTTGACTTTTTGCACTTTTATGCTAAGTTCAGACAACGTTGAGGTGGTGGGTATTCATAGAGCCACCTCCTCTTGTGACTGGATATGGCAGGACTGCAGAGCTTTCATCCATTGATTGTGGAATTGCCTATTTCTATCTACAGCATGCTGTTTCCATTGCGTAGCATGCATGCGGTCTCATCCTGGGCTGGTGCTTCACCAGTTTGGAACATAATTTTCAAGATCTGCCTGATGGTAGCGCGGTCAAGCGTTCTAAGGCACTGGAGTAAGTCTCTAGTGTCTGCAGGGGTGAGGATTCGTATCCCACCGCTACCAGAGGTGGTTTTGGGGCAGCCCAATCTAGCACTGCTGCCTGACAGTGCCAGGAACCTGGGTTCAATTGCAGCCTTGGGTGACTGTGAAGTTTGCACTTTCTCCCCGTGTCGGCATGCATTTCCTTGGATGCTCTGGTTTCCTCCCACAGTCCAAAGATGTATAGGTTAGGTGGGGTTATGGGGATAGGGCGGGGGGGGTGCTAGGTAGGGTGTTCTTTCAGCGGGTCCAGTATAGAAATTGGCAAGTCATGTTGCAGCTGGAAAGAACCTTAGTTAGGCCACACTTGGAGCATAGTGTTCAATTCTGGTCGCCCCACTACCAGAAGGATGTGGAGGCTTTCGAGAGGGTGCACAAGAGATTTACCAGGATGTTGCCTGGTATGGATGGCATTAGCTCTGAGGAGAGGTTGAATAAACTTGGTTTGTTCTCACTGGAATGAAGGAGGTTGAGGGGCAACCTGATAAGAGGTCTACAAAATTATGAGGGGCATAGACAGAGTGGATAGTGAGAGACTTTTTCCCAGGGTAGAGGGGTCAATTACTAGGGGTCATAGGTTTAAGGTGCGAGGGGCAAGGTTTAGAGGAGATGTACAGGGCAAGTTTTTTTTTACACAAGAAGGTAGTGGGTGCCTGGAACTCGCTGCCAGAGGAGGTGGTGGAAGCAGGGTCTGTAGCCGCTTAAAATGGCTAACTCCCGATTAGAATGGCCAAACCCCGATTTAAAATGGCGAACGGAAGAGGCTGATGGGAAAATCAGCCAACAGGACTCAAACAGACAGCTGCAGGTAAAACAGTGTATTCGCCTCTGGGGAAGCCAGACCGAATCGATACCTGCAGCCATCAACATAACAACACCCCAGCCATCTGCATATAAAGTAGCAATCCCGGGAACAATATGCTACAAATTAGTAACAAAGCCGACCCAGACCTTTCGGCGCCAGCAGGAGCTGACACAAAGAGAGGTAAACGACCACCCCTCGATCAAGGAATCGCTCCAGTATTGGAGAATATCGAACCAAGTGATTGGGACCAAGTCCAATCACTTGGAACCAGGTACAAGGTCCGCCCCGAGAGGTGGGAAGCCCCTGGGGACTATAAGAATAGGGGCCAAGTTCAAATCGACCCTTCTTCTCATCTCCGCACCCTTCGAGACCCTTCTGCTGATCTTCCACAACAGCCGCTAGAATCGTAAGTCTTACTCCAACGATCGCTACAAGATAGACACTCCTGCCTATCGACCTGTACCAGCTTTGAATCCCGCAGGCTCAGAACCCATACGAAAGGCCATTCGTTTCCCTGACCTGGTGGGCCATTTACAAAGTTAAGTATTGGCCTGTTAGTTGTAGGAAGTAGCTTAGAAGTAGAATTAATGTATAAGTATTAATTGCTGTATATAATAAATGAGCGTTGATTTAACTCTTACTAAGCGGTGTGTTGGATTATTAATCATTACTCGGACTTGAACCACGTGGCAGTATCAGAAAGATACCTGGCGACTCAAGAGCAAAGGTGACAGAACAAAAGCAATTAAACTAAGGCTAAAATGAGCAACATTTTGGCGACATCCTGACGGGACCCGATCTAGAAGTGGAAAACCACTCCGGGAGAACCCAAGAAATTTGAATTAGAAACCCAATTGGAAACAGAAAACCACAAGTGTTCAAGTAGTTCTGATCAATAATCCTAATTCGGAAGTGTGTGTATGCATGCGTAACTAACAGGACTATAAGGTAAAACTGATAGATTTTTGTTGCATCAAAACTGTCGGAAGTCTGTATTTTCGGAAAATAGCGAAAGTTGTACCCGCATCTACAACACCGCCTTAGCCCCCTGTTCCAAATTTAAAAGAAGCAGTCGGACAGGAGAGCTGGCCATGCAGGCAATGCAGCGCCTCATGAACCCTGAGGAATTTGCGGTCGCAGCGACCAGCAGCAGTAGAGTGGGACAGTGTCCCATTTGGGAGGAGGAAATCCGGAGATATCTCAAGGGCAAAGGATGGCCCCTGTGGAATGATTTCTGCGATAATAAGGAATCAGTTCCCGGAAGTATAGGGCATACTTGGTGGGAGAACCTGAGCGAGATACACAAAAAGAGCTTGGGAAAAGCTCGCAAGCCAATGACAATCGTGTCCTGTTTGGCACAATTGCGAGGCACAGAGGAGGTCGTCAAGACGCTCCGCAAAGAGGTTGAGGGCATACATCGGATGAGTAAAGTCGATGTAAGCGAAGTTGAAAAAGAAAATTTAGAATTAAGGAGGAAATTGGCAGCAAAGGATGAAGAGGTGGCTGACGCCAAACGGGGTCACCAGTCTTGTCTGGCGCATTTAAGCAGTTTCCAGTCACAGTATGAAAAGGCCTATCGGGACACACAACGTGCAGTTCTGGTAAGAAAAGAGACAGAAAAACAGGTAGAGATGCGACAGAAATAGTGTAGTGATCTCAAGGCAGCCTTGAGAGCACTCCATGCTGCCACCACAGAACAAAGACAGAGCACCATAGATCATGCAAAGTGCCGGAAGCAGAGTGCAGAGCTGCAATCACTGCTTTCTGTTCAGAAAGGTTTTCAGGAAACTTTTTGGGAAAAGTTAGACCAGGAAGACGGCCCTGATTGGGAAGAGTTACACGAAACAGCGCAGAGATATGTTCAGGCAACATGTGCGCAGGGAAAGCCCCAAAAGAGAAAAGCACCCCAACCCCCCACACAGCAGATAGTTCAGGCTCCAATGAACCCTGTAACCACCCACTGCACAGCCACATCGGACGATGCGGAATATCTATATTCCACTCCCTTAACAGTGACCCAACTACGGGACGCGTGCGAGAAGATCACACCGTTCCTCCCCGCCTCAGACCCCCACCATTTCTTTGCCACAGTTAGACATCAGGCGAACATGTACGGCCTGGATGAGAGAGAGCATGTAAAGCTCATGGTTTTAAGTTTAGATCCGTCCGTCGGTAGCAGCAGCCCTTCCCGACCCACAGAATGTAGGAGGAGGCACCCTTGCAAAAATGCATACCGCGATCCTGGATGCGATCGGGTATAACCAGGGTGACCCCGTAGATGGCCTCAATAAATGTAGGCAGAAAAATCTGAGCACCCCACAGCGTTCGCTGGACGCCTGTGGATTCACTTCGCAGCAGTCTTTGGAGACGTAGACCGTGCCCATTTGTCCCCAGACAACATGGCCAAATGAACCGGCACCCTTATCTCCCATGCCACAGATGCAGGACAGAAAGCCTGTACTAGTTATGATCCCTCAGAGGAGGCCCATAACGAGAAGTGGGTAGTTAAAAGATTGTCCCGCGTTTGGGAGCAATCTGTTCAGAGTAAACCCACAGTTAAAAACACCGAAGAAAAGCAAGCCGCCGCAGATATGCAGGCAGTAAAAGCAACACATCACAACCCCGCATGGGTGAATGAGGGAAAGAACAGCCCCCCCACCCAAGTCACTAGAGTGTTACAACTGCGGACAGTTGGGACATTTCGCAAAAGAGTGCAATGCCCCTATAAAGCCACAGAGAGCCCAACAGACAGGCACTCTGATTAAGAAAAAGACAGCCCAGCCATAGCGTTAGCGCCCGTTCGGATCAGACGGACTTGACCGGAATGGACTGACGGTGTACGGGCTCCCCCAGTTGGGTCTGCGACACCCTTTGGGATAGGTCAGGACGACCCGTAGTTGCAGTGAAAATTCGGGGACAACCTATCGAATTTCTTTGGGACACAGGAGGGTCCCGCACCACCATAAATTCCTCCACCCTATTTCAAAAAGACACGTGGCCCACTACAGCCACTATCACCCTCAGCGGCTTTACAGGCCACTCACAGCAGGGACACATCACAGCCCCTGTACCCATTCAAATCGGAACCATCACCACCAAACACCCCGTGGTTTTAGTAGCCCTGCCCCACACAGCAGAACACATTCTGGGAATTGATTTCATCAATTCCCACAACTTATCATTCGATCCAGTCAACCAGTGTGGCTGGAAGATGGCGAAATCCGCAAGAGCCCCCGCAACGCTCAACATAGGCGAATATATGAACAAAATTAGCGCCGTAGGTCCATTCCATTGGCAAAGGCGTGCCAGTACAAATTTGCCTTCACCTTTAAAGCACAGCAGTACACGTGGACATGCCTGCCACAAGGATTCCACAACTCCCCCTCCAATTTCCACCGACAGCTGGCAAATGGATTTGCAAAATTTTCTCGCCCCGAATGTCTGGTCCAGTACGTAGACGATCTACTACTACAGACAGACACCAAGGAAGAGCACATTGAGCTTCTGTCCGAACTCCTGGAACTTACATTCAATTGGTTGTAAAGTCAACCCCAAAAAGGCCCAGATTTTGGAAGAAAAAGTGGTATATTTGGGAACAATTATCACGCACGGTAAACGCGAGATCGAGCATAAAAGAATTGACTCGATCGCTAAATTGCCCCTTCCCCAGAACGTTTCAGCCCTCCGGTCATTTTTAGGTCTGGTTGGCTACTGCCGAAACCACATTGACGGTTTCGCCAGCAAGGCAGCACCCCTCTCAGACCTCCTAATGAAAGGAGCCCCCTGGGAATGGCTTCCGCAGCATACGAATGCTGTGGACTCTTTAAAACAGGCACTCACAGCAGCCCCCGCACTACAAGTTCCAGACCCGCTTTCCCCTTACGCCATAGAGGTAGCGACCACAGACCGTACCCTTTCAGCCGTGCTCCTCCAGGAACGCCACGACCAGTTAAGACCCATGGCTTACGCCTCCCGACTTTTAGATGCTGTGGAGCAGGGATTTTCAGCCTGTGAGAGGCACCTGCTCACAGTTTTCTGGGCAGTCCAGTACTTTTCATATATTATCGGACTGAACCCCATCACAATTCTGACTGAACACACCCCCCACCCAATTTTTACTGGACGGGCGACTCCAGGACGGTACAGTAAGCCAAATAAGAGCAGCCAGATGGACCCTTCTCTTGCAGGGATGGGACATCACTGTTAAAAGGACAAAGACACACACCTACTTAGCCGACAATTTACAGTACTCCGGAACCCCCTATGAATGTGAGATTATCTCTCCACACCACAATACAGGCCCCTTTATTGCTAAAACACCCCCCAGAAAGATAGGAACTTCATCTCAGAGCCCCCCGCACACAGACACGTGTGAGCCCATTAAGATTTATGTGGATGGATCTTCCACAGTCTTAGATGGGAAGCGCATAACAGGTTGTGGGATCTATGTCGAGGACGCGCAGGGACGCGCCCTCGAGGAAATATCGTTGAAATTACCTGGACACTTAGGCGCGCAGGCAGCAGAGCTTGCGGCCATTGCATACATAGTTGAGCACCCAGATTCCTTCCCCAGCCCAGCAGACATATACTCGGACAGCCTCTATGTCTGTAACAGCCTCACGGAATTTCTGCCCCTGTGGGAAGCAAGAGGATTTGTTTCTGCAGATGGGAAACCCCTCCCCTCAGCCCCATTACTCCGCCATATTTTAGAAAAAGCCCAGAACAGGACTTTTGGGATCATAAAAGTCCGCAGCCACCATCGTTCCTCCCCCCCCCCCCCCCCCCCCCCCCGCGCCGGAAATGTAAAAGCCGACGCACTGGCTAAAGCAAGTTCCAGACATGGGTATTTTTGGAAACCCCCCGAAAGTGCGCCAGTGAGTGCAGTTCAGGTCACACAGACTAGAATCGAGGATCTAGTAGAGGCCCAGAAGCAGGACAGCAATCTCACGGAGATTGTAAAAGGAAAGTATCCCGTCTCCTACGAGAGGTTCAGAAATACACTGACCACACATGACGGTGTGGTGTTAAAGGACACCCTTTATGTGGTTCCTGAACAGGACAGGAACCAATTGATTTGTTTGTTCCATGACGGTCATGGACATCAGGGAATCGATCCCACTACAGCCCATCTCAAACAGCTTTGTTGGTGGCCAAATTTAAAGGAAGATGTAAGCCATTACATAGAAAATTGTCTTATCTGTGCGCAGAATAACCCCGACAGATATGCCAAAAAGGCCCAACTCAGCCACACCCGACCCGTTAATGGCCCCTGGACTAACCTCCAGATTGATTTTATAGGTCCATTGCCCCTTGCAGGAATGGCTATAAATATGTACTTGTGGTCATACACACATTTACAAAATGGGTGGAAGCATTTCCAGCCCGCACAAACACTGCAAAAACCACAGCCAAGATTCTAACCCACCACATCTTTACAAGATGGGGACTCCCCCGCAGCATTGAATCTGACCAAGGCTCCCATTTTACGGGACGTGTCATGCAGAACGTCCTCACGATATTTGGCATCACCCAAAAATTCCACATTGCATACCACCCACAGTCGAGTGGTATCGTGGAGCGCGTGAATCGGACCCTAAAAACCACCCTCAGAAAAATGGTCCAGCAGAACACCACCACTTGGGACTCAGTCCTCCCTTTTTCGCTGATGTTTTTGCGTAACACTGTTTCCACCTCCACAGGTTACACCCCACACACTCTTATGACCGGACGCCCCATGAAAGGGACAGAATACTTGTTAGGTTTAGACCTGACCAGCCCCGAAGTAACGGCCCTCACACACTAGAAAGCCGTGGAGCAATTAGTTGCGAATGTTAAAACGGCTCAGTTAGCAGCCGCAGTAAAATTGGGCACCAAAAAGAAACAGCAAGGCTTGTTTCGACAAGACAGTGCATGCGACTGAATACGATATCGGACAGCAAGTGATGCTGTCTGTATATAACCCCAGCACATTCCTGTCACCTAAATACTCGGGTTCGTATTCCATTGCGGACAAAGTAAGCCCATCCGTTTACAAAATAAAGTACCCCAATGGTAAGACTGCGTGGTTTCATACAAACCAGTTAAAGGTTTATGGAACACAGTCGAACCACGCACACCACATCATGCTTGACGCAGCACACCACACCCGCCCACAGCCAACGTACCCCTACCAACCTCCACCACGTCCAGCCCAGCCACGGACCAGCACGGTAGCATGGTGGTTCGCACAATTGCTTCACAGCTCCAGGGTCCTAGGTTTGATTCCCGGCTTGGTTCGCTGTCTGTGCGGAGTCTGCACATCCTCCCCGTGTGTGCGTGGGTTTCCTCCGGGTGCTCCGGTTTCCTCCCACAGTCCAAAGATGTGCGGGTTAGGTGGATTGGCCGTGCTAAATTGCCCTTCGTGTCCAAAATTGCCCTTAGTGTTGGGTGGGGTAACTGGGTTGTGGGGATTGGGTGGAGATGTGGGCTTGGGTAGGGTGCTCTTTCCGGGAGCCGGTGCGGACTCGATGGGCCGAATGGCCTCCTTCTGCACTGTAAATTCTATGATATTCTATGACTCAACCTCGACTCCACCCCCGAAATATGCACCCCCCCCCCCCCCCCCCCCCCCCCGGAACGCCCACAGACTGCAGCAGCAGAGACAGCGACTGTGACTCAGACGACAGCCACAGCACGCCTCCCTACTATCCCCATGCAACCGGACCCACACCCAGCGACTCCGACTCCGATCCCAGTGATCCCTTCCTGATCACTTTTCTGAACAATTCCCACCACCGAACCACACTGACGACCCCAATTTTGTCCCCACACAACTAGACACCAATTACTGGCACCGTGACAACTCCTACCGACTCGTCCGCAACAACGAGAGCAACCCCAACTCACACCATGCAGCCCTTTCAGCCCTAATCCACTCCAGAGTTTGGCACCCGGGAGAAGGTGACGACCTCGGGTCCAACTCCCAAACCGCCAACCCCTTTGCGACCCTGTTCGCAACTGAGAACTGAGGTGTCCAGATGATGTTTTAAAGGAACCGCTTGGGAAAAGTGGTGTTCTTCCTGATGGAACCTGCAGAATGTTTTGTGTTGTTTCTAAGTTTGTTACATGTTGTATGTCCAACAGGAGAATTTTTCTCACTGCCACACGCCCATTCGACCGAAACCTCTGAGGACTTGCCCTCAGAGACTCACCGTTGCCAGACGCTTGTTCAGTGGAACTAGCTGTTCAGCTGATACTTGTTTGGGTATCAGACGCCCGATCGTAACTGCCCTTCTGGTTCGAGGGATAGAATCACTACAGCAGCCCCACCACAATGACTACATTTTTGCCCGTTCTTGTCGGTTGCTCAGGCAGTGGAGAAACGGCTTGAGACCCGCCCTGCCTGGGACCCCCCCCCCCGCTGGTCAACTACGCTCGGGTAGGGGAGATACGGCATTGGTAGCCATCCTACCCGGGACTCCATCCATCTCTTAACCATCGCGGCCCATACGCACCTCATTTGACATTTTTCATTTCAAAAAGTTTTGTTTGTTTAGGGAACCTTTCGGTTGCCCGCCACCTGCTATTTACATCCTGGAACATTTGGATGGTAAATCAGCACTGGTTCATAATTGTGAAGTGTGCCGTGTCCTAAAATTTGTTTTTGAAAGAAAAAAATAAGGGAGTCCCACATAGTGACCAATTATAAAGGGAATAATTGGCACCAAAGGACAGACACACTAGCATACCAGATATCAAACAAAGATAGTTACAGATACTATGCTTGTTTCTACAGAACTCCAGAAGCTCCAGGACCGGAGAAAATAAAGAGAAGAGAAGGAATGAGAACAGCCATGAGGACTTCCTTCATCAAGATCAACATACTGTTTTTGGACATTTGGTTGGGCGTGACCACGAACCCCATGACTTCAACCCCCCCAGCCGTTAATGTTTCACTGCCCCGCAGTACCCAGAGCCCAGTCACCAGCGACACTGCATCTTCCTGGTGTGCCAGGTTCATAACCTGGTACTCCCTGTCCTACGTGATCGAAGCACTGTTAGCGTTGGCGATACTCTGCTGTGTAGTGCAGACTATGCGCCTACGTAAATGGAGGAGAGCGTACCGCGCTCAAACCCCGGTATATCGGATCAGATCCCCTATATTCGGTTACAACCAGACCCCCGACCCCCGCGATCTATAATAAAATTATAAAGTGCATTCACCTGCGTTTATTGTTGTTGTTGTAAATAAAGAGATGTAAAAAACTTTTTCATGAGCAGGAGCTGACACAAAGAGAGCTAAACGACCACCCCTCGATCAAGGAATCGCTCCAGCATTGGAGAATATCGAACCAAGTGATTGGGACCAAGTCCAATACTTGGAACCAGGTACAAGGTCCGCCCCAAGAGGTGGGAAGCCCCTGGGGACTATAAGAATAGGGGCCAAGTTCAAATCGACCCTTCTTCTCATCTCCGCACCCTTCGAGACCCTTCTGCTGATCTTCCACAACAGCCGCTAGAATCGTAAGTCTTACTCCAACGATCGCTACAAGATAGACACTCCTGACTATCGACCTGTACCAGCTTTGAATCCCGCAGGCTCAGAACCCATACGAAAGGCCATTCGTTTCCCTGACCTGGTGGGCCATTTCCAAAGGTGACAGAACAAAAGCAAATAAACTAAGGCTAAAACGAGCAACAGAACGATAGTGACTTCTGAGGGGCATCTTGACAAATACATGAATAGGATGGGAATAGAGGGATACGAACCCCGGAAGTGTAGAAGATTTTAGTTTAGACGGGCAGCATGTTCGGCGTAGGCTTGAAGGGCCTGTTCCTGTGCTGTACGTTTTCTGTTCTTTGGGTCGATGCAGACTCGTTGCATCGAATGGTCTCCTTCTGCGCTGTAGAAATTCTATGGTGCTACTCCTGGCATGCTCTCTTCCACCCCAGTGAACAAGGGTTGCTATAGTGCTACACATTAGAATGGAAAATTTGTTTATTTTTATTTAGCCAGGTAAGTCAATTAATAATCTTTATTATTGTCACAAGTAGGCTTACATTAACACTGCAATGAAGTTACTGTGACAATCCCCTCGTCGCCACACTCGGGCGCCTGCTCGAGTACACCGAGGGCGAATTCAGTATGTCCAATTCACCTAACACCACGTCTTTTGGGGCATGTAGGAGGAAACCAGAGCACCTGGAGGAAACCCACCCAGACACAGGGAGAAGGTGCAGACTCCACACACACAGTGACCCAAGCGGGAATCGAACCTGGGACCCTGGTGCTGTAAAGCAACAGTGCTAACCACTGTGCTATGGTGCTGCCCAATTGAGAACCAATTCTCATTTTACAATAAGGACTTGGTCAAGAGACTAATGCTGCAGCAACAGAAATTACACAGCAATGCAATCATAGATATCATCATAGTTTTTAAAAACTAAAAACAAAATGCAAATTAGCAGGGAAATAGAATTGGCAGTTTAGCATCTATCAGTCGACAGTCCCTTACCCTTCAGCAAAAGACACCACAGTAATCAAGTTAGTAAGCTTCAGCTTTAGTTGTACCTCGTTCTGATTATTGACAGCCGCAAAGTGAAATTAATTAAGACCGAGGACTCTGCTCACTTTTGGAGTGAGCAATTTGATCAAGTCACAGAACCTCATTATAAGAAACAGTCGTAAAATGTTAGAAACTTTTCAAAGAGGCAGGTATTTTCCCTCGCGAGGTTCAATAAATTAACAAAAGCAAGTGGAGTTGATGCCTTGTGTGCAAGGAGGGCCAATTAATCAAAGTACAGATCACAATGATTGGTATGAAAAGGGGCACCAGCCACAAATCTAATTGCAGAGTGAAAGAGGACGTCTTATTTACCAAGAGAGGTTTTGGAGGCCATTTTATAAGTGAGGTCACTGTAATCAAAAACAAGCAGGATGAACATCCGAACTATGGTGTATCTGATGGTGTGTAAATCAGGACACCTTACAATAGAGAAAACCAAGGCTAGGATTTTCTGTTCCTGCTTTGGGTGGGTTTAGTGACAAGAGCAGAAAATATTGTGGAAAGGCATATTTTACATTGGCATCAAAGCTTGTTGCGATCGCCCCCTCCCCCTGTCAAGTGGCAAGATGGGTTTCCCATTAGGGAACATCATTATTATAATACATTTGCATTTCACTATCAGGCCCATACGCTGGAATAGTACCCCCACTCACTGTCACAAAATCCACCTACGGCGATGTCAACACAGTGAGCTATGGCTGGTTTCAAAAGGTGTGAACCTAGCAAGCATCTTTCTCAGGGGAGCTTGGAGGTAAGCACTCACAGAGCAGCTCCATGCATTAAGGGGGTTGACTCGATGAGACCGTCTGAGTGGGGGCAACCAGCTTTTGACTTGAGGTACCGGAGACCTAGTCCGGGGAAACAAAGATTTGACTCTGGGGAGAGCAGGAGGAAAGTTGTCAAATGTGAAAAGCTTTTCTTAGGGTTGCCTTCTGCTGCTGGACCACTGGATTCTTGGAAGGGCCACATCGAGGAAGGGGAGCCTAGAACAGTGCAATCGGTGGATGAGCACACGGTCAGTTCTGCTCTACTCTGGGAGGTGGGTGCTTCTGGAGGCGGGATGTTGGCATAGCCATATTTTTTTATTAAAACAGTAAAAAATATATGCAAGACCAAATGGTACAAACATTAATTTTGTATTGGAGAAACAGCATACCATCCCCTCAGTACTAATGTATGGGGAGGTGGGGTAGGATACTCTGATTATTAAGACAGTTCACAACACAGTTGTACAAAAAGCAAACGGTACAAGCACTAAACTGCGCTGGAGAGACCAGATACCCTCGCCTCTGTACCAGCAGAAGGGAAAGGAAGGGGGTGTGGTGCGGACAGAGGGGAAAGGAGGGTGGTGGGGAGGACCCAATAGGACACTGAACTATCTAGGGAGGCAGAAAAACAAAAGAACCTTCAATTATGATGTGCCAGATTACGGGAGTCCCCCAGAGGGGGTGAAGGCTAATGAAAAGACATGTCAGTGATCATTACCACATTGCAGCTGAGACCTTTCAGCTGTAACTCAATTGACATACCTGGAATCTAACTCATCACACAATTGCCACTCAAGTAACTTGTGTGTGAGTGCCACTGATTGTGGTTCAGCTTTTAACCCTTGGTGCACTGACTTCCAAGCAAATACATTCCTCTAGACAGTTGCCAATGGCACACTGCCGAAGGAACGCATTCCTAACCCTTGGCTGTGTGCTGAGGTGCGTATTATCAAGTGCCCCCGATAGACAAGTTTGAGCGCAACATCATATAGTGAAGCTTTGGACAATGCCTATGCCTGAGATGAGAGCTCAGCATGCAGTAGAGTGGCCAAAGCTGTAGCCATTCAGTCATGAGGTTTGGCAAGGGTGGTCTGGGGTCTTGCACAACTAGCATACAAAAGAGGATTGGGCATTAATGTGGTTTCAGGACAGGAATCAGTGGGCTTTCACAGGGAGCTTCAGATGCTGAATGGGCAAAGAGTAGATATTAGGACTCCAACTACGTGTCTATGTAGGTTTCACCCCCACAACCCAAAGATGTGCAGGTTAGGTAGATTGGCCACGCTAAATTGCCCCTTAATTGGGAAAATGGGTACTCTAATTATTTTTTTTAAAAGCTAACTGTCAAGTCTCTCTGATATTGCAGTGAGGCGAATGTATGAAACAGCGAGCCTGATGAACTTGCTGTCATTCTTCTTACTCGTAGGCAGGAGAGAGGAAGAAAACTTAAATGGAGGCACTTGGCTTGCCAAAGGCAGGAGCAGGACACTGAAGAGGCAGGGGTGGCAACGCATGCTCCACAATCCGAAAATGAACCCCAGAGAGCCATCACTCGGCTCGCTATACCCAGTGTCTACAGACAGCACCTAACATATCTGCAGATGTCTGAAAACCAGTGTCGCTGAAAACTACATATCCAGGGACCTGGTTGGTCACATCTATCACCTTCAGGATTTGTTCCTACTCAAACATGGAGGGCATCCATTGCCAGTGCCGCTGAATGTTGCAGCAGCACTCAACTGTTATGCTAGTGGGTCCTTCCAGGGCTCCACAGGTGATCTCTGCAGAATTTTGCAAACCTCAGAACACAAGTGCATCCAGGAGATGACCGATGCATTCTTCGTGAGAGCACGGAACTTTGTCTATTTTGACCAGGATCAGGTAAGCCAGGATGCAAGAGCGATGGGTTTTGTGCAAATCTCTGGCTTTCCGCAGATGTAGGGTGCCATCAGCTGCTCTCGCGTGGCACTCGGAATTTGGGGGGAACAAGCAGTGAACTATGTGAACCGTAAGGAGTTTGACTCACTGAATGTTCAGCTGGTCTGCAACCACTCCAAACACATTCCCCAGGTGTGTGCTTGATTCCCAGGGAGTGTCCACGACTCCTACATTCTGAACAGTTCTTAGATCCCTGACATGTTTCAGCATCCATGGTGTCTGCAAGGTTGGCTGCCCTGGGATAAGGAGGTGCCACCAAGGAGGTGCGGAGGCCACAGAGTGCAGCTGAGACAAGGTGCAATGCGACTCGTGCAATAACTCTCACTTTGGTGGAGCAGATCATGGGGATACTGAAGATGAGGTTCCGGCGCCTGGACCTGTCTGGTGGAGCCCTGCAATACAGTCTGCAGAGGGTGATTGCTTGCTGCAAGCTGCAGGACCTGCTGCTGCAAAAGGGGTTGTTTGGGGTGGGTAGTGGGGTGGTGTGGACTGCTTGAGGAGGCAATGGAGAAGCTGCACATTTCCTTCTATCAGGAAGACTTCTAAGGGGACAAGGCTGAGGAGGTCCCCAAGGGAGATGATGTCAGCCATAATGCAATGACGATGTCCAGATGAGGCAGCTGAGCTTGGAACGAGCTTATTGCTACTAGATTCATGGAGAGCAATGAGGAGATCCAGTGAGGACATCCCGTTACCTTCACAGGCCATCTGTGAGCTTTGTTCTCCCATCTGACTAATGGCATCGCACACCACCTGTGAAACCTACGTCTGATGATGTCCCTGTGGATAGGAGGGTACACTGATAGATTGGTTCTGTGAGCTGTGGATCTGAAATCTGTCACAATGATTACAAATGTGATTCAACTAACCAGATAATACTGGACAATTGCAGCAGGTGCAGGATTGTCCAGTATTTTCTGTAATTTGCTTTTGTCTTCAATTAACTGATGTTTTTTTCTGAAGGAAAATCAACATTTTCAAGAATTCACCATCAATTTTGGCTCTCTATTTCCATTTTCAAGCTTTTACTTTTTTCCCCAGTTGGGCCTGCAAAATTCTTGCATAGAACAAAATGTTTCCGAGCTGATAATGACAAGGTCCTGCCACAAAAGGGTTGGGAATGCTGTCTTTCCAGCTCTGTGCTGGTCTATTGTACAGAGAGCTGTTTCCCCATATGGACATACAGGAATAGGCCACTTGGTCCCTGCTCCACCATTCAATAAAATAATGAATGATCTGATCTTAATCTCCTGTCTACCCCTGATAGCCTTTGTTTATCAAAATCTATATACCTCTGCCTTTTAAAAATATTCAAGGATCTTTCACCACCTTTTGAGTTTGTTCTAAAGACTTGTAACCCTCTGAAAGAAAATAATTCTCATCTCTGTCTTAAATGGGTGACCCCTTATTTTTAAACTGTGACTCCCAGTTCCAGAGACTCCAACGAGAGGAAACATCCTCTCCATATCCACCAGGTCAATACCCCACAGGATCTTAAGTTTAAATAAAGACACCTCTTACTATTCTAAACTCCCCGCCTTGTCTGTCCAATCTTACCTCATAGGGCAACTTGCCAATTCCTGGGTCCAGTAAAGCTTCTCTGAACTGCTTCGAAAGCATTTACATTCTTCCTTAAATAAGACCAATACAGCGTGCACGATTCCAGACGTGGTCTCACCAGTGTCCCTGTGCATCTCAGACTCATTCTTGAATTGTTGGTTTTTAGGGTGGTGTTCTGGCTGTTTTGAAGCTTTTGCCAGTTTCTAAATAGGCACATATAGAAACATGGAAAATTGTCAGCATGGAAGGCCATTTGGTCCATCGTGGATGTTCATTAAATGGGCCCATTATGTTCGGTGCAGTCATTTCTCATTCACATCAGCAGCAGGTAGTTTTAAAGACACACCCAGAGAGTAACATGGCCTTTGGACAGGAAGTCTGCACATTCATGTAAATAAGCTGTTCTTCGAGTACAATGCACCAGCTTTGCACAAAGGACCACAATAAGTGATCCTAGCACAAAGCTGGATCAAGCAGCAATGTGTGGACCACAAAACAGCTCTGTCGTGTTTATTTGATTCTAAATTATGAAGATTTCTTGAAATATATTTGTACATAGCTATACTTTTCAGCAAGTTATAAAAATGCCTGAGTAATTGCATAATCAGACTAATGGATTGCTGTGTGTACTAGAATATAAGAACTAGGAGCAGGAGTAGGTCACCTGGCCCCTGGAGCCTGCTCTGCCATTCAATGGGATCATGGCTGATCTTATTGTGGACTCAGCTCCACTTACCCACCAACTCACCATAACCTTTTTATTCCTTTACTGTTCAATAATCTATCTACGTTTGCCTTAAAAAAATTTAAGGAGGTAGCCTGAACTGCTTCACTGTGAAGAAGTTCCTCCTCAACTCAGTCCTAAATCTGCTCCCCCTTATTTTGAGGCTATGCCCCCTAGTTCTAGTTTCACCCGCCAATGGAAACAACCTCCTTGCTTCTATCTTATCTATTCCCTTTATAATTTTATATGTTTCTATAAGATCTCCCCCCCCCCCCCCCCCATTCTTCTAAATTCTATTGCGTATAGTCCCAACCTACATAGTCTCCCCTCATAAGCTAATCCTCTCAACTCTGGAATCAACCTAGTGAATCTCCTCTGCACACCTTCCAGTGCCAGTACATCCTTTCTCAAGTAGGGAGACCAAAACTGTACACAGTACTCCAGATGTGGCCTCACCAGCACCCTATACAGCTGCAACATAACCACCCTGCTTTTAAACTCCATCCCTCTAGCAATGAAGGACAAAATTCTATTTGCCTTCTTAATTACTTGCTGCACCTGCAAACCACCTTTTTGCCCTCTGCACAGCAACATGTTTCAATTTTTTACCATTTAAATAATAGTCCATTTTGCTATTATTCCTACCACAATGAATGACCTCACATTTACCAACTTGGTACTCCATCTGTCCGACCCTTGCCCACTCACTTAAACTATCTGTATCCTTCTGCAGACTTTGTATCCTCTGCACACTTGCTATATCACATCTTTTTTTAATAAACATTTTATTGAGATATTTATGGTTTTATAACAACAACAGAAGAAACAGTGTACATACAAATATAAACATAGTGCAAAAGCCGTCTTCCTCCCTCACAGGTCCCCCCCCTTTTCTAACACCCTACCATAAGCTAAACTAAACCCCAGCCCCCCCACCTCACCTCCTTTCTGGTGACGGTTAATTTTCCCCAAAAAGTCGACGAACGGCTGCCACCTCCGGATGAATCCTAACAGTAACCTTCTCAAGGCGAACTTGATTTTCTCCAAACAGAGGAAGCTAGCCATGTCAGATAGCCAGGTCTCCGACTTCGGGTGCTTTGAGTCCCTCCAAGCTAATAATATCCGTCTCCGGGCTACCAGGGTAGCAAAGGCCAGAACGCTGCCTCTTTCTCCTCCTGGATTCCTTGGTCTTCCGACACTCCGAAAATCGCCACCTCTGGAGTCGGTGCCACCCTTGTTTTTAATACCTTGGACATGATATCTGCAAACCCCTGCCAGAATCCCCTAAGCTTCGGCAATGCCCAGAGCATATGGACATGTTTCGCTGGCCCTCCCGCACACCTTTGGGGTCTACCCCAAAGAACCTGCTCATCCAGACCACTGTCATGTGGGCCCGGTGAACGACCTTAAACTGTATCAGGCTGAGCCCAGCACATTTTGTGGATGCATTGACTCTACTCAACGCGTCCGCCCAGAGACCATCCTCTATCTCTCCTCCTAACTCCTCTTCCCATTTGCGTTTCAGCTCCTCAGTCTGCGTTCCTCTGACCCCACGAGTTCGTTATAAATGTCCAAAACCCTCCCCTCTCCCACCCACATTCTGGAAACTATCCTGTCCTGTATCCCCCTTGGTGGTAAGAGCGGGAAGGTTGAGACCTGCCGTGCGGAGGAAGTCCCGCGCCTGCAGGTACCTAAACTCATTCCCTCCTGTCAATTCAAATTTCTCCTCCAACTCCCTCAGGCTGGGAAAGCTCCCCTCTATAAACATATCTCCCATCCTCTCGATCCTTGCTCTCTGCCATCTCCGGAACCCTCCATCCAGCCTCCCCGGGGCAAACCGGTGATTATTGCAGGTTGGAGACCAGACCGATGCTCCCTCCGCCCCCACTTGTCTCCTCCATTGCCCCTAGACTCTCAGGGCCGCTACCACCACGGGGCTGGTGGAGTACTTTGCCGGCAGGAACGGCAGAGGCACCGTTACCAATGTCCCCAAACTAGTGCCCTTGCGTGATGTCCCCTCTACTCGCTCCCACACCAAACCACCACCACCCACTTCCTAATCATGGCTATATTCGCCGCCCAATAATAATTACTAAAGTTCGGTAGCGCCAGCCCACCCTTCCCCCCTCTCCACTTCAGCATCCCCTTTTTTACTCGCGGGGTCTTACCTGCCCATACAAAGCCAGTGATCACCTCATTGACCCGTTTAAAGAAGGACAGTGGATTGGATTGGATTTGTTTATTGTCACGTGTACCGAGGTACAGTGAAAAGTATTTTTCTGTGAGCAGCTCAACAAATTATTAAGTATATGGAAGAAAAGTGAATAAAAGAAAATACATAATAGGGCAACACAAGGTGTACAACGTAACTACATAAGCACTGGCATCGGATGAAGCATACAGGGTGTAGTGTTAATGAGGTCAGTCCATACGAGGGTCGTTTAGGAGTCTGGTGACAGTGGGGAAGAAGCTGTTTTTGAGTCTGTTTGTGCGTGTTCTCAGACTTCTGTATCTCCTGCCCGATGGAAGAAGTTGGAAGAGTGAGTAAGCCGAGTGGGAGGCGTCTTTGATTATGCTGCCCGCTTTCCCCAGGCAGCGGGAGGTGTAAATGGAGTCAATGGATGGGAGGCAGGTTTGTGTGATGGACTGGGCGGTGTTCACGACTCTCTGAAGTTTCTTGCGGTCTTGGGCAGAGCAGTTGCTATACCAGGCTGTGATGCAGCCTGATAGGATGCTTTCTATGATGCATCTGTAAAAGTTGGTAAGGGTCAATGTGGACATGCCGAATTTCCTTAGTTTCCTGAGGAAGTATAGGCGCTGTTATGCTTTCTTGGTGGTAGCGTCAACGTGGGTGGACCAGGACAGATTTTTGGAGATGTGCACCCCTAACTGCTAACCACCTCCACCTCGGCCCCATTGATGCTGACAGGGGTGTGTACAGTACTTTGCTTCCTGAAGTCAATGACCAGCTCTTTAGTTTTGCTGGCATTGAGGGAGAGATTGTTGTCGCTGCACCACTCCACTAGGTTCTCTATCTCCCTCCTGTATTCGGACTCATCGTTATTCGAGATCCGGCCCACTATGGTCGTATCGTCAGCAAACTTGTAGATGGAGTTGGAACCAAATTTTGCCACGCAGTCATGTGTGTACGGGGAGTAGAGTAGGGGGCTAAGTACGCAGCCTTGCGGGCCCCGGTATTGAAGCCTATTGTGGAGCAGGTGTTGTTGTTCATTCTTACTGATTGTGATCTGTTGGTCAGAAGATCGAGGATCCTAAGGAGTTGAGGGGTTTCATGGAGCAGATGGTGGGGGGT
The DNA here is from genome assembly GCF_047496885.1 of Scyliorhinus torazame. Lineage (NCBI taxonomy): Eukaryota > Metazoa > Chordata > Chondrichthyes > Carcharhiniformes > Scyliorhinidae > Scyliorhinus > Scyliorhinus torazame. The sequence continues at coordinate 221,803,777 of NC_092713.1, read as the reverse complement.
TGGGGGGGGAGACCCGTGGAGATTCGAACGGCCGAGGGCTAAGGAGTTTTCGTTTTTTTCTCATGTCCACAAAGTTTACTCTCGCATTGATTTTTTTTTGTCCTAAGCAGAGCACTAATTCCGATGGTGGCGGGGACGGAATATTCGGCAATTGCAGTCTCTGATCATGCCCCGCATCGGGTGGATTGCGGTTGAGTGAGGAGAGAGGGCAGCGCCCGCTCTGGAGACTGGATGTGGGGTTGTTAGCGGACGAAGCGATCTGCGGGCGGGTGAATAAGTCCATTCAGAATTACCTGGATACAAACGATACGGGTGAGGTATCAGCAGTGGTGGTTTGGAGGCTCTGAAAGCAGTTGTAAGAGGGGAACTAATTTTGATTCGGTCCCACAGAAAAAAGGTGGAATGAGCAGAGAGGGAGAGATTAGTGGAGGAGATACTTCGCGTGGATAGGAGATATGTGGAGGCCCCGGACGCGGGCTCTTGAGGGAGTGTCAGAAACTACACGCAGAATTTGAGTTGTTGACCATGGGGAGGGCGGTGGAGCAGTTGAGGAGGACAAGGGGGGCGGTATACGAATATGGGGAAAAGGCGAGCAGGATGGTGGCGCACCAGTTTAGGAAGAGAGAAGCAGCCAGAGAGATCGGGGGAGGGTAACATGGTCTTGGACCCAGGGGGGGTGAACAACGTTTTTGAAGAATTTTATAGCAAACTATGAGTCGGAACCCCCGCCTGGTGTAGATGGGATGAGGCAGTTCCTGGACCAGTTGAGATTTCCAAGGGTGGAGGAGGACCTGGTCGAGGGGCTGGGGGCCCCGATTGAAGCAGAGGAAATTGTTAAAGGACTGGAGGGCATGCAGTCGGGCAAGGCTCCGGGGCCGGACGGTTACCCGGTAGAATTCTATAAGAAGTTCTCATAGGTGTTGTGCCCGCTCCTGATGAGGACCTTTAATGAGGCTAAAGAGAGGGGAATCCACCCCCCAATGATGTCGCAGGCCTCGATTTCGCTCATCCTTAAATGAGAAAAAGACCCGGAGCAATGTGGGTCATCTAGACCGATCTCGCTTTTGAATGTAGATGCCAAGCTGCTGGCTAAGATTTTGGCCACGAGGATAGAAGACTGTGTCCCGGGGGTGATAGGGGAGGACCACACCGGCTTCGTTAAGGGTAGACAGCTCAATGCTACCATTCGGAGGCTTTTGATGTATTTATGATGCCCTCAGAAGGCGTGGAGGTGGAGGTGGTGGTTGCGATGGATGCGGAGAAGGCTTTGATCGGGTGGAGTGTGAGTATCTTTGGGAGACGCTGTGAAGGTTTGGGTTTGGTGAGGGCTTCATGGACTGGGTGCGATTGCTCTACCAGGCGCCGATAGCGAGTGTGTCCATGAACTGGCTGAGGTCGGGGTACTTTAGCTACACCGAGGGATGAGGCAGGGGTGCTCCCTCTCCCCGTTGCTGTTTGCTCTGGCTGTAGAGCCGCTGGCCATGGCGCTGAGAGCATCAAGGAAGTGGCAGGGGCTTTGGCAATCTTTGGAGTGTCAGAAGACCCGGGAGTTCAGGGAGTGAAAGAGGCCGACGTTCTGGCCTTTGGCTCCCTGGTAGCCTCCGGAGACGGATCCTTTTAATGTGGAGGGACTTGAAGCCCCCGAGTGTGGAGTCTTGGGTCAGTGACATGGCTCGGTTTCTCAAGCTGGAGAAAATAAAGTTTGCCTTGAGGGGGTCAATGCTGGGGTTCTCTCGGAGCTGGCAGCCGTTCGTCGACTTTCTCGGGGAAAATTAAAATGTCAGCAGAAGCAGCATTCTGAGGTGGGGGGGGGGGGGGTAGGTGCAATAAGGTTAAGGGATGTACAGAAGGGGTTGGGTGGGAAATGTCTAGTTTACCATGTTGATGTTTATGTTATTATTATTTTGTTTGTTACAGTTATAAAAATTTTGCAAATGCTTCAATAAAATTATTTTTAAAAAAAATAAAAAATCGAGGATCCAGTTGCAGAGTGAGGAGCCAAGTCCTAGGTTTTGGAGCTTTGATATGAGCTTGGCTGGGATTATGATGTTGAAGGCGGAGCTGTAGTCAATAAATAGGAGTCTGATGTAGGATTCTTTGTTGTCGAGATGCTCTAGGGATGAGTGTAGGGCCAGGGAAATGGCGTCTGCTGTGGACAGGTTGCGACGGTATGCGAATTGCAGTGGATCAAGGTGTTCTGGGAGTATGGAAGTGATGCGCTTCATGATCAACTTCTCGAAGCACTTCATTACGACTGAAGTGGAATAAAGATAGGGAGACACTGAAACACAAACAGGAATCTCGGGAGGACAATCATTTTAACTGTTTGTACCCTCCCAGCCAGTGATAGCGGGAGAATGTCCCATCTTCGGAAATCTTCCTTCATTTGGTCTACTAGTCGGGCCAGATTTAACTTGTGTAGCCGTTCCCATTCCGCGCCAACTGGATGCCTAGGTACCAAAAGTTAGCCCCTACCACATTAAACGATAGCTCCCCCAATCGCCTCTCCTGCCCCCTTGCCTGGATCACAAACATCTCATTTTTCCCCATGTTCAATTTATAAACCGAAAACCGGCCAAATTCCCCCAGAATCCTCATAATTTCTCCCATCCCTTCTTGTGGGTCCGAAACATATAGGAGCAGGTCATCTGCGTATAGCGGGACTGTGTTCCACCACCCCCCGGACCAGCCCCTTCCAGCGCCTTGAGGCTCTCAACGCAATTGCCAGCGGCTCTATGGCCAGCGCAAACAGCAGTGGGGAGAGGGAGCATCTCTGCCTCGTCCCCCGGTGCAGCCTAAAATAGTCCGATGTTAACCTGTTCATCCGTACGCTCGCCACAGGAGCCTGATACAGCAGTCTAACCCAGTCAATGAAGCCCCGTCCAAATCCAAACCACCCAAGTACCTCCCACAGATATTCCCATTCCACCCGATCAAATGCCTTCTCTGCGTCCATTGCGACCACTACCTCCACGTCCCTACCTTCTGGGGACATCATGATCACATTCAGCAACCTTCATATGTTGGTCGCCAACTGCTTGCCCTGAACGAATCCCATCTGGTCCTCCCCCAATCAGGCCCGGAACGCAGACTTCAATCCTAGAGGACAAGATTTTGGCCAACAGTTTGGTGTCTACATTAGTAGGGAGATCGGTCTGTAGGACCCGCATAGCTCCGGGTCCTTGTCCCACTTCAGAATCAACGAGATAGTGGCCTGTGACATTATCGGGGGAAGCCCCCCTCTCTCCCTTGCCTCTTTAAATGTCTTCATCAACAGTGACCTCAGTATCCCAGGGAACCTTTTATAAAACTCCACTGGGTACCCGTCCGGCCCGGGGCTTTACCCGATTGCATGGCCTTCAGCCTATCTGCTATTTCCTCCAACCCGATCAGGGCCCCAGCCCTTCTACCAACCCCTCGTCCACCTTCGGGAACCTCAGCCCCCCCTAAGAATTGCCTCATCCCCTCCGAGCCAGCTGGGGCTTCCGACTCATACAGCCTGCTGTAAAACCCCTTAAACGCCTTATTAACCCCTGCTGAATCTCCGACCAGGTTTCCATCCCCGTCCCTTGCTTTCCCAATCTCCCTGGCTGCCTCCTCTTTCTGAGCTGCTGCACCAGCATTCTGCTGGCCTTCTCTCCATATTCATAGATCGCCCCCCTCGCCTTCCTCAGCTGCTCCACTGCCTTCCCTGTAGTTAACCAGTCAACTCCGCCTGTAGCCTCCGTCGTTTCCTTAAATGCCCTGCCTCTGTGGTCTCCGCACAACTCCTGTCGACCTGTAGTATTTCCCTTATCAGTCGGTCCATTTCTGCTCTGTCTATCTTCTCCCTGTGGGCCCGTATCGAGATCAGCTCCCCTCTAACCACCGCCTTCAGCGCCTCCCAGACCATTGCAGCCGAGACTTCCCCTGTGTCATTAACCTCCAGGTAGTTCTGGACACATTTCCTCAGCCGCCTGCACATCTCCTCATCCGCTAACAGTCCAACATCTAGTCTCCGGTGCAGGCGTTGGCCACCCTCCTTGCTCACCTGTAGGTCAACCCAGTGCGGGGCATGGTCCAAGATCGTGATCCCCCAGTATCCACTACCCCCCTCAGTAAAGCCATGTTCAGGATAAAAAAGTCAATCCAGGAGTACACTTTATGCACATGTGAGTAGAAGGAGAGCTCCTTCACTCTCGGCTGTCCAAGTCTCCATGGGTCCACCCCCCCCCCCCCCCCACCCCTCCCTATCTGCTCCATAGACCCCTTTAGTTCCTTTGCCATTGCTGGCACCCTGCCTGTCCTTGAGCTTGACCGGTCTAGCCTTGGATCAATGACTGTGTTGAAGTCCCCCCCCCCCCACCCCCCCCCCCCCCCCCCCACCCCCGCCATGACCAACTTATGCAAATCCAGGTCCGGGATCTTCCCCAACATCCTCTTTATGAACTCCACATCATCCCAATTTGGCGCGTACACATTCACGAGTACCTCCGGCAGCCCCTCCAGCTTCCCACTACCCATTATGTAACGGCCTCCCACATCTGTAACTAGTCTTCCGCCTCGAATGACACTCGCTTGTTAATCAGGATCGCGACCCCTCTAGTCTTAGAAACCAGCCTCGAGTGAAAAACCTGTCCAACCATCCCTTCCTAAATCTAATTTGGTCAGTTACTCTAAGGTGCGTCTCCTGTAACATTGCCACGTCCGCCTTCAGTCCCCTCAAATGCACGAACACGCATGCCCCTCTTAACCGGCCCATTTAGCCCTCTTACGTTCCATGTGATCAGCGTGGTTGGGGGGCTTCTCGCCCCTCCGCCGATCAGCCATCACCTTTCTTGGGCCAGTCTCCAGCCTGCGCCCCAGGCAGCCTCTGCCCCCCGACCTCCCTTTTGTCCCACAGCAAAAGTCCCTCCCCTGTCAGCAGAACATTTCACCCCCTCCCCCCCCCCTAGTAACAGCACTATGGAAACCACCCCCATCAACAAGCATAACATCTGCTCATCCCTCACTGCGGTTCCGTGAGCTAGCCCGCCCAGCTAGCTTGGTGACCCCCGCCCATGTGCCAGACATTTTCCCACCTATTGTTCCCTCCCCCCCCCTGCTCAGACACACATATGCAAAAGAAAAACAATCTCAACCCAATGCCCGAAAGAAACACAAAGAAAATCAAACAGAAGATCCAACATCTAACATTCACACCTCCATCCCCCATCAGTGCAAATGCAAACTTTAATTCACACAGCTCTGCAACAGGCCCCAAATCAATACTGAACGCATTACAAATAACGTCCAAAAAACAAGAAACCTTTTTAACATGAGCGCTGCAGCAAAGTTCAAAGACCTCATTGTGCCACCAGCCCTTTCCTTCTTGCGAAGTCCATCGCTTCCTCGGGCGACTCAAAGTAAAAATGTTGCTCCTCGTACGTGACCAAAAGACGGGCCGGATACAGCAGTCCAAACTTAAACCTTTAGTCCAAACTTAACCTTTTTCTTGAAAAGGGTCGACTTTATCTGGTTGAACCCTGCTCTTCTCCTGGCCACATCCGCACCCAGATCTTGGTATATACGCAGGATGCTATTCTCCCACTTACAGCTCCGTGTCTGCCTGGCCCACCGTAAAATACACTCCTTGTCCGGGGTACCTGTGGAATCTCACCACCATTGCCCTCCGGGGGGGGGGGGGGGGGGGGGGGGGGGGGGTCCCCCACACGCGGCTTCCTCGCGAACGCTCTGTGAGCCCTGTCCACCTCCAAGGGTCGGAAGAACATCCCGTCCCCCAGTAACTTCTCAAACATGCCTTCCATATATGCCCCAGCGTCCGCTCCTTCGGACCCCTCCAGGAGACCAACGATCCTCAAGTTCTGCCGGCGGGACCTATTCTTTAGGTCCTCCACCTTTTCCAGGAGCCTTTTCTGCTGGTCTCTCAGCATCCCCACCTCCAACTCCACTGCTGTTTGGTGTCCCTCCTGCTCAGTCAGTGCCTTCTCCACTTTCTGGATCGCCCGATCTTGAGTATCCAGTCTAAGTTCCAGCCACGCAATCGATTCCTTAATCGGGTCCAAGCATTCCTGTTTCTGCTTGGCGAAGCCCTCCTGTATGAACTGCATCAGCTGCTCCGTCGACCGCTCGGCCATTGAGCCAGGACCCCGGTCATCCGCAATGCTTTCTCCGCTGCAGCCTCAGCCCAAGCCTTCTCCGTTCGCCTATTTCTTCCTTTGCGAGCACTTCTGGTCCGCCTCTCCATGCACTGATATCATCATCATATCATAGAATTTACAGTGCAGAAGGAGGCCATTCGGCCCATCGAGTCTGCACCGGCTCTTGGAAAGAGCACCCTACCCAAGGTTCCTCTTCACAATTGCCTCCACCATCAATTTCCCGAATAAAATTCGACATAAAATCCTCCGACCCGAGTGGGAGCCACCAAATGTGCGACCTACTCCTTCATAGCTGCTCTATCACTCATCTTAGTGTCATTTTCAAACTTTGACACATTACGCTTGGTCCCCAACTCCAGATCATCTATGTAATTATAAACAATTGCGGACCCAACACTGATCCCTGAGGTACACCACTAGCCACTGATTGCCAACCAGAAAAACACCCATAATAATTGGGCACTCTAAATTTATTTTAAAAAAGAAAAAAAAAGGCGGCATGTGGTGCAGTGCTTAGCACTGGGACTGCGGCGCTGAGGACCCGGGTTTGAATCCCAGCCCTGGGTCACTGTCCGTGTGGAGTTTGCACATTTTCCTCATGTCTGCGTGGGTTTCGTCCCTACAATCCAAAGATGTGCTGATTAGGTGGATTGGTCATGCCTAAATTGCCACTTAATTGGAAAAGAAAAATAATTGGCTACTCTAAATTTAAAATTTTTTTTGCTGTTTTCTAATCTTCTGGAACCACCCCAGAGTCCAGCAAATTTTTGTAAATTACCATGAGTGCATTTGCTATTTCCCCAGCCACCTCTTTTAGTAACCTGGGATGCATTCCATCAGGGCCAGGAGACTTGTCTACCTTTAGCCCCATTAGCTTGCCCAACACTACCTCGTGATAATAATAGGTTACCTAATAGGTTTTGTTTGCAAATGGATTAATGGTTGACTGTAATCTTTGAGCTGCAAAATGATCCTTCATCTCAGGCACTGTATACATGAAACAATTAAGGACAAACTTTCATTTTGTTAATGTCAAAAAGAGTTTGTAAAAATGAAAACGAATAAACTGATTTAACTGCAAGAACAATATAATTTAATCTGCCATGCTGGCTAACCGCTTAACGTGTGCTATCTCACGTTCAGCCCCAAGGTCAGGTGACCCCATACTTGTGAATTTTGTTGCATAATATCTAATACTCAAGTGCACACAATCATTTATTGACTGATTTATAACTTCTCCCCCCAAAAAGCTGATGGGGGTCAAGTTACAGAAAGGGAGAACAGAAATGCAGCATTTCAATGAGTGCAGTGGGAGATGCTGCCTCTTGATTGCTGGTGTGTTGAATAGAGCGCCTTTGTTACGCTTCGCCGTCCAACGGCACTCGGCCGCCGTAGTCAATGGGAAAAGATGGCGGCGACTCAGGATGTCCATGTCAGGATCTGCGCGCAGGAGATCATCAAATACGACCTGGAAATCAAGGCGCTGGTACAGGTGAAGCCGCGAATACTTCACTCGCTGTCCTACTACACAATAAAAACAATTAGATCTGGACAAAAGCGGCATTGAAATAGGTGCGCGCGCGGAGGCAGGTTGTATTTGTATACATTCAAACCACAGAGTATATGGGTATATATGTGTGTATATAAACACGCAATTATAGCCTTGAAACTACCTATTTAGAGATTTTGGGGGGGGGGGGGAGCTGAAGAATATTTATGTGATTGTGTGGCCATATGCACATTTCAACCAACCAAATTGAGGATAGCTGTTCTAGCTGCTTAATCACTGGGCAGAATAATTCTAATTATATAAGGGACAGACACTGGACTGAAAGGGGGAGGGTGGATTAAAATTAACCAGAACATACAATTTTGTTGAGTCACGTTACCACCTCGCTGTTGACCACCCGCTTGTGGCACTCACCCTCACCCTGGAGTCTCCCCCATCAGTCTCGCACAGGCTGAGCTACAAATACAGGACAAAAGGAATCCCATAAAAGACATGGAACAAAATCAAAATATGGGAGTGTTAGTTACTCTGTGTAAGTATAACAAAATGATGCAAGCCATATCAGTGTAACATTTACAGCATCATGTCACGTTTTCTCCCTCTGAAGCACTTTTATGAAATGATGCTTTTTGTACCTTTGGCGTGCCCCAGCATTTGTGTTACTTTGTTTTTCTAGGCTAGTTGTAACAATTGTTTAAACAAGGAAACATCTTTGGTTCAAACCAAAGGCTGAGAGTGATCACACTTATAATTAACCTCCAACTATTTTGTTGTATAATTGACCTCCAAGCAGAATGATATAGGTCAGAATGATAAATGCTACAGTCATTTAGCAAAGAATTAGATGCTGCAATAAAAGTGGGTTTAGGGCTATTCTGGATGAAGGAATTAAAATTGACAGAATAGCCTTCTTTATGAGTATATGGAGATGGGCTGAAGTTACATTTAAGGTTTGTATGTGGGGATTTAGTTGGGGTAGCAGTTGCAGATGATCTTATCATAGAATCATAGAAGTTTACAGCATGGAAACAGGCCCTTCGGCCCAACCAGTCCATGCCGCCCAGTTTTTACCATTAAGCTAGTCCCAGTTGCCTGCACTTGGCCCATAACCCTCTATACCCATCTTACCCATGTAACTATCTAAATGCTTTTTAAAAGACACAATTGTACCCGCCTCTACTACTACCTCTGGCAGCTCATTCCAGATACTCACTACCCTCTGAGTGAAGAAATTGCCCCTCTGGGCCCTTCTGAATCTCTCTCCTCTCACCTTAAACCTATGCCCTCTAGTTTTAGACTCCCCTACCTTTGGAAAAGATGTTGACTATCTACCTTATCTATGCCCCTCATTATTTTATAGACCTCTATCAGATCACCCCTAAGCCTCCTACGCTCCAGGGAAAAAAGTCCCAGTCTATCCAGCCTCTCCTTATAACTCAAACCATCAAGTCCTGGTAACATCCTAGTAATCTTTTCTGCACTCTTTCTAGTTTAATAATATCCTTTCTATAATAGGGTGACCAGAACTGCACACAGTATTCCAAGTGTGGCCGTACCAATGTCTTGTACAACTTCAACAAGACGTCCCAACTCCTGTATTCAATGTTCTGACCAATGAAACTGAGCATGCCGAATGCCTTCTTCACCACCCTGTCCACCTGCGACTCCACCTTCAGGAGCTATGAACCTGTACTCCTAGATCTCTTTGTTCTATAACTCTCCCCAACGCCATACCATTAACTGAGTAGGTTAACTGAGTTCCCTGGCCTGATTCGATCTGCCAAAATGCATCACCTCACATTTACCTAAATTAAACTCCATCTGCCATTTGTCGGCCCACTGGCCTAATTGATCAAGATCCCGTTGCAATCCTAGATAACCTTCTTCACTATCCACTGTGCCACCAATCTTGGTGTCATCTGCAAACTTACTAACCATGCCTCCTAAATTCTCATCCAAATCATTAATATAAATCACAAATAACAGTGGACCCAGCACCGATCCCTGAGGCACACCACTGGTCACAGGCCTCCAGTTTGAAAAACAACCCTCTACAACCCTCTGTCTTCTGTCGTCCAGCCAATTTTGAATCCAATTGGCAACCGCACCCTGGATCCCGTGAGCTTTAACCTTCTGCAATAACCTACCATGCGGTACCTTGTCAAAGGCTTTGCTAAAGTCCATGTAGACAACGTCTACTGCACTGCCCTCATCTACCTTCTTGGTCACCCCCTCAAAAAACTCAATTAAATTTGTGAGACATGATTTTCCACGCACAAAGCCATGCTGACTGCCCCGAATCAGTCCTTGCCTCTCTAAATGCTTGTAGATCCTGTCTCTCAGAATACCTTCTAGCAACTTACCTACTACAGACGTTGGGCTCACCGGCCTGTAGTTCTCAGGCTTTTCCCTGCTGCCCTTCTTAAACAAGGGCACAACATTCGCTACTCTCCAATCTTCAGGCACCTCACCTGTGGCTGCCGATGATTCAAATATCTCTGTTAGGGGACCCGCAATTTCCTCCCTAGCCTCCCACAACATCCTGGGATACATTTCATCAGGTCCCGGGGATTTATCTACCTTGATGTGCTTTAAGACTTCCAGCACCTCCTCCTCTGTAATATGCACACTTCTCAAGACATCACTATTTATTTCCCTTAGTTTCCTAACATCCATGCCTTTCTCCACCGTGAATACCGATGAGAAATATTCATTCAGGATCTCACCCAACTCTTGTGGCTCTGCATATAGATGTCCTTGTTGATCCTTAAGAGGCCCTACTCTGTCCCTAGTTACTCTTTTTCCCTTTATGTATCTGTCGAAGCTCTTTGGATTCTCCTTTGCATTATTTGCCAAAGCAATTTCATGTCCCCTTTTTGCCCTCCTGATTTCTTCAAGTAGGTTTTTTTTTGAGGTGCCTTTTAAAAAATTTGCTGGGAAGACTTTTTTTAACCAATTAAGTAGGATTTTCTGAAAGTGATGTGCATTTTCTTAGATCCATCATTAGTGAGCTGAATTTGCATTAATGAGCTCAACCTACCCAACCCTTGCTTCAGTGTTGGACAGGAACAGGTTATCCTAATTGGGCAGCCTGCTTAAGAAACAGACACAAAGATGCAGACGTGCACATCGAGCCTATACTTGACTTCTAACAGCTTTCTCGCTGCTGGTTGAAAGAATGCAACAATAAATATAACCTTAGGAAAAGGACAGTAAGAAGTCTTACAACACCATGTTAAAGTCCAACAGGTTTGTTTCGATGTCACTAGCTTTCGGAGCGCTGCTCCTTCCTCAGCTCACCCCAGTCCAACGCCGGCATCTCCACATCATTAGGAAAAGGAGGCAGAAGACCAGAACTGACCCTTGTACCACACTTACTATGATGAGCCCATGCAATGTTGAAGGAAAGAGTTCCAGAACTATTCCTAAATTTGTAACAAATTTTTCACCTGAAGTATGTTCTGCAAATCATTTCAAGAGGAAAAAAAAAATCAGGAATGTGTTATTAATGGCAATAGACTAGGATTTGTGGAGGAACAAGGTGGGTTAGGTGTCCATGTACACGTATTAGTAAAAGCTATTAGACCAACTAATTGGAATATTGGCCTCCATCTCAAAGGGTTATCAAAAGAAAGATCAATCTCAAGTGGGGAATGGGGGTTGCTGGAGTAAATCTGTAGTTCTAAATGACTGCACCTGCTCAGTCAGTTGAAATTTCAAGACTTTGGGTACAATTATATTTTTATTAAGTGAAGAACATGAATCAAGGATGGGCATGGTGGCACAGTCATTAACACTGCTGCCTCACAGCTTCAGGGACCCAGGTTCAATCCAGCCTCGGGTGACTATGTGGAGTTTGCACTTTCTCCCAATGTCTGTGTGGGTTTCCTAAGGGTACTCTGGTTTTTCCCACAGTCCAAAGATGTGCAGGTTAGGTGGATTGGCCATGCTAAATTGTCCCATAGTGTCCAAAAGGTGGGGATATTGGGTAATGGGGATAGGGTGGAGGTGTGGGCTTATGTTGGGTGCTCTTTCTAAGGATTGGTGCAGACTTGATGGCTGAATGGCCTCCTTCTGCACTGTAAATATTCGGAGTTCTGATTGGCCCAGAATTGTTCCTATGTTCTTTGTCCTAAATGACGAAAGCAGCAGTGAAAAATAGTCATTCCTGTCGGGTGAAACTTTCAGTGGCATTCTCAAGACAAGATGATGTCACAGTGCTATACTGTCTACCTCTCTTGCATGACATAAGTTATTGGGCCACATCACAACGGACATCAAAATAATTTGAAAATCAGTGGTGAAACGTTTTGTATTTCTGCTAGCTTTAAAGCAACTAAGGGCGACAGTCTCTATACGTCACCATTTAAATTAATTCAGTTAAAGTAATTTTCAATCCTGCCAATTAAAGAATGATCCAGGCTTTAATGGAAAATTAACTGCAAACAATTGAAAGTTCTTGTTCTCTTGCCTTCAAAGCTTTACCATAATGATGCATGATAAAATGAAACATTCATTAAATTGTACAGATTTCAGCTAGACACACCTAAAATATTAAACATCGTTCTCTCTACCAGAGGCTGATCAAACTGCTGAATTTCCAGCATTTTGTACTTTTTATATTAGTTTTGATTCATTTGCATGTATTTTCAAAATCATCTATTTCATTCTCATTAGATAATTGCAAAAACAATTGTAACGTGATTTTAATCCACCATTGGATAAGAATCCCTCATGGGATACATCTATGTACTGTTGAATCCAGCGCTTGAGTTTGAAGAGCTGGATTGTGAACACCTGTTGATTTCCCTGCAGGATATCAGAGACAGTCCTGGACCCTTGAGTTTACTCACCGAATTAAATGCTAAAGTGAAAGAAATGTTTCAGCAACTTCGACTTCGAATACAGGTGAGTGAGGACCCGAGTGGTTATTGAATACATTTTTCTACTTAAATAGTGTCTAACAAGGCATATGAATATATTAAATTTAAACTAGGCACGTTACCAATTAATCTCAATATCATATATTTTGGTGCATTTAGGACACTGTCCTGAATAAGTAATATGTTTTGACACCTGATATTTATTGGCTACTTTTAGTCCGAAGCACAGGTGTACTCATATTTGTCTTCGTCTAAGATGCTGTACTTTGGAATTTCTTTTGACCAGTATCTATGAATAGAAATATGTAAGCTGTAGAATTTAATCTTTCTAATGTATATCGCCACCTTTCTATATCAATTCTAGCTGCTAAAAATGAAAACAAGGAAATTCCTGGATTTTTTTCTTGAGGTTTGTTGCTCCAGCTCTGGTCCTTTTCAGCTTCATTTGAAGATGGAGTGTCAGCAACCTCGTATCTCACACATGATGTTTCATGAGTGTGGTGGATGATCTATCATGGGTGTGGTGGCACAGGACGTATGGGCAGACAGTTCAACCATCAGGAACATCCAAACCAAACCTGATTCTGTTGATATCCACAACAGCAGCAGCAATTTGTGTTTGTAAAGCACCTTTAAGATAGCAAACATCCCAGAAGGTTTCACCAAAGTGCAAACAGTCCCAAAAGACCTCACCAAAGTGCAAACAGACCATGAACAGTAATAGGAGAATTTAAGGAGGCAGGATTGAAGGGAGAGACTTTGAGGAGCCATTTGAAGGTGTGGAAAGGTAATATTGAAAATTTGGATCTACCTTGGATACATCCATATTATCGGTTCAGTGGTGTCAGTCACTCTCAGCCTGAGTGCCTACCATTTATGGGAATTAGCACCCACTGCTCCATGTATTTGTGCAAGATGAGGACACTGGGGTGCAACAGCCACATTCGCTTTTGAGGGAACTTTATATTCTACACGTGTACACCTTCAATCGCTCTGAAGATGAACAAAGTTAGTACTATAAGGCACCATTTATTTGAAGCACATGTTTTATTTCACCGCCATTAAAACATATATGGTAATGAGATTGATAAGTTAAGGGGACAGTGGTGTTGTTGGTTTGTTTAATCTGATTTTAAACTGCTGAGTGTGCAGCTCAAACTCCTTGTTTAACGCAAGGCTGTTCATTTCCTGCATTCTTTGGGGAGTATCTCATTTTTATTCAATCTCTTTAGCTTTGCTAATGCGATAGCATTACCACTTGTAAGGAGATAATTGAGATATGGGATATTTTCCCATCTTTGATAACCTAGGAATTTATAAATATAGAACAAAAAAAGTCCCTTCAGCATGTTTTCCATTGACTGCGTGCAGTTCATTCTATTATAGACTCTGCATGTTCAATTTTAGCTCCTGAAGGAAAGTTCTCTGAACCCCATCTGGTAAATAAAGGAAATGGCAAGATATTAATTTCACATTAATTTGTCACTGTCTAGTAATTCACACTTTTTGACTAGGCACAAATCTTGACAATGCGGGGGAACAAACTTGATGGACTCAATGACCTGTTCTTAAAATTTAGAATTTTCACAAAAGTGAATCATTTTACAGAGAGGAAATGGTGAAGAAATTGAGATTTAAAAAACCTTCATTTTCAGAAGACAGAAAAGGAAAAATGAATAGCAAGCTATTTTGAGACTGCATCCTTTGTTTAAAGAAATGCTATCAGCACATTTCAGGGAAGTTGACTTTTCAGCACTCTGCTAGGTAATATATAACCACACACAAGCCTAACAAAATCTGACATGATTCACTTTACCTTTTAGTCTAGATATTGGGTTTGTTTGGGTTTCCTCACTTATTTTGCCTGTGCTGATAGGCGAGGGACTGAGAAGAGAGAAGAAAGTTTTGAAAAAGAAAGTTATACATTCTTTAGCAATACAGAGTTAGATTTTCTGGCTTTTGGTGAAACTTGTTTTTTTAAGTGATCTCTTTTTGTATGAATGCTAACATACTTTTCTGATTTTTCTGAAGGATCTAGAACAGATGGCAAAAGAACAAGACAAAGAATCCGATAAACAAATTCTACTAGCCGAAGTGGAGAATCATCGCAAGCAGATGCTCAGGTAAATGATCGTTGGGGTGGAAGTCTGATAATTTTAGTTTCAAAAATTTACGAATTATGGATTGTGCATATTTATTGTGCTTGCGACGATTTTGTTTTAGAAAAAGGTTACAGAGGTCAAAATGATAACAAACAAGCCATCATCCCTGTCATCCTTGCCTACTTTAGCGATTACGGTGTAATTTCTTCTTCAATTTGCTTCAAATGCTCTTATCAAATGGAGTTGTGTTGTAATGATTCAATAACATTGTATGGCACAATGTATGTTCTATGTTGACACGCTACTATGGCATCAGAATATTTATAACATATTTTAAAAAGTGAAATTTGACATAATATCTGAAAATTACAACCTCCGAATTCCGGGGGTGTTAATAAAATTCAGTGATTTAAAAAAAAAATAATATATATATTTTTTATTCTCCTTTTTCACATTTTCTCCCAAATTTACACCCAATAATAAACAATAATCAGTAACAAATGCGATATCAATCCCCATATCAACAACAACGATCCCATCCTCCCACCAAACCCCAGACATTATCCCGCATGTTAACATAAACAAATGACAAAAAGGAATCGGGAATCACCCATACTCACCATTAACACATACAGTCTCCCACCCAGCCCCCCCCCCCCCCGAATGTTCGATGTAATCCAGTTCTCGAAAGTGTATAATGAATAACGCCCATGAATTGCAGAACCCCTCCATCCTTCCCCTCAGTTCAAATGTGATCTTTTCAAGTGTCAGGAATTCCAGCAGGTCCCCCCGCCATGCCAGGGCACATGGTAGAGAGGTTGATCTCCACCCTAACAGGATCCGCCTTCGGGCGATCAACGAGGCAAAAGCTACAACATCTGCCTCCGCGCCCGTTTCCAACCCCGGCTGGTCCGACACCCCGAATGTGGCATCCCGAGGGCCCGTGTCCAGTTTCACGTGCACCACTTTGGAGTTTACCCTAAACACAATCCTCCAGCTTTGGACGGGACCAGAACGTATGAACGTGGTTTGCGGGGCCCCCCCGCAACGTTCACACACATCCTCTACCCCCTCAAAGAGCCGGCTCATCCTCGCCCTTGTAAGGTGCTCTCTATACATTACCTTCAGCTGTATCAGCCCCAATTTCGCACGCGAGGTGGACGCGTTCACCCTCCGGAGGTCCTCACACCTCCATACTCTTCCTCCCACTTTGCCTCCTCCAAAATAGCCCCCGTAATTCGGCGATACTACCCCCTTCTCCAGTTCCCCTGTCGTCAGCACTTCCAGTAAATTCAGTGATTTATTATTTCTCGACTGTCAGCTGGACAGCGAACGTGCAGCTTGTACGTCTTTGTTGTTTCCACTATGTCGCAACCAAAGTTTAGTCTGTGCAAGCCTCACTACGGTCTCTTGTTGTACCAGCTTGTTGGAATATCATAGCCTTGGGTGCATTTTCTGCCCTTTATGTACTCACTTTTTAAGTATTATTGCCTTTAGAATGTTATTTCTAGTTAAAGCATATTAAATTATT